>NW_017306349.1:945408-945631 GCF_000935625.1 Nanorana parkeri | reverse complement strand
GGAAACTGAAGGGGGCAGAAGACATGGGTGCTGTTGGAGTGAGAAGTATAGGGACCTTCATCTTGGATTTTCTTTCATTCCTACAGGATCCCTCTAAAGTGGACCTGTCACTACTTGTGGACCTGTCCCCGGGAGGGGAGGCTGCTCTCCCACGTGGAGGCAGAATGACAAGAGCAGTGATTGCGCAAGGGAATCCCACACACAAGTGACTTGAAGGGGAAGG
>NW_017306349.1:943982-944892 GCF_000935625.1 Nanorana parkeri | reverse complement strand
ACTTGAAGGGGAAGGTGCACCCCCCCCCCCATTATAAAGGACAATAGTTTATACTGACCTTTTTCCTGAAGATTGGCTTGGTCTGGCCACCGTAGCCGCTCTGCTTGCGGTCGTATCTCCTCTTTCCTGAAGAGAAGGCAACATACAGGTTACTATGCCAAGTTACAGAGAGAGTGTGACTGCAGAAAACATGGACAATAAAGTTTTGAGGGGGAAAAAAACAGCAACATTTAATACCACGGGGGGGGGTGGTGTCTCCTTACCTTGGGCGTAGAGGGAATCTTTACCCTTCTTGTACTGGGTGACCTTGTGAGGCTGATGCTTCCCACATTTCTTGCAGTAGGTGCGGCGGGTTTTAGGGACGTTGACCTGAAAACAAGATGGAGGGACGGCTCAGCATCTGAATTACAAGCAACTTTCACACACCGTGGCTGCCCATCTCAGAGAAAGGAATCGTCCTCCCCTGAGATGATGGGCATGGTCACATGTGCCAGAGTTCCAGGAAGTGGGATTCATCTGCCCTTAGTAAAAATGGCCACCTTGCATAGGGGGTAGCACCTTAATACCTGCCTGGTCCAGCAACCATTGGTGGAATCTCCTCTCTGATACCGCCTGTCACAGGGTGACAACCCTCTCTAACACCCCCGAATTATCCGCATGGTCACATTTCCTAGGTTTCCAGGAAGTAAAGGCAGATGGATTCATCTGCCCTTAGTAAAAATGGCCACCATGACAAATAGGGGTAGCACCTTAATACCTGCCTGGTCCAGCAACCATTGGTGGAATCATCTCCACTCTGATACCTCCCCCCCTCTAATGATCTGCATGGTCACATGCATGTCCTAGTCACATGTGCCAGGGTTCCAGGAACTGCCCTTAGTAAAAAAAAAATGGCCACTGTCAGAAGACT
>NW_017306349.1:940204-943785 GCF_000935625.1 Nanorana parkeri | reverse complement strand
CGGGACCTTAATACCTGACTCCTGGTCCAGCAACCATTTGTGGAATCTTCTCGGCTCCCTCCTGTAATAGGGTGACAACCCTCTCTCTAACAATCCCCCCAGGCATGGGTTGGCAACTCAAGTTTCTTCCAGTGGAACTACAAGTCCCATGAGACATTGCAAGCCTGACAGCCACAGGTTGGGATATGCAGTTAAAGCACAGCCGGGGGACTGGAGTTGCTCACCCCCTGGCTCAAGAGCCAATTTAAAACACGGATTACACAGGACATGTGCCATGGTTGTCACCATGAGGAAGCCCACTCTGAGAAATGCCATGCTGGGTGCATGTAGACAGGAAGTGGCTGCAGATCAGCAGCACTAAGAAATGCCATGCAGTCACGACTAGGTGCATGTAGGCAGGACGCAGATCAGCAGCACAAAACATGAAAACAAAAGCTTTATTTGTATAATAATGACAAATTATTATACACAGCGCAAATTAAATGTTCCCCCGGGTTCTGAGCTATATCCCTATTGCTGCTGTTGTCACACTACAAGGAAAGCCCAGCAAGGCCCAAACACCCCGTACACGGAAGAACCGCAGACCGCCCGTCCTCAGTTACCCCAACCCCTCGGAAGACCCAGCCCGGGGACATTCAGACACATCCCTAACAAACACAGTCCCAACGTGGCATATAGCATCGCCCCGGCCCGACTAATCAGCCCCAAACCGGGGATGGCGGAGGATTGACGGAAGACGAAAAGCTACACAACACTCACCATCTTGGCCAGCCGCGTAAAAGAAGGACAGGAAGCAGGAAGTGAGGTCTGAAGAGTACTGCGGATTACCACAGAGTGTTTTATCGGATAGAGCGCCGTACGCTCTTCTCTATGGTACTGAGACGCCGACGTGTGACGTCACCGCTGTCTCCGACCCCTATCAGAGAACGCAGGGCAGGGATGATGTTGGGGCGGCGGCTGTGCTCTGTGTTGCTGAGGACAATACTTAATTGTTCTGGCGTCATTAATGTGCAATAATGGAATATATAATAACATGCAGACGTGTCTATAGGTGTCAGCTTTCTCACTGTGCGCGTTGTACATTTGGCTACACGTCCTTTAAATCTATAGCATGCATGTTAAAATGCAAATTTTTAGGCCTGAAAATCGTGTAAACCTCCCAAAACACTAAGCGGGTTATTCACTAAAGAGCCAAAGGATCCAGCCGTAGCTTCGGCTGATCCTTTGGCCTGCTTCCTCTGTCCTTCGGGTCAGTCGAACCGAAGGGCTGCTCTACGGGCTATTCACTCTAGCGCATGCAGCAGCCAAAGGCATATGTTTCGGCTCGGCTGAACCATAGTGACAGGCGAAGCATGGTGAACTGTTGGCCGACCGATCTCCACTCAAATAACAGCTGGGCGGAGCCAGCCGTGATCTCACTGCTGGCTGCGCCCAGTTGTGAGGACAGATCAGCGTCCCCAAAGGACCTGGGGATGCTGAACGGTCATTAAACAATAGCAACTGGGCCGCTTGGTCAGGACCACTAGAAGACTCTGGCAGGTGCCGGCTAATAGGAAACACTTGGGCGGAGCTAGCTGTCACCACTGGTTCCGCCCAATTGTTTTTTTGTTTTTCTTTTCTTTAGAATATTTTCATTTTCTTATTTTTATAATTTTTTACTATTTTTATCATTTTTTTAAAATGATTTTTCAACTTTTTTTTCTTTTCACTTATTTTCTATTCTGCTCGGTACCACGGGGGTGCCGAGCCACATGCCGCTCGGCTGCAATCGGCTGTTCACTCACTGCAGTTCGGCCCTTATGAGAACGAGCGAGCGGCACCGAGTGAGCTGGCGGAGCTTCGGCTCAGCCGATCCAGAGATGTTGGATTAGCTGAGTCGGAGTCCCTCTGCACTTCGGCTCAGCCACGCATATAGAGCATGTTCACCTGACGGAAGGCAGCCGATGTATGGTTGAAATTAGCCGTACTGAGCTGTAGTGACTAGCCGAACGTCGTTCGCCGCACTGCACTTTGTCTCGGTTATTCACTCGGCTGCCAAAATATATATTTTTTGAACGTGGAGGACCCGTAGACTTAAAAAAAAAAATATTGATTTCTAACCCAGGGGCGTCCCGAGGCTGGGTGACACCCGGAGCGGTTACCGAGTGCCACCTCGCCACTGCGCATGCGGGTTATACTGTCGGGCGTTCGGTCCATGACCAAGCGCCCGACTTTTAAGGGGGGGGTGACACCAAAATGACTCTCAGTCATTTTGGTGTCACCCCTCCAATGGTGTCACCCGGGTGCGGGCCGCACCCCCCTTGTGACGCCGCTGTTCTAACCGCTTTGCTGCCGAAGCCTTTAAAAACAATTTAGGCCTGAAGTTTACCTAAAACCCCCCAAAACGTGATTTATTTCCCGAAAAGCAGAGACCCCGGGAGAGTAAAATGGAGGTCGCTGCCTTTGCAGGTCACTAGTGTGAATGATTTTCCTATCACTCAGTGCGTATTGGGCAATGTTAGTTTTTCCGCACACGTACACACTAGAGGGAACGCGTTTGCATACATGTGAACGTGGGGTGGCGTCTCTTTCCCCGCTGCTTGATGTGATGCAATCTCCATTTCTCAAGACTGCATATCCCATCATGCATTGCTCCCAGCGAACAATGACGAGCAATGTTCAGACGTCGAGTTGTAGTTCGGACGGCAGGCTCGGCGAGAGTGGTGGCATATCCTCAGGGCTGAGTGACATTGCGTCAGTGCATTAGGCTTCATTCACGCATTGTCAAACGCAGGTAAAACGCACCAAATAATTGTGTCGCGTGAATCCGCGCGTATGTGTGAACAGGGGGCCATAGGAATATGTGGTATTTCTTGTGCTGTGCGTTTTCAGCGCGCACGAAAACGCCATGGTGTGAACGGGGGCCTGAAGGAAGTCCGTCCTATGGGCAATCATCGATAAGTACGTTTACAGACTTCTAGGTGGGTGGATCTGGTTATTAGGGGCGGGATGATGGAACTTCTGGAAATTCAATAGAAATGCAGATCTATTTTTATTTTTGTGATTGTAAATTTTTGCAGAAATTTTGCCAGAGTGAATTCGGTCGATTTTGATCTCAAGTTTTCGTTGAACTGGACGGACTAAGATAACAATGAGAAATAGATATATAATGTAACCCAAGAAACGCGAACCTTCTGACCTTCAGAATTCATACAACGGTTTAATACAAATAGGAAGATAAAAACAACATAAAATAAGTTATATACACCGATCAACCCTAACATGTGACCACTGAGAGGGGAAGAGAATAACATTGGTTATCTGGTATCTATGCCCATAGCCCTCAGCTTGTGTAGCAAGCGTTTGTGTGGTACCGTATCAAAAGCCTTTGAGAAATCCAGATATACCACATCCACCGGCATCCACCCTGGAAGTGGGGAGATATATTACAATGACACCTGGAAGTTGGAGGATATATTACAATGACACCTGGAAGTGGGGGTGGGGGATATATTACAATGGCACCTGGAAGTGGGAGGATATATTACAATGGCACCTGGAAGTGGGGGGGATATATTACAATGACACCTGGAAGTGGGGGG
>NW_017306349.1:933406-940128 GCF_000935625.1 Nanorana parkeri | reverse complement strand
GCGGCGATATACCGTAATAATGCGGGCGGGAGTGGGGGGGATATATTACAATGACAGCTGGAAGTGGGGGGGATATATTACATTGACACCTGGAAGTGGGGGGGATATAGTACAATGGCGCCTGGAAGTGGGGGGATATATTACGACACCTGGAAGTGGGGAGATATATTACGACACCTGGAAGTGGGGAGATATATTACATTGACACCTGGAAGTGGGGGAGGATATAGTACAATGGCACCTGGAAGTGGGGAGGATATAGTACAATGGCGCCTGGAAGTGGAGGAGGATATAGTACAATGGCGCCTGGAAGTGGGGGAGGATATAGTACAATGGCACCTAGAAGGGGGGGGGGGGGTAAATATACTAGGCAGCAAGTGACAAGGACCAAATTGTGATGTGTAGACTGCAATACTGCAGCTCTTGTCGGATGTTCCCGGTCTGCAGTGGTCAGGACCGACCAAAAGTGGTCCAAGGAAGGAAAACTGGTGAACTAGTGACAGGGTCATGAGCAGCCAAGGCTCATTGATGGATGGGGGGAGGGAAGTCTGGCCCATGTAGTCCGATCCAATAGAAGAGATACTGGAGATCAAATTGCTGATAAAGTTCATGGTTCTGGTTCTGATAAAAAGGTGTCTGAACACGCAGAGCATCGCAGGTTGTTGTGTACGGGGCTCTGTAACTGCAGACCGGTCAGGTTGGCCATGCTGACCCGTGTCCACCGCCAAAAGTCCCCACAATGGGCACATGAGCATCAGAACTGGACTATAGAGCAATGGAAGAAGGTGACCTGGTCTGATGTACATCATGTGGATGGTCTGGTGCGTGTGTGTCACTTACCTGGGGAAGAGATGGCACTGGGATGTACTATGGGAAGAAGACAAGCCGGCGGCGGCAGTGTGATGCTTTGGGCAATGTTCTGCTGGAAAGCCTCGGGTCCCGCCACTCATGTGGATATTACTCTGACACGTACCACCGACCTAAACATTGTTACTGACCAAGTACACCCCTTCATGGAGATGGTATTCCCTGATGGCAGTGGACTCTTTCAGCCGGATAATGCGCCCTGCCACACTGCAAAAAGAATAGTTTGAGGAACACAACAATGAGTTTGAGGTGATGACTTGGCCTCCAAATTCTCCAGACCTCAGTCCAATCGATCATCTGTGGGATGTTCTGGAAAAACAAGTCCGATCCAGGGAGGCCGATCACCTCACAACTTACAGGTCTTAAAGGTTCTGCAACTGACGGCTTGGTGCCAGATACCACAGCGTACCTTCCGAGGTCTAGTGGAGTCCATGGCTTGTTGGGTCAAGAAAAGGGGGACCTACTCAATATATAGGGAGGGGTCATCCAGATACCACATCATACCTTCAGAAATCAAGTGGACGCCATCCCTGGACGGGTCAGGAAAAGGGGGGCCTGCTCAATATTAGGGGGTGTGGGGGTTTTCATCCAGATACCACAGCATACCTTTAGAGGTCTAGTGAGGTCCATGCCTGGATGGGCCAGGAAAAGGGGGTAGGGGGGTCATCATGTTATGGCTGATCGGTGTATATATCTATATATATAGTGCAATAAACAGGATATAACAGCTCAGAGTTCTTTGTGTCTCTTTTTGATGACATGTTACATAAAACATTTTACGGGGTCGTGACGTTTTCTTTCTATACATAACTTCGGTGGCTGTCGAGCTCTCGGAATATTCGGCTGTCAGTGACGTCCCCGTGTATCCTTTATGCACACGGACAGTTGTAACTCTCTATAGCTGTAATAAGGCCCAGACTCGAGGACGTGGAAGGAAACCTGTGCAGAGAGCGGTGCAGAGAGCGGTGCAGAGGCTTCCAGTGCTGGCCCGGCAGCCATGCTATCCTCTGGCTTCATCCCGCTTTCACAGACCTGGAACATGCCGGCAGCCAGTGAAGTCGGAGGGAAGTGAACTCCTGATCCGCGTACTTAGTCAGTGGCTACGGAACTCCTGAAGCCATTAGAACATCATGACAGGCAGGCGACTAGCCATATGAACCGACCTTTATTTTAATACTAAGCGTGCAAGATATGAGGACTATAATGGACTTGGCGTCAGATATAGTTTTCATGTTATGTGCCGGCATGCTGTATTATGTCATTATAATATATTATTGTCAGGACTCCAGCTGGCAATGGCTTCTGATTTGTTCTTTCTTCCAGGACGGAGCCATGTTTTTTTAGGCATCATCCAGGGTCACCATCTACTTCCTGGACTGAGATGCCGGCTTAGAGGTGACACAATCATGTAAATCCTGGTGCCAGTGCAGTGTCTGTGGGCACAAATGTCTGCCACAGATCAGGCCCTGCTGTAGCCTCTCACCTTGTGACTGCATACAAAGTTACAATGTTGCCGTCTGATCACTGAGGGGAGACTGAGGAAATGCTTCCTCCTGACTGCAGCAGTCTGATCACTGGGGGAGGGGAAACAGGGGGCATGCTTCCTCCTGCCTGCAGTAGTCTGATCACTAGGGGAGGGGAGACTAATTAAATGCTTCCTCCTGCCTGCAGCAGACTGATCACTGGGGGGAGGGAATACTGAGGAAATGCTTCCTCCTGCCTGCAGCAGACTGATCACTGGGGGGAGGGAATACTGAGGAAATGCTTCCTCCTGCCTGCAGCAGACTGATCACTGGGGGAGTGAAGGCTGAGGAAATCCTTCCTCCGGCCTGCAGCAGTCTGATCACTGGGGGATTGGAGACTGAGGAAATGCTTCCTCCTGCCTGCAGCAGACTGATCACTGGGGGAGGAGAGACTAATGAAATGCTATTTCCTGCCTGCAGCAGACTGATCACTGATAAGCTCACAGTGTGCAATGAAATCCCAGTAAGCAATTTCAGCCCAGGAGAGGAGACGGTACAACCATGCTCTGTGGCCACCTAGGAGGTTACGGGAAATTTCCCGAGTGGGGACACTAGGGGACTGAAGGGAAAAGCCGGAGTCCGGTCCAGTGGTCCACTATTCCAATTAGAAGACTGCAGTCCTTCAGACTCATCTGAGGTTTTATTTGGCTCATTCATTGTTGTGTTTTTATTTGAGGTTATGCTGTCTGCTCAGAGTATCATAAATGGAATTGGTTACGCCCCAAGTAATGCAAGACCGTACAATAATGAGGGAAGCCCCGCGGTACAGCACTGAGACCCGCCCGCCACAGTTTTCCCACACCATCTTGGCTACCTCTCTCACACCCGGAAGACCTTTCCCCACCTCGGCCTGCATATTTGCCACCAACACACACAGAGGATAAAGCACCAGGGAGGTAAAGGCACCGATGAAAGAGCCGGACCCCAGGGCCGGAGCCCAGCTTGGAAGCCCTTGAATGCTCAGCAGGTCTCTTATTGGCTCTTTACAAGAAAGAAAGATGGCGCTACCCAGGGAGTTCCTGACGAGTATCATGGTGAAGCCTCTGTAGATGCCACACGAGAACTTTTGCTCCTCATTATAAGTCCAGAACTCTCTCAAGACTGACGCCGCAGTGGGAAAACGGGAGGTGTTGCGCCCGTCCTGCAAAACATTCTGCGTCCTCTCGAATGGCACAAGGAGCACGGCTTCTATTGCCCCTGACAGGCATCCGGAAAGCGCAGGAGTTGCGGCTCCAGGGACGTTGAGCCCCGAGAGAACATTTTGGAGGCTTCCTTGGGTGCCGAAGAGCAGGGTTCCTTGGACGGTTTTTGCCATGAGAGGCGGAGCCAGTCCACGGTAGAGGTGCTTTATGCCTTCTTTCTTCAGCTGACCGACGGCAGCGAGGATGGTCAAGGTGTGAAGCTGCTGCCGGAAAATCGTCTTGTGAACCGGAAAGGTCAGGACTGTGGACAGAAAGGTGGAGGAGGCCCCAACTAAATAGCCGCTGGGCCTCCAGCAGCTCCATCTTGAAGCGGTATTATTTTCCATCCTCTTAGGAATGCCGGACGATGACTAAAACGAGTTTGTTGTAAATGGTCAGCGCCGGCAACGGACTTGATTTCTGTCACAATGGCATGGTCCAGCTGGGAATGTTCGGAGGTATTTGTGGCTTTACAAGGTCTCCCAGTTTCAATGATGGTTGCTAGAAAAAAATAAGTTTACATTAGATGAGATCACAGAAAAGATCCATTGGCAAATGGTAATGCTCAAAACATGCAAGCCCGTGCTAACAGTATATCTGAATGTATTTACTAATGACCTCCTGTGACCCAAAACTCAGCATATAGCAGCCCTGCTCACATATGGTAGAGTACTTCTGGCAAGTTATAGCAAGAAACTGCTGACAAGTGACAGAAAATGGAGGATGCAGGTCTTCCTGGTAACATTCGAAAGAACCGTTGAAAGGGAAGGTTGGCCTAGGACACAGTGGGCAGGACTGGTGGCCCCCCGAGTTACATACCAGCACAGCTGGGTGTTACCTTAGTGGTACGAGCACAGAGGGTCAACAACTGGTCCTACCAAGTTGGAATGTTACCACAATCACAGATTAGGGATGCACCGATACCGGCTTTTTGGTATCGAGTACCAAATATATTTTTTTTCGCGGAACTTGCTGATATTGAATACCGAAACTGGAAGTCTCATTAAGGAAGCCAGGAGGCGTGTAATGACTCACCACCCGGCTTCTCGATTAGCAGGGAAGCCATCTCCATGCTCCCTCATCACCAGGTAACGAGGAAGCATGGAGCCGGCTTTCTGGTCAATCAGGAAGCCGGGGGGTGGATAATGACTTGCCGCACGGCTTCCTGTTTGACCAGCTTCTCGACCCATCAGGAAGCCAGGTGGTGATTCATTACATGGCGCACGGCTTCCTGATGGGCTGCTAAGCAGGCTCCATGCTCTTTTGTCCCTGGTGCGTATGGAGTATGGAGCCGGCTTCCCTGCCAATCAGGAAGCCGGGGAGCGGGTAATGACTCGCCATCCGGCTTCCTCATTGGCCATCTTCCCTTCTAATCAGGAAGCCGGGCAGCGAGTCATTACACGCTGCCCGGCTTCCTGATTGGCCAGGAAGCCGGCTTCATGCTCCCTCATCACCAAGTGACGAGGGAGCATGGAGCTGGCTTCCCGACAATCAAGAAGCCGGACAGCGTGTAATGACTTGCTGCCCGGTTGCCTGATACCGGAAGTTCGGGTATGGGGCTAGGCATCGGAACATACTCGGTATTGGCACCGATACCAGTATCGCTGCATCCCTATCACAGATGTTCGAGCTCATCCACCTGTTCCAGAAATGGCTACAACTGGAGTCCCTACCTGGGCCACACATCATCAAACAGGTAGTCATGGCTCGCTTCCTAAGTTCCTTACCTGTCGCCTTGCAAAAATGGATAACCCAAGGGGACCCCAAGTCAGCCAGTCATCTAGTGGGAGATTGCCGAGTGGTACTTCAAGGCTGAGGGCTTGATCAAGCCCATGGACTTTCCACCCAAAACAACGTTCTCCTTTAGCAACCCACAAGACTGTTCCAGGGGACTTCTAGACATAGCCAACGAGCCCTGGGAAGAGGAGAAGACGCCCAACAAAAGCATAATTGAGCCTAATACACAGATTCAGGACAGGACAGCAGCAGTAATACCAATTGTAAAAGAAGATTGAGCTCAGACACAGGCAACCCGACAGCAAATATACAACAGAGATGGCCAAGTCTACTCACCTGGCGACAAGGTGCTGGTGTTGGTCCCCACTGTTGAGAGCAAATTCCTTGCTAGGTGGCAGAGTCCCTTTGAAGTGATTGAGAGCGTTAGGGAAGTAAATCATAAAATTTGTCAGCCGGGAAACAGAAAACCGGAACAAATATACAATGTGAACGTGCTAAAGCCCTGGAAAGAGAGTCCCGCTATCTGCAGGGTCCACCCCAGTAGCCTATCAAGCGCATGATGAACCCCCTCGGATTCCTGAAGTCAAATTTGCTGAGTTGCCGTCTAGGAAGCCAGAGAACTCATAATAAGAAACAGAGAGACATGTTCAGAGTTCCCTGGTAAGACTTCTGTAATGCAATGTGCCAATATTACTAAGCCCAGATTCCGCATGAGACTCAAGCCCTGCCGCATTCTTGGAGCAAGCAGGAAAGACGTGAGTGATCAGGTGACAGAAAATGAAGAGTCCAGTAGTGACTGGTCCGGTCCCGCTGTCCTTGTCCCCAAAACCATACGTACGTTGGAGGTATTTGTTATGACTATGACCATGTTTGTGTGTAGTTAGTGCCAGGGCATTGGCTAGGCTTTTGTTTCTGGAATTTTTGCTTTCATCTGAAAAACTACATACAGTATATAAACTATGAGGAGGGAGTTGCAATAGTCAAGACGAGATATAACAAGTGAGTGGATGAGTAATTTTGCGGTGTCATTGGTGAGGAAGGGGCGTATTTTGGAGATGTTGCGAAGGTGAAGGTAGTCAGTGAGTGGTCAGTGATCGCTGAGTGTTTGTAAATAATTGAGGACATGGTATGGTTACTATATCCTCAATTATGAATGATCAGGAACACTCAGTATAGAGGCTTCCTGATCATTGATAACAGGGGCTGCAGAAAAAGAGATTGAGGGCTCTGTGTCCTCAATCTCTTTTTCTATTTTAAAAGGCAAATATCAGGGATCTGTTTAGACCTCTAATATTTTCCCCCGATGCCCCTAAAAGTAAAGTAAAAAAAAAAATAAATACGTAATAAAAATAAATGAAAATAAAATATAGAAAAATGTAAAAGTTTATAAAAAATAATTAAAAATAAAATATTT
>NW_017306349.1:932449-933157 GCF_000935625.1 Nanorana parkeri | reverse complement strand
TATTTTTTAAAATTTGAAAACGTTAAGAGAAAAAAAAAACACAGTTTCTGGTTTCGGTCTGACATTTTGTTTTTCTTCCATTTCGGTTTCGTTTCGGGTTTGAAATGTTCATTTTCGGTGCACCACTAATATATACAGTATACAGTATGTACAGGAAGTTATGAACGCAGAAGATTTCTGGTGGGATCAAAGTTTTTTTTGCAGCCCCCAATGGCTGCTCTGTGTCCCTACTTTTGAAGCTTCTTGGGATATGTGAGGGGGATTATCCTGGGAGGCTGCAGGTATGGAACAAAAAAACTTAAAAGTGATAGACAAACGGTTTAAAAATGGTGTGCGCGAGGACATGTAGTCGCTTGGCGTAGAATTTTAGACTTGATGTCCACCTAATGCCCAATCTACAGCTTTGATTCAACATAAATGATGATCCTGCCATGAAGATCCTTGACAGAGACAACCCTCTGTCCCTGTCTCGCAATTGTGCTCCCGCGTTGTCACAGGGGCTTTCGGCGGAGACTACAAGCGGCTGTTTCACGCACGCATTACACAGACACGGTCCTCTGTTGTCACCATCAGGAATCCCGCAATGGGAAATGCCACGGCATTACAATTTATAGGTTTACATATCTCGGGGCATTAAAAAATACATTTTAAACCTGATTAAAGGAGAACTATGGGGGGGGGGGGGGGGGGGGGGTTTTTTGCGCGTTT
>NW_017306349.1:932033-932287 GCF_000935625.1 Nanorana parkeri | reverse complement strand
ATACAGCAAAGGTTTTAGGCATGTGTGAAAAATGCTGTAAAGTGAAATAAAAGTGTGAATAGTTTATTTTTATCAATGAACAAGATGCAAAGTAAATGAAGAGAAGAGAAATCCAAATTATTATTATTATACAGGATTTATATAGAGCCAACAGTTTGCGCAGTGCTGTACAATATAAGGAAGACATTACAATCACAATACAATTCAAGACAAGATGGTAAGGAGGGCCCCGCCCCTGAGGGCTTACAATCTAA
>NW_017306349.1:928080-931445 GCF_000935625.1 Nanorana parkeri | reverse complement strand
GGGTTGAGGGCTTTTCGCCATAGTTCTCCTCAGGGTCACGGGAGAACACAAACTAGCGTCCTCCCGTCACCCAAAGCTCTATACTATACTCTACCAAGGGTAGGCAACCTCGGCACTCCAGCTGTGGTGAAAATACAAATCTCATGCATGATGCCTCCGCCTCTGGGAGCCATGCCTGTGGTTGTCAAGAGTCTTGCAATGCCTCATGGGACATGTAGTTCCACAACAGCTGGCGTGCCAAGGCTGCCTAACCCTGCTCTATACTATACTGAGACGCCGCAGCCGGGACGGATCCCGACAGTACTGTCTGGATCCGCCCAGCTTTTCAAAGTGTCATATACATAGACAGGAAGCAGAATTGATACAATTCATTAATATATATATATATTTTATCATGCAAAATAGTAATAAAAAAAACCCCATGAAACAGGATTTATTTAATTTCTGGTATTTTGTAATAATAAAATGAATTGTTACCTCCTCAGCACCAGCAGCATCCTCTGCCCTTTGCCTTGCAGTCACACCGGCTTCACAAATGGCTTTTTTTTTTTTTTTTGTTTTTTTTTCACAAATGGCTTTTTTTTTTTTTTTGGCTTTCAGGGCGGCCCCTCCCTCGGCCTCGTGCCGATTGGACGAGACTGTCGGCATCATTTCCTTCGAAGAATCCTTTTGTTCTCCATCAAGTCTCAGCATCTGTACACAGGAAGCCCTATGACAGTAACACAACCACCTGCACCCAACAGACCGTGCTCAACCATGGTTGCTGGTTTCTATATGTTCTGCTTTGTAGAATGAATACATTGGGTTAGAATTAAAGATCAGTATACACTGAGTGGCCGGATTATGATGACCCCCCCATCAGTACTTCGTTGGGCCACCTGGTGACTCCACGAGATGGTGAAAGGTGATGCGAGGAATCTGACACGGCACTGTTGCTCTTCTGTTGTCTTGTACCAGTCTTGCCCCTCCCCCGTTCTGCCCTAACATTGACTAGTCGCTGACGGCCACAATTCGCACGTTCAGACCCAGATTTTCGGCTGACAGTCCGGTCTTTAAACACTTTAACAATGAGCCGCTCCTGAACATGTAACGCATTCTGCTGTTTTGCTGATACTCGCTCCATGGCTCCGAGCGCCAACACTCATCCCGCGTTCAAAGGCTGTTACATCGCGTTGTTTCCCCGAATCTTCCCAATCACTTCTACTGTCGTGGTAACCAACCCGCTTCCCTATTTATAATGGTCCGGCCCTCTAGCAACTTCAGCGCCAAATTATAGCTAATTTGCCTACAAACGTCAGGTGGTCATAATAATCCGGCCACTCAGTGTATATAATAATCCGGCCACTCAGTGTATATAATAATCCGGCCACTCAGTGTATATAATAATCCGGCCACTCAGTGTATATAATGTAATCCTATATACATTTATTTGTAATTATTAAGGCTGCAACTAATCGATTATTTTCATAATCGATTAGTTGACCAATTATTTTTAAATACTTATCAATAAATATATAATATTTTATAAAGATTAAAAAAAATAGCATCTTTTATTTAGCATTGGGCTTTAAAGATTTTGATTTCCCTTTTTTGACTTGGAAGACCAAAATGGCTCCAACGTCTTTTAGGGTTGACTGAAGGTTGGGGGAGCAGGCCATTGGGTGGGGAGGTAATAATATGACTTTGCCCCCCAAAAAACCCAAAGCTTATGGAGATGTCCTGCAATTCCTAAACCAGTGATGTCTACAGTATTCCAGATTCCAGGGTCCCCTCGCAGGGTCCTCAAGGAGTCCTCGCAGAGTCCCCAGGAAGTCCCCACAGGGTCCTCAGGGAGTCCTCGTAGGGTCCTCAGGGAGTACTTGCAGAATCCTCAGCAAGTGCTCGCAGGGTCCCCAGAGAGTCCCCACAGGGTCCTCATAGGGTTCTCAGGGAGTCCTTGCAGGGTCCCCAGAGAGTCCCCACAGGGTCCTCATAGGGTTCTCAGGGAGTCCTTGCAGGGTCCCCAGAGAGTCCCCACAGGGTCCTCATAGGGTTCTCAGGGAGTCCTTGCAGGGTCCCCAGAGAGTCCCCACAGGGTCCTCATGAAGTCCTCATAGGGTTCTCAGGGAGTCCTTGCAGGGTTCTCAGGGAGTCCTTGCAGGGTCCCCAGAGTGTCCCCACAGGGTCCTCATGAAGTCCTCACAGGGTGCTCAGGGAGTCCTCGCTGGGTTCTCAAAGAGTTCTTGCAGGGTCCTGGAGTCTTCGGGCTTTTTCACATCATGTCTGAACCAGATCTGGATGCAGTGCAGTGCGGTTTTTTTATAGCTTAAAATGGGTTTTCAGGCGGGTTTGCATTTTTTGTATGCGTTTACATGCGTCTTGGTGCATTCCAGACCAGAAACAATAGCGCACGCAGCATTGTTTCCCTCTGCACTGGTGTGAACAGAGCCCAGAAATACCATAGGGATACATTGGGGTGCATTTCAGGTGCGGACAAAAAACCATTTCGATATACAGTCGCTGTTGGAGGCCATTCCATTCCAAGGACACAGTGGGGGACGGAGATCTGGAACCACTGGGCTATAGCGCCGCCTGCAGGAGTAGGCAAAAACTGTAACCTGAGCTCCGATCTTCGTCTCCGCTGTTTCCTTCGCAGAGAAAAGGATTTGTTTGTCCAGCTCCATGCTGATTGGCTGGGAAGCAGGCTCATCGAGCCAGCCAAACAGCATGGAGCTGTCCTTTCCGGCCAATCAGGAAGCCGTTTCAGGTGCGGACAAAAAACCATTTCGATATACAGTCGCTGTTGGAGGCCATTCCATTCCAAGGACACAGTGGGGGACGGAGATCTGGAACCACTGGGCTATAGCGCCGCCTGCAGGAGTAGGCAAAAACTGTAACCTGAGCTCCGATCTTCGTCTCCGCTGTTTCCTTCGCAGAGAAAAGGATTTGTTTGTCCAGCTCCATGCTGATTGGCTGGGAAGCAGGCTCATCGAGCCAGCCAAACAGCATGGAGCCGGCCTTTCCGGCCAATCAGGAAGCCGGGCCGCAGGTAATGACCCGCCTCCCTGATTGGCCGACAAGCTGGCTCAATGCTGATTGGCTGGGAAGCCTGCTTCCCAGCATCAAGCCGGCCAAACAGCGCTGAGCTTGTCAGAAGCGTGCGCATTTACGCGCGTTCCCAAAACGTGCACAAACAAAAAAAGCCAAATGCATGTCAAGTACTTCTTTCTCGTGGTCGGTGTGCGTCTAGGGACCCGATGGGGATTGGGTCCCTGGAAGTCACCACGACGCACGTTCCCGCGATGCTGTTGTGTGCATGGGGGTAAGTGAGGGGTGAGGGTGTCTGAAAAATGTTTAGAACATGCAGCAGACTTTTTTTTTTGAAG
>NW_017306349.1:927466-927984 GCF_000935625.1 Nanorana parkeri | reverse complement strand
TGGCTTCCTAGCCAATGAGGAAGCCGGGCGGCACATCATGACCCGCCTCCCTGATTGGCTAGGCAACCTGGCTTCCTGACCAATCAGCAGGTCATTACGTGCTGCCCGGCTTCCTGAATGGTTAGGAAGCCGATTTCCTGACCAATCAGGAAGCCGGGTGGCACGTCTTGACCCGCCTCCCTGATTGGCTAGGAAGTTAAAATTGTATTCACAGGCACAGTTCCCTCTCCCTCTTGCTGCTAAAGCCCTCTCCTCTTCTGGGTGTGTTTAATTGCTGTCTGTGCTGTTGCAGCTCATCCACCCCTCCCCCCTTTATGTAGCATTCAGCCAGGGCGAGTATTGGCCAAAAGGCTGGCCCTGCAGCGAAACTACAAATCCCAGGAGGCATTACAAGATGCAAACAGCCTCAGCCATCACACCCAGAGGCAGATGCATCATGGGATTTGTAGTTTGAGCACAGCTGGAGGGCCAGAGTTTGGCTACCCCTGAGCCAAAGGGAATACTATATAGCAGGGGGG
>NW_017306349.1:925695-927421 GCF_000935625.1 Nanorana parkeri | reverse complement strand
GGGGGGGGGCAAACTTCAGTGAAACTACAAGTCCCATGAGGCATTGCAAGACACCAACAGGCACAGGAGTGACTTCCATGGGCAAGTTAATGATGGGATTGGTAGATTTACCACTCTCCTCCTCATGCATCCTTGTAACCTACATTCGGTGCACAGATGATCCTCTGCTGGAGCAATAGGCACCAGCGCACGATGATCTTCCAAAAATCAAACTTTATTCCACCTGCATCTGTAACAAAAGACAACCTCTGAAGCGTTTCAGCCTTACCCAGCCTTAGAGCTATGACTAAGGCCAGCTAAGGCAGAAACGCGTGAGCGGACATCAGGACCAGTGTCTCCCTCTTTCCCTCCCCCCCCTTTAGCAATCCCAAATACACACTTCCTGTGACGGCACAAAAATAAAAGACGGAGTCCCAAGTACAGTACGTTTTATTGAGTAAAATACGGGAGAGACGGGGAATAAAACCACATGAAAATATTGCTTTTATAGAGTAACATTATCATGAAATAATCGCTCGGGTGTCAGACATCATATAATGCCCCGCAAGGCCGGCACAATGATATTCTATAGTCAACACGCTACACATATGTACATAGATATGAATCACAGTTATAAATCACCGGCTGCACGTCCGGCGCCGGAGCACTTCATATACCAATGAGGCAAAGCAGTCCGCAATGAAAAGGACTCGGATCACGGGCTGACAGGAAGAATATCAGTACAGCTCAGCAGAAAACATGCACATCCCCCCGCCCCCCCTTTAGAAATACCCCCAAAATACAGAAAAACACCTGCAGGAAATCCAGTGAGCTCAACTTCCTGTTTGAGGTGACAACCCAGCCTCTGCTGTGCCGAAATCCCAAGCAGAGTTGTCAGCCCTGTCCGAGGTCTCCCCTGCTGAATTACAGAACTGTTTAATTTCTTAAAGGGGGGTGTTCTGCAGTCTATCAGGGGAGAATCGGGCAAGGCTGACAACTCTGCTTGGGGTTCCAAAGCAGCAGAGGCCGTGTTGTCAGCTCAGCTCACTGTATTTCTAGCAGAAATCAGGCTGACAACTCTGCTTGGGATTCCAGGGCAGGAGAAAAGTCAGGTTGTCATCTCAGCTTGCTGAATTTCTGGCAGAGACTAGTCAGGCTGACAACTCTCCTTGGGATTCCAGGCCAGCAGGGGCCGTGTTGTCACCTCAGCTCGCTGGATTGCTGGCAGAAAAAGATTTTTTTTCCCTGCACTTGCAGCTTTTTCAAAGAGCTAAAATAAGCATGTAGTATAGGATGTACTGACATTTTTTTTGGGGGGGGGGGGACCAGACCCCCCACATAAGGGACTTTTCATAAACAATTTGCAGAGCTGTGAATCTCCATTAACTTTAATTTTTGCCCCCCCATCAGCACCGAGCGAACATTCTTATATTTTCTTTATATGCAATTTCATTTATGTGTAATGCTGAAGTGTGACCACTAGGTGGAGCCGAGGAGCACAAGCAATATATTTCCTGTGCTGCTCAGCTCCATCTAGTGGCCACAATGTGGTATTACATTACCATCAACCTAAACAGAACATTCGTTGTTTTTTTTTTCTCCGCCATTGGCACAGAAGGAATGTTCAGAGACTCGCAGGGCAAATACCTCAGGACTGTTTAAAACCAGAACCCTTTTAGTTAGCCCCAAATTAGAATACATCTATAACATTAGAGCAGGATTCTGGTGATCAGTACATGGATCTTTT
>NW_017306349.1:925134-925475 GCF_000935625.1 Nanorana parkeri | reverse complement strand
AATGAGACTGTCACAGGTTGGCTCAGTAGATCGGGAGGTGAGCGAACACATATCGGCGTTCGCTCACCTCTCGATCCTGTCACGGCTCTCTGCCGAGACGGGGGAGGGGGCTGGATCCCCCGCCCGCCAGCACTGACTGGCGGAACAGACGGGGGAGGGTACAGCTGGCTGTGCCTCTAGATAGGCAGAGCCAGCTGTCAGTCACGCAGCTGGGCGGATCCCGGCACAATTGTGTCACGCAGCAGCTCGCGGTATACTGAGCCTAGGGTGACGGGAGGACGCTAGTTTGTGTCCTCCCGTTACCCTAAGGAGAACTATGGGGAAAAGCCTTAACCCCATAG
>NW_017306349.1:909084-924535 GCF_000935625.1 Nanorana parkeri | reverse complement strand
ACTCACCTCATAGTTCTAGCCGACCTGTGACAATGAGACTGTCACAGGTTGGCTCAGTAGATCGGGAGGTGAGCGAACACATATCGGCGTTCGCTCACCTCTCGATCCTGTCACGGCTCTCTGCCGAGACGGGGGAGGGGGCTGGATCCCCCGCCCGCCAGCACTGACTGGCGGAACAGACGGGGGAGGGTACAGCTGGCTGTGCCTCTAGATAGGCAGAGCCAGCTGTCAGTCACGCAGCTGGGCGGATCCCGGCACAATTGTGTCACGCAGCAGCTCGCGGTATACTGAGCCTAGGGTGACGGGAGGACGCTAGTTTGTGTCCTCCCGTTACCCTAAGGAGAACTATGGGGAAAAGCCTTAACCCCATAGGTCTCCTTTAAAGGCATCAGTTCAAATGAAGCTGTACACATAGTCAGGCGGGATGAAGATCACAGAGATTTTACTTCTATTTAAAAAGGAAGTGCATTTAACCTTTGCCCTCCTGACCTAACCTCCCGTTAGTGTACCATGGGCAAAGTTGAAACCGTCAGGTGTTTAATGCCATCTGTGCTTTCCTGTCCTGGAGACCTCCAGTCCATCTCTTTTCCCAATGTTTCAGGGGCCAAATCTCCAAAGTAGGGTCACACATGGCAACCACACCACACCAAAAATCTCGACCCACCCCCCAATCTATGCAATCGTGGAGGAAAAAAAAGGGCTTTGGCTGTGCTTCACATTCGTCCAATGGCCATCCCTCAAAGCCAGCCAAGCCAACTGTCCAACGACCCCACAGCTCAGCAGGGCGAGGACCTATGTAAACAATTCTCACTTCACGTGTGGTCAGGTCAGCCCTGGCACCACACAGCTATGTCTATAGGGAGATAGAACACCGGCACATGAAGACCACGTACCATGAAATTCTCCCAACTCGTCGAGACCGCCAACTCCCGTCAGTGCAGCCACCCAAGAGAAGTATCAAGCTGTACAATCGGGTGCCTGCATGGGCACCTGATGCCACAAGCACCGGCGGGAGTCTGAGAACCCGATGACCATTCCAAAGCCGCACCTACGGAAGTGGAGAAGTCAACGAGGATTGCAAAAACCGATGGCTGGCGCACGCTCACCAGCGCCCTCTCGTCAAAATCTGCAACGGATACGACGTCTTGAGTTGGCGATCTCGACGAGTTGAAGATCTTAACAGAACATCGGCTTCTTGTACCTTACTATACCCAAATACAGAAGATTTTGAAGCAACATGCATATCTAGAAGGTACGGAGATCAACCATGGCCACCCCCGTTCCCCATAGGTGGTCAACAGAGTCAATTCATACTTAAAGATATACAATATATTGTCTCCTGAGAGCATTTCATGTATCACCTTAAATAACAATAAAACAAACAAAAAAAAAAAAAAGACAGTCACATGACCTTTCAGGGCAGAGCAACACTCAACAACCCCACCCCCGGCAAGAACCCATCCCGAGTAATACCTGGCGATTGGATGCTCAGGCCCAAACAGGACAGAGGTCATAGGTACAAGGAACCCCACCCCCGGCAAGAACCCATCCCGAGTAATACCTGGAGATTGGATGCTCAGGCCCATACAGGACGGAGGTCATAGGTACAAGGAACCCAATGGAGAAAGGTTCTGACAGAGGCAAGGGTGGATGAGTATACCCTACTGGGCAAGGGTAGAGGGGCACTATACAAAAGCATCGTCGGCATGGGTCAGCTGGCCGTCTGAGCACAAACAAAAAAATGGGAACCCTTTCATTTATTGTATCTACCGTAGATACGGACAATTAAAACAAAAATCAAACCACAACAAACACTTGAAAAGGCATCCCCGACGCTTGGACTCGCCCTACCAGAGAATTAAAACGCGTTACAAAAATAAAATCATGGATGGCCTCAACACGTTCCCTGAAGAAACCGAAGGCTGGGAGAGCCCCTCGGCGAAAATAAATACCCCCCATTGCTCGGATTTAAAAGGAATGGGTGATCGATGAAAAGGATAAAAAAGGGGGCCGTCGCACCTCTCTGAAGCCAACAGGGAAAACACGTTATTACAGAAACAATTTTTTTTTTAGGACGTGAAGGGGCGAGGTGCTATAAAGGGACGTGGCTGAAGAGATAAGATACAGATTCTCCGTTGTGTGTCCGTCGAATGGCTTCGGCCAGGATCATAGAGATGTCGATGACCTGGGGAGGGGAAAAAAAAAAACAAAGTTTCAGCTTAGGTCTCAAAATGAACTCGATTTGCATCAATAATTGAATTGTGTGACTGCAGTACAGTGCTCCCCGTACCTTACCCCTCAAAGATGTGTATCTGAAGGGCGAGATCATTAAATGAACGTCACCAGATTTGGTGTGCCAATCTCTGTTCTCCTTGCTGGAGGGGAAGCTGTACAAGGATATCCCCGCTACATTCATTCTATAGATCTGTGCTTCTGATGTCACTCTCTACTGTACTGTTCTCATTGCTGGAGTGGAAGCTGCACCTGAGGACCTGCAGTGCAAGGATATCCCTGCTTCTGCTACATCCATTCTATGGGCCTGTGCTTCCTCCACCTCTATCATTACCGCACCAGTCATCTGGGGGGCAGCTCTGACATGAGGAAGCAAAGCCCTGCCTCTACCACAATGGCTGCCTACATATAGAGACAGTAAACAAGGCATGGTAAGTAATTAATGGGGGAAAAAAAAAGATATCAGCTGCAGGGGGACCACAGGCAAAACCGGTGACTGGTCCCTAGCTTGAGGACAGCTTAAAGGAGAACTATGAGGTGGGGTGCTTTTCACTCACCTCATAGTTCTAGCCGACCTGTGACAATGAGACTGTCACAGGTCGGCTCAGTAGATCGGGAGGTGAGCGAACACATACCGGCGTTCACTCACCTCTCGATCCTGTCACGGCTCTCTGCCGTGACAGGGAGGGGCTGGATTCCCCCCTCCGATCTGCCAGCGCTGACTGGCGGAACGGACGGGGGAGGGTACAGCTGGTTCTGCCTCTAGATAGGCAGAGCCAGCTGTCAGTCACGCAGCTGGGCGGATCCCGGCACAATTGTCGGGATCCGCTTCAGCTGTGGCGTCTCAATATACCGCAAGCTGTAACTCCCTATATATTGAGCTTAGGGTGACAGGAGGATGCTAGTTTGTGTCCTCCCGTTACCCTAAAAGGAGAACTATGGGGGAAAAGCCTTAACCCCATAGTTATCCTTTAAAGCTCTACAACACAGGGGTGAGGAATTCCTATCGCTAGAGACGTGCAGTTCCGAACACACTTTTTTTTCTCTCGACATTTACACTTTGGGTAAGCAGGGCTAAATGGACAGCGGGAAGCCGTCGCTCGTTTTGTGCATACAGCCGCCCAGATCACCTGTAAGCATCCTGCTGGTCCGTGTCCCCTCCCCTCCATGGTACGTCTCTCCCTGAAGTGGTTATCGGGGTCCCCCTACTTTTCCACAGGGCGGATAATGTTGGTTCTCTGCTCAGTGTGAACACCAAGACAGCCCTCCCATCTCGGCTGTCACAGGTCGCCCCCCTCCCCCCGCGCTTCAGTCCTTGGACAAGTAGATTTATTAAAGTTTCCACACCCCTGAACAACAAAGAGCTAGGTAGTTCATGGACATTGCTGCAGCAAGCCCAGCACCAGCTTCAGGACATGTATGGTAGCCATCTGGTCCAATATACACTGTCACCAACCAACACCGTTGCTTGGTTTGGCTCTACACTGCGGCCACCATCACCAGCCACAGATTGGTCATATGGTCCAAATTCATGACATTTTCACAGCTGCCCCAAGGCAACCCTCCCTGCACTGAGCCCGAGAATAGCAGACTCTCCATAATGATATACGAGGCGTCAGAAAAGGCCAAAATAAGCTGCAGCCAGCTGGGTTCGCACGGATATTTTTAAATGGAGAGAGCGGTCTTCTAAGCCGAGTGTGAACCTGGCTACTAAATTTAAATCCCCCTCCCCCCTTCAGAATAGCAACAACAGCTGTCGCCTGAAACAAATGGAAGTCTCATTGGATATTGGACAGAGATCCTTCATGGAGGAGCGCACGTTAAAACAAAGTGTGCTTATCCTTATGGCCCCTTTAAGGCTACTTAGTCTATTCCAGCCTCTCCCTGCACAGGTTACTGCTCCGAGTTCCCGGGGGCCCGGCCTCCCTTGTGTGGTTGCATGGTTCGGCGAAAGTCTCCCTCTCCTGGGCGCGCCTGCTCAGTGCATCCCCATTGACTTCTATGGGGCTCGTCTCCCCGGCCGGAGTCAGAGGTAAATGAGGGTTATAGAAGTGAATGGGGATAATCTACCCACAATGTAAATATGGAGGCTGGGCTCGTCGGAACTCATCTTTGAAGGGGGTGAAATGATCAGAACTCATTTTGGAGGCTTGGGAAGGGGAGGGTGGGTGTCATCGGAACTCTTTTTTGAGGGGGGTGGGAGAGGGTCACAGGAACTCATCTTTGAAGAAAGGGAGGGGGGGGCAGGGGTTCTGGAAGAGGTGGGTTGTCAGAACGAATCATCTTTGAAGGTGGGTCATCGGAACTCATCTTGGAAAGGGGGAGGTCCACTTTATTTTAAACAAACTACGTTCTTTTAAGATACTTTGTCTTGGGGGAGGGGGGGGGGCTGCGGTGTCAGTCAACAGACCCATTTGGCAAATACGTGCAGTTCTGACATACAGCAAAGAGGAGGCAATAGACTCGCCTTGCTATTACACAGCAGGGTTACATACAATGACCCTGCACCATATGTAAAAGAAGAGCGAGAGCCAAACCATCATACACTAGGGCAGGGGTAGCCAAAACGTCGCCCCCCCCCATGTTCCGTGGTAGAGCTGCCGAAGTAGAGCCACCAAGCCTAATCACCGCTTCCTATCTGATGGATGAAAGATTGGAGGGCGCCAACCTCTACTGGGACTCCTGTACCCGACAGCCCACTGGGGAGGGCGTTGGGTTTTGGGTCTCCATACACCCAGATACGTCCCGTGCCCTGTTCCTGCACACTGTACCTAGACCCATCACAAGGACAGTCATACTTCTTGTTGTACGTACCTGGATTTTGGAGCAATGTTTGATCTTCTCCTCCTGAGGGATCGTATTCGTCACCACCACAGCCTCAAAGCATGCGTTGTTAATCCGAGAAATGGCCGGGCCAGAAAATATTCCGTGGGTCAGGATGGCGTAAACTTTCGTGGCTCCAGCAGAGAGAAGTCTACAAATGAGGACAATAAAAGTAAACAATTGTGAAAAGCTGAACTGCCGGCGCATAGAAAAGACAAAACGAACGCAGATCTGTATTTATTTATGTCTGAATTCCGCTTTAACCCCTTCATGACCAATGACGTCCATAGTACATCACTGGCAACGGGCCCTCCTGGCGGCGACTCGGTTTACATTTGTAAAGCCGGCTGTCGGCTTTAAATCATTTTCAAACCCCCTCTAATTTACTACAGTAATATTAATATAATTATTGCTAATATGACAGTAATTAACATTGCAATAATGAAATGACAGTAACCGATTTAAAAATTAAAAAGGAGAACTATGAGGCGAGTGAAAAATCACTCACCTCATAGTTCTAGCCGACCTGTGACAATGAGACTGTCACAGGTCGGCTCAGTAGATCGGGAGGTGAGCGAACACATGCCGGCGTTCGCTCACCTCTCGATCCTGTCACGGCAGAGGGAGGGGTTGGATTCCCCCCTTCCCCAGCCCTGAATGGCGGAACGGACGGGGGAGGGGGCGGGTACAGCTGGTTCTGCCTCTAGATAGGCAGAGCCAGCTGTCATTCATGCAGCTGGGCGGAACTAGACAATTGTCCGGATCCGCTTCAGCTGCGGCGCCTCAGTATACGGCGAGCTGTAGCTCCCTATATACTGAGCCTAGGGTGACGGGAGGACGCTAGTTGGTGTCCTCACGTAACCCTAAGGAGAACTATGGGGAAAAGCCCGGACCCCATAGTTCTCCTTTAATGAAATACAAATATTACAACTACAGCCATAACAATCACAATCTGTAGCCACGCACTTATCTGCAGCATGACAGACGGTTCCACAGGTGTCGGCCATGTCATCCACAAGAATGGCCACTTTATCCTTCACGTCCCCCACCAGGACCATGCGGTCCACTTCGTTGGCTTTTTTCCTCTCTTTGTGGATTAAAGCAAAATCTACGTTCAGACGATCGGCAATCGACGTGACTCTGGAATACAAAGACAAAACCAGGGTTAGCCATTCAGCAATACAATTGGGACAATAGGTGTCGGGGGGGGCGGCAACTTATCCGTTTCAGGAAAGAGATGCTAAATGGACCCTGCATCTGCAAAAGGAAAAAAAGGTCACTCCCCCAGCAGCATGTACCTACCCTTCCTTGTTCCCTTGGCACTGTGTGACAACACAGGAGCACAAACTAGGAGACAGGAACAGTGTTGTCATCCTATAACAGAAGTGCCTGAACGAGGACCTTCATAGCCGGATCCCCAGGTAGTATATTAATAAAAGCTGTACACTGCTGCTCTCTCTCCTTGTGCAGGGTGACTGGTCTCGTCTCCGCCCCTTCCTGTAATAAAGACCGCTCACTGCTGCTTTCTCTCCTTGTGCAGGGTGACTGGTCTTGTCGCCGCCCCTTCCTGTAATAAAGACCGCTCACTGCTCCTCTCTATTCTTTTGCAGTGTGACTGGTCTTGTCTCCGCCCCGCCTGTAGTTTTCTGTGGGCAGCCTGTAGTGGGTGGGGCCTGCTGGACCCCTGCCACAGCTCTGCTCAGTGATAATGTCACTGCTACTTTTACAATGTATTATCTGGATCTGCAAAGGCATTTGGTGCAAACAAAGTGGATTTATATCCTTTGTTACTATTGAGGGACATATTTAAATTAAAGTTTTTCTGCCCGGAGTTCAGCTTTCATTTCTCTCTCCTTAAGTCTCGTTCATATGTAGTGACCTGCACGGTTTAAGACTTGTATTCCCCATAGGGAGCTCTTGTTGCAGGATGGCAACCCAGCCCAATTGGAAGAAAGGGAAAGACAGCGTGGTCACCTAATAACAGGAAGTACCACTGTGTTGTGCTCCTAACTTCCTGGTTGAAGTGACAACAGGTTTCTGACATGCGCAGTTCTAGACGCGGTCCTTTGAAAGTCTTTTACCTTTTGGCACCTCCGGCATCCGGCGACACTATGGTGCACGTTTTCCATTCAGCAATGTTTTCTCTAATCCACTTCAATACAGCTGGTTCGGCGTACAAGTTATCCACAGGAATGTCAAAGAACCCCTGAAAGACGATAATGACATCAAAGTTATCTGGTCACAGGGGCTAGGCTTAGCCACAGAGCCCAGGGGTATACAGAAGGCGAAGGCTGGAGGGGAAGGCCGGCGGGGGGTGGGGGGGTCAGACAGAAGGCTGAAGGGAAGGACGGAGGTCATAATGCAATTACCTGGATCTGCGACGCGTGGAGGTCCATCGTAATGATGTGATCAGCACCAGCCACAGACAACATGTTGGCAACAAGTTTGGCAGAGATCGGCGCCCGGGACTAAGAGAAAAAGAAGGCGGTCTTATAAGGAACGAAGGAAGATGGCGGATGACGGGGACACATTGACAAACACTTTGGCCACGACTAGACTTACTTTATCCTTTTTGTCCTGGCGAGCGTACGGGAAGCAGGGTATGACGGCTGTGACGCGGCACGCGGACGCGATCTTACACGCGTTAATCATGATCAGAAGTTCCATTAAGTTGTCGTTAATTTCTCCGCAACCGCTCTGGACGATGTACACATCTTCTCCGCGCACGCTCTCTCCAATCTCAACGCTGCAAACCAAAGAGAACGATTACTACACGGGGCATACAAACAATGTCACTATCTCTCTATCTCCCTCCGACCAATGTTACTTTGTATCTCTCTATCTCCCTCTGATCAATGTTTATAAACAATGTTAGTTTGTATCTCTCTCCAAAGTTCCAAAGGATAGCGACAGCAGGATAGAAGGACGGGACGTACAACACACACACCTTCAGAACAGAAACATTTCAACTACCCAACACCGGTCCACTTAACATTAGGAGGCGGAGTCTTGCTCATATGACTGCTGTGATTGGCAGACACATGGTCGGGAGCCCATGCCACCCACTCCTGAGTGGGTACAGTGATCACATGGTCAATGTGCTGGGGCTACGCTCTCAGAAGAGAACAGTGGACCTCATGAGCACACATATGCATCAGCTGGGCGTCATGTCCCTTGGCATACAGGCGTCACGCAAGCGGGTAAAAGGTTAAAAGGGACACAAGAGGCTCAAAATCACAAAGCTAACACAGCAGGAGGATTCTTTGGACTGACACATCTTCCCCCATCCCTTACTGGGGGAGGAAACTGGGACATCACCACTGCTGCCTAGTAAATGACTCTTTCGGGAAGCGTTTAATAAGCCCGCTGTGCACGACCCCTTATTGTCCCATCAATAGATCCTTCCACAGATTTGCATTGCCGGCGCTCCATTGAAGGAGAGCGCGTCATTGACCGGCTCCCTCCTGCAGCATTGCGATCATAACCAGGAACTTGGCCGACTTCCCTGCAGCAGCAACAATCTCAAATTTAAAAAAATGCAACATTTCCGCAGGCGGAACGCGTCAAACGATGCATCTGATTTATTGAATTGCAGGAGAGGCAACCAATCAGAGTGCTCAGATTGGTCGCAGCCACTGTGTATATCAAACTGTTCTTCTCAACACCAATCTTCCCATAAGATTGTATGAGCGCTTAACACATTTTATCCAAGGTATTAACCCCAAAAAGCCGCACATGTGTATAAAGAGATGGCTTGGGGGGGGGGCACCAACTTGGATGTGATGCCAGCATCCCCTCCTGTTATTCAAGTGATAAGCCTCTGGGAGTCATATACCTGTGGCCATCAGAGTCTTGCAATGCTTCATGGGACTTGAAGTTGCACCACAGCTAAGGGCCGGGACTTGCCTACCTCTGCTCCTCTCCCCCAGCAGTTACATAAAAGGTCATGTGGGGAGGGGCAGAGCAGCTGGTCCAGCACAGACACAAATCAGATGCCGCTAGAAGAGAAGGCTATGACCTGATGGTAAAAACAGCAGACCTTGCCTGCATAGTGATAACTCATAGCATCCAATGCAAGGTCATGTGACAACACGGGGTTCAATTTATAGACACGTGCAGAGAGTTGTCACCTTATAACAGGAAGTGCCCTCTGGGGTTGCTTTATGAAAGGATGCAGATTCTGACAATAGGTGAATGGTTACGAGGTAACAATGATTCAATGATTAAATAAAAAAATCCATAACAGCCCCTTTGCCCACCGCCGGACATGAGCCTCATCCCCACATGTGCGGCTCCGTCCCCCATCTGCGCTGCAGCTCGCGGTGCACACTGGGATTTGTAGTCACGTGGCCGCTCCCCTCCAGCGCCTCGCCACCCTAAGGCACTACAACTCCCGGCGTCCCCTGCGGGCCCGCTCTCAAGTTCTATGCCAGCTATTTTCATCTCCCGGCGTTCTCACGTGACACCAATCCGACCGGGCTGCTCGCCGCGACACCGGCCAGCGCATTCCTACCCAGCCCCCCCTTCTCCTCCGCCGGTCCCCCTCACCAAGTTTCCTGGTTGCTGAACTTCTTGGTGACCACGCGGCCCAGCTCCAGGCCCAGGCGGTCGGCGATCTTCTGGGACAGGTCCTGGTGGGAGCTCCCGCTGAAGATCTTGATGTTTGGCATGCTGCTCGGGTGTGCGGAGGCGAGAGCCGTGCCGGTTGGCCTCGCCGATGGCTTGGTTAACGGGGACGGAACTCCAGGCCCCACCTTCTGTGAGCGTACGTCCAATGGGAGAAGAGGTTGGGGGCAGGCCACGCCTCTCTGCTCTGACATGCGTAGCTCGAGCCCGGCTGAGGGGGGTGGTTTTTGCGCTGACGTAGACTGGCCGGCAGGTGGCGCTGTGGATCCGTCTCTACAATGGGACAGCTAGTGAGGCTTGTGCTGGGGGATTGAATCTGTAGAAAGAGCTGATAGGTGGGCTGCAGGTCATGTGACCTTTGTTTAGCTATACAACAACTATTAGTGGGGGGATCCAGTACTGGAGCAGTTGCCCATGGCAACCTATCAGCTTCTCTGTTTCATTTTCAAAGCCTAACTCAACAGACTAAAGAGAAGAAGTTGATTGGTTGCCATGGGCAACCGCTCCGGATTCCATCTGCTCCAGTTTTTATTAATTCCCCTCACTGTATAGCTAAAATTTTGTTAAACCCCTGGCAGTTTATTTCTAGCCGTCTGTCTTCGATTGAGGAGACTTCCCTTCACTTCCTGCCCGTAGCCAAAACAGGAAATGAGATGAATTTGCTTCTTAGTTGTCACCGGAACAGGTGTCCCCATTGGAAGATTTTCTCTCTGTTCCTGTGCAGGTGATGAGTGTAAAAGGTTTGCCGCTATATAAACATTAAAGCAGAAGTCCAGCCACAGAGAACGCTATAAAATTGAATATGCCCTTAAAGGATAAAGTACACTTATCTGTTTGCCCCCAGGTCCCTCCTCTCCTCCTCTGCAGATGTGTACTTATCTAGATCCAGCACCTGAGGCCTCTCGTGTTTGTTTACATCCAGGGCTGACCTCCTGGGTCTCCTGGCCGCAATGGAGCAGTAAAGCCCCATAAAGTCTGTGGGACTCATCGCCCAGGTGGAAGATGGAGGTAGAGGAGCCGCATAGAAGTCTATGGAGTTCATCTCCTGGCCAGACGATGGAGGCAGAGGAGCCCTATAGAAGTCTATGGAGTTCATCTCCTGGCCAGACGTTGGAGGTAGAGGAGCCCTATAGAAGTCTATGGGTCTGAGCTCCTGACCAGGTGGTGGAGGTAGAGGAGCCCTGGAAAAGTCTATGGGGTTCATCTCCTACCCAGGAGATGGAGGTAGAGGAGGCCTGAAGAAGTGTATGAGGCTGAGCTCCTAGCTCGGAGATGGAGGTAGAGGAGGCCTGTAGAAGTGTATGAGGCTGAGCTCCTAGCTTGGAGGTAGAGGAGGCCTGAAGAAGTGTATGAGGCTGAGCTCCTAGCTCGGAGATGGAGGTAGAGGAGGCCTGTAGAAGTGTATGAGGCTGAGCTCCTAGCTCGGAGATAGAGGTAGAGGAGGCCTGTAGAAGTCTAAAGAGGGAGTAATTCCCATTTATCTCACCTATTATGCCTCTTATCTTTCTCTCATCTATCATCTCTCTCATCTATCATCTCTCTCATCTGTCATCTCTCTCTTCTCTCTCTCATCTTTCTCTCATCTATCATCTCTCTCATCTGTCATCTCTCTCTTCTCTCTCTCATCTTTCTCTCATCTATCATCTCTCTCATCTTTCTCTCTCATCTATCATCTCTCTATTCTCTCTCTCATCTTTCTCTCATCTATCATCTCTCTCTTCTCTCGCTCATCTTTCTCTCATCTATCATCTCTCTCTTCTATCATCTCTCTCTCATCTATCATCTCTCTCTCTCTCTCTCATCTTTCTCTCATTTATCTTCTCTCTCTCTCTCTCTTATCATCTCTCTCTCATCTATCATCTCTCCTATCTCTTCTCTCTCTCTCTCTCTTATCTATCATCTCTCTCTCTCATCTATCATCTCTCTCTCTCATCTATCATCTCTCTCTCTCTCATCTATCATCTCTCTCTCTCATCTTTCTCTCTCATCTATCATCTCTCTCTTCTCTCTCTCATCTATCATCTCTCTCTCTCCCTCTCTCATCTCTCATCTATCATCTCTCTCTCTCTCATCTATCATCTCTCTCTTCTCTCTCTCATCTTTCTCTCATCTATCATCTCTCTCATCTTTCTCTCTCATCTATCATCTCTCTATTCTCTCTCTCATCTTTCTCTCATCTATCATCTCTCTCTTCTCTCGCTCATCTTTCTCTCATCTATCATCTCTCTCTTCTCTCATCTTTCTCTCATCTATCATCTCTCTCTTCTCTCATCTTTCTCTCATCTCTCATCTCTCTCTTCTCTCTCATCTTTCTCTCATCTCTCATCTCTCTCTTCTCTCTCATCTTTCTCTCATCTATCATCTCTCTCTCTCTCTCTCTCTAATATTTATCTCTCTCTCCCTCTAATATTTATCTCTCTCTCTCTCTCTCTCATCTTTCTCTAATCTTTCTCTCTCTCTCTCTTTTATCATCTCTCTCTCATCTATCATCTCTCCTCTCTCTCATCTTTCTCTCATCTATCTTCTCTCTCTCTCTCTCTCTCATCTTTCTCTCATCTATCATCTATCATCTCTCTCTCTCTCTCTCTCTCATCTTTCTCTCATCTATTATCTCTCTCTCATCTTTCTTTCATCTATCATCTCTCCTCTCTCTCTCTTTTCTCTCTCTCTCTCTCGGCACATCCAAGGAAGAGACGGGACACACGGATGATACATAAAATACATACATGTTTTTGTTTTTTTTTTACGTCTGAGCCATGACATCCAGAGAGCACACTGACACGTCTTCAGAAGGACAAGAAAACCAGTATCTATGTAAGTGAAATATATATTTATATATCATCATTGTACATATATATTATTACTTTATACATACAGTTTATACAAGAGTGGTTCACCCCCCCCTCCCCCCCTGGGAAGGTCTGTCGGTGGCGGGACCGCGCACTTTGACCCTATACAGCAAATGCACCCAGGGGACGGACCATCTTCAGCTGCAGACACCACAGGATTTCACACCGACGACATGTCTCTTCACCAAACTGACTTTCTATGGAAACATTCTCATACATTTTATATTCCATCCAATGTATATTTGTATTCTGCACCCGCAGCAGCTTGGAAAGGTTCTCTACTCCGGCGGTCGCCAACCTCTCGGACCTCATGGACCACTAAATTCATCACTTTAAATCCAGCGGGCCACTAATATGAATTTTTTAAATATATACATATATATTCTCATATTTGTTTGTTTCCTCATATGTAAATATATTCTCATATGTGTGTGTGTGTGTGCAGTGGCGTAACAATCACCATAGCGACCCAGGCGTCCGCTATGGGGCCCGGGGCACAGTGGGGCCCGGCCAGATGCCGTGCGGGCCGCCTGGGTCGCTATGGGATCCTCTGCTGCTGGCTTTCACTGGCGTCTGAAGACGAACACGCCGCTGTTCAGATCATCTGTGCAGCGGCGCGTTCGTCTCCACAGTCAATGAGAGCCAGCAGCAGCGGGGGAGCAGGCTGGACCCGGTGTTCTATCAACGTCGCGAGCCTCTGACGTCACCGGCAGTGGAGGAGGAGGCGGGCCCGTGCTCGGCAGCAGGGGAGGAGGCGGCCTCGGTGACGAAGAAGGAGGCGGGCCCGGCGACGGAGGAGGTAAGGAGTGCGACCAGCCCACCTGAGGGTGATCCTGCAGAGCCCACCATAGAGAGTCTATGGTGGGCTCTGCAGGGTCACCCTCAGGTGGGATCTCGAGTGGGCTCTGCAAGGGGTATAACTAGAAATCACGGGGCCCCATACAAAATTTTGCTATGGGGCCCTGTGATTTCTAGTTACGCCCATGTGTGTGTGTGTATATCTATATATATATATACATATATAGATATACACACACACACGAGAATATATCTATATATACATACAGTATATATACACATACATTGCACACCACACTAATAAATACTGACTGTTTTAAGCACCCCGTCTGTGTTATATGGTAACCATCACTTTTAGATGTGGTGGCCAGTGGCGTCACAAGGGGGGTGTGGGCCGCACACGAGTGACACCATTAGAGAGGTTTAATCCTCCTGTCCCATTGCACTCCTGACCAGACAAAAATCCAACTGGGTGGGTGCGGTGGTGACAACGGATGCCTCCGTGAAATGTAGATAGGTGAAAGTAGTCACTCGCACTCCATGATATTGCCTGAGGACGGGGCGGCATGGTCTCGAAACGTCACCAAGGAGATATGTGTCATCTCAGTCAATAAACAGCATCGACTTTAATATCATGGACCATTAGAGGGGTGACACCAAAATAACAGTCAATTTTAGTGTCACCCCCCCTCTGAAAAGTCGGGCACTCGGTTGCGGACCGAGAGCCCGACAGTTGCAGGAGAGAGGAGGGGACCTGACGGGTCCTTATCCCGCCGGGTGAACGTCCCCTCCTCTCTCCCCTCCTCCCATCACCAACATGGCCACCGGCAGGTATCACAAAGATGGCAGCGCATGCGCGATGACATCATTGCGCACTCGCTTGATGACCTAATGGCGCTTGGTGATGTCATGCGGCGGGGTGTCACCCAGCCTCGGGGCGCCCCTGGTGGTGGCTGCATTCAGTTTATTTTTTCAGGCTTTTTTTTTTTTCCTTTTTCTTTTTAACTTGGAAACCTGCGAATAAGACACTTCCTGTCCTAGGGTGACAACGCTCACTCCTCGACTCTATCTATGGAGGGAGCCACACAAACTGGACTTTGAATGCGTCTGCCTTTTGTACATCTCCATTACACAGGGGGCGGGGATAGCAGGAGCGTGCAGAAGGAAGATAACATTGCTTTATGCTTCCAGTGCTAGGAAGTGACAAGGAGGCAGCATTGATGGCGGGTTCTTTCTGTACTTGCTGCAAATGTTCTCAGCCCTGAAAAACGATGGCAGCCGCCACATCTGAGGTCCCATAGGCTGCAATATACGACTGGGTTTAGATATCCTTTAAAGAGGAACTAAACCACCAGACCAGCTGGCATGGAGGCGGCTACCCGGGCAACCAGGAAGCCAGGCGGTGGGTGACGACATGCCGCCCGGCTGCCTGATCGCTCGGGGAAGCTGGCTTCATGTTGTTTGGCTGGCTTAAGTGTGATTGGCTGAGAAACCGGCTTCCCAGCCAATCACCGTCAAGCCAGTTTCCTGGCCTATTAGGAAGCTGTACGGCGAGTAATGACCCGCCTCCGGCGAGTAATGATCAGCATCCTTTGTGGCTCCTGACTCTTGACATCTCAGAGCTGCAAAGAGAGTCGCTCCAGGTTCTGGAGGCCTGCAGACACAGGAGCTGTGGTCGCAGGTCTGGACACGGAGTGGGTATATAATTCCTGCCATGTGTCACGGATTGCAGGTCCCACTCTCGTCAAGGGCTAAATCCTTGGTTCTCAACTGGTGGGTGGCGACCCTGTGTTCATTGGGTCGCCGCATGCCTTCCACTTTTTAAGGTTTTTTTGCTTTACCACGCGGTCGCACCTATTATGTGTTCTGGTGCAGTAGGTGGATTGCTTTACCATTCATTTTAATGGCACTCCAAACACACCTCCCGCACACTATTCAATCACCCGCACCAGAATGCGCAGTACCGCAATGCCGTGCCTTCCATTGCAGTGCGACTTGGGTCACGATGTGGGTCCTGAGGTTACACAGGTTGAGAACCACTGGTCTAAATGACGAAGTATCTCCTCTGAGGGCCACCAGCCCAACATAACTTTTAAGCCATGGTGGCTGACGCCCCCCCCCCC
>NW_017306349.1:903814-908498 GCF_000935625.1 Nanorana parkeri | reverse complement strand
AAGTCCTCCCTTGAGAACAGCTGCCCACACCTAGCCACCCATAGCACTTGGCAGTACTGATTTTTATTTGGATGCATGTTTTCATTCACCAGTCTGCAATGGTGGCCATTTTGATATCCACCCGTTGGACTTGGGAACATTCTTTGTGTATCTTCATGGGCATTTTGACAAGTACTTGTCAAAATGCCCTGTTTTTTCCGCCCTCACCCTGCAGCGCACCTCAGGCGGCCGCTTGCCTTGCCTTGTGGTAGCGCCGGGCCTGGGTATGCTCAGCTTCAAAGCAGCTGTGATGTAGAGGTCTGAAGAAGGAACCACAGCACGCAGTAGGGGGGCCACACACACAGAAGTGTCGCAGAGTCCCATGAAGGCTGCAACGCTGGCACGGAAGGAAGGTAGGAGACAGGGGCCGCTGGAGAGGTGACCGCTTCTACCGGAGGGAACCTTCATCTGCAGAGAGGGTTGCTTGAACCTTGGCATGCTTTCAAGAGTTTTGGGTAAGGGCCCCGAACAACATTTAGGCCTCATTCACACACAACGCAGAGCAAAATTGTATATTTTGCGTATAGCTGCGTATGTACGTGTGTATATGCGTGCACTATATGCAATCCCAGAATGCATCACTTGTAATGGAATTTTTAATGTGATGTACGCATGTACGCGCGTAAATACGCAGCCCGGACGCATCTCTGTTCCATTCTGTTTTTGCGCATATATACGCTGCGCAAATATACGGCTCCATACGCGGCTATGTGTATGGAGCCATTTATTTGCATGCGTTGCATATGGTACAATACGCACGTATGCGCGTATACGCGCGGCAGTGTGAATGAGGCCTTAGTCTCTTGGGTTTATAACGAACGCTGGCACTTGAAATGCTGAACACTGGAATCCAACGCAAAATGGAAACAAAAGCTAAACACATTCCTATCCCAACAACCATGACGGGGTGGAGGTGCTGCAAGGACATACAAGGATTGTAACCAGAATTGCTGCAAGTCAACAAAAGGCAAAACACGATCCCACCTTTAACTAAACCCGCGGGATCCAAATCTTGTTCTGCTTCACCACGGTTCCCTTCCCAAAACACAGCATAAACGGGGTTCAGATAGAAGAACTTGTCTGCACAAGAGATGCCGTACATGCCCCCTGCTGAGCCAGTTCTCCAGTCAGGAAGGAGCATGAGATAAGTTGATTGGAGAGCTATAGGTCTGATTCAGCAGGGGGAGTGCTGGGCCTTAGCAGAGAGATCACTGCTTCCACAACGGGTCCTTCTCTGCAGCGTGCTGGTAGGGAACAGTATTTTCTACTGAGGCTGTGGCTGCTTTCTAAAGAAAACCGACTGTAAGGCTTTGCACACCTTTTGTTTTGATGCGGCTGGAATACATTTAGTAGATTTAAAGGAGAACTATGAGGGGGAGGTGCTTTTCACTCACCTCATAGTTCTAGCCGACCTGTGACAATGAGACTGTCACAGGTCGGCTCAGTAGATCGGGAGGTGAGAGAACACATACCGGCGTTCGCTCACCTCTCGATCCTGTCACGGCTCTCTGCCGTGACAGCGGAGGGGCTGGATTCCCCCCTCCCCGATCCGCCAGCGCTGACTGGCGGAACTGACGGACAATGCGTCATTACACGCTGCCCGTTTCCTGATTGGCCAGGAAGCCAGCTCGTCACTTGTGAGGAGAGAGCATGGAGCCGGCTTCCGGGCCAATCAGGAAGTCGGACAGCGTGTTATGACGCATCGCCCGGCTTTCTGATTGTCCGGGAAGTCGGCTTCATGCTCCTTCGTCACCTCATGCTGAGGTTAGGGTTACACGGCGCCCGGCTTCCATGATTGGCAAGCAAGCCGGCTCCAGAAAGCATGGGGAGGGCTTCCTTGCTAATCGGGAAGCCGGGTGGCGAGTCTTTACACGCTTCCCAGCTAATCGGGAAGCCGGGTAATTTCACGCCGCCTGGCTTCCAGGCGGCGTGAAATCGGTATTCAGCATCTGCGAGTACCGGAAGAAAAATATTGGCTCTCGGTACCGAAATACCGGTATCGGTGCATCTCTAGTAAATAAGTGTGCGTGCTTGTGCGCATTTGTACAGGAACTTACACTCACCGGCCACTTTATTAGGTACACCTGTTCAATTGCTTGGTAACACAAATTGCTAATCAGCCAATCACATGGCAGCAACTCAATGCATTTAGCCATCTAGACGTGGTGAAGACAACTTGCTGAAGTTCAAACCGAGCATCGGAACAAAGGGGATTTAAGTGACTTTAAACGTGGCGTGGTTGTTGGTGCCAGTCCAAAAACTGCAGATCTGCTGGGATTTTCACGCACAACCATCTCTCGGGTTTACAGAGAAAGCTCTGAAAAAGAGAAAATATCCAGTGAGCGTCAGTTGTGTGGACGTATGGTAATCGCGAGAAATCCCGCGATCGTACGATTATCGTAAGGTGTGTGGAAGCCGTGAGACCTCTGCTACTATAAGGTCGCACGACTTTAAACTTACGAACATGTTCGAAAACCCGCCGAGCATCGTACGATGTTCGGCGGGTGTGTAGCATGTTCGTAAGATAAAAGCCGGCCGGGCCGGTGTGCGCAAGCGCACACTGCCCGTTCGGCATTGCGGTCATCGGAAGCCCGCCCCTCAGGGGGGCGCGGCTTGTGATCATCGCAAGTACGATCTGCCTATGCAAGATAGGCAGATTGTACGTTTTTTTAAGTACCTTACAACCATCTCAAGACAAAAGTCTTGCGATGGTTGTAAGGTGTGTGCCCAGCATTACTCAAATAACCCCTCATTACATGCGAGGTATGCAGCAAAACATCTCTGAACGCACAACACGTCCAACCTTGAGTCAGATGGGCTACAGCAGCAGAAGACCACACCGGGTGCCACTCCTGTCAGCTAAGAAAAGGAAACGGAGGCTACAATTCGCACAGGCTCACCAAAACTGGACGTTAGAAGATTGGAAAAACATTGCCTGGTCTGAAGAGTCTCGATTTCAGCTGCGACATTCAGATGGTCGTTCAGAATTTGGAGTAAACAACATGAAAGGATGGACCCATCCTGGTTTGTATCAACGGTTCAGGCTGGTGGTGGTGGTGGTGTAATGGTGTGTGGGATATTTTCTTGGCACACTTTGGGCCTGTGGTGCTATCATGTGAACTAAATAAATATATAATATAATATATATAAATGAAATATCACTAGGAAACTAGGCACTTTGACATGTAACATTTCAATGTCATCACTGCGTAACATATTACATGACGTACCATTTTGTTTTGCAGATGTCGATCACGTAACATTTTTTTTACTGGCATATAAAAGGTCAAGACTGTATGATAGGACCTCTCGGATATATTTAACTTTGATCATGTCGGCAGTACATCTGCAATGATTTCTGAATTCGTGCCTAGGAGAGGTTAGTCACATCCAAGTAGACTTGTTCTGTTGAAGACGTTTCGCTAGTCATCCGAGGGGCTTCCTCTGCCACAACGAGTGTCATGAACATGACTCACGATTATAAATCCTTGGGGCGCTAATGTGCTTTGAGACCTTCCATGGTGTACCCTGTGTGGGGAATGTCCAAGGCACTCATCTGCCTTGAAACCTTCTATTGTGATTGGGTCAAGGTGAACAAAGTACCCGTGTGGTTATAAATACTTGGGATGGCGCTCATCTACCTTGACACATTACATGGTGATTGGGCAAAGGTGAATGAGTCACACATGTGGAAATAAACGCTGGGGAACATTCATGATACTCAACCGCCCAGGCACCTTCCATGGTGATTGGGCCCAGGTGAACAAAGTACCCGTGTGGTTATAAATGCTGAGAAATATTCATTATTATTATTATTTTTACATAGTATTTATATAGCGCCAACAGTTTGCGCAGCGCTTTACAATATAAGGAAGACATTACAATTACAATACAATTCAAGACAAGATGGTAAGGAAGGCCCTGCCCCTGAGGGCTTACAATCTGAAAGAGGAGGGGGAAATAATACATGAGGAGGGAGCTGTGTGGTGATGAATTGTTTGAGAATGTGATGGTTCAGTGGTTAGGTTGAGGTGGGATAGGCTTCCTTGAAGAGATGAGTCTTTAGGGAACGCCTAAAGGCAGTCAAGGTGGGAGATAGACGGACAGGTTGGGGTAAAGAGTTCCAGAGGATGGGAGAGACTCTAGAGAAGTCCTGAACGCTATTATGGGAGGAGTTGACTAGGGAGCTGGAAAGCAGGAGGTCTAGGGAAGAGCGGAGTGGACGGTTAGGGTGATACTTTGAGACAAGGTTGGAGATATATCCGGGGGCAGAGTTGTGGATGGCTTTATAAGCGACTGTTAATATTTTGAATTTTATCCTCTGGACGAGTGGAAGCCAGTGGAGGGATTGGCAGAGGGGGGATGCAGACACTGAGCGGTTGGTAAGGTACTCTTCTGCCTTGACACCTTCCATGGTGATTGCGCCAAGGTGAATGAGTTACCTGTGTGCAGGGGCGTAACTAGAAATCACAGGGCCCCATAGCAAAATTTTGTATGGGGCCCCGTGATTGCTAGTTATGCCACTTGCAGAGCCCACCTAAGAGTGACCTTGCAGAGCCCACCATAGACTCTCTATAGTGGGCTCTGCAGGGTCTCAGATGGGCTGCACACCTCTTACCTGTCAGCGCTGTCCGCCTCCGTGGTC
>NW_017306349.1:896298-903707 GCF_000935625.1 Nanorana parkeri | reverse complement strand
GGGTTTTGGGGTAACTTTGGACAATGCCTTCAATAAGAAGTTACTTGGATGAGGAGTGAAACGTCTTCAACATTACAGATCACGTCCAGTTGAGTGTGACCAACTACTACTAGCTATACCACGACCTTGAGACATGAGAACCTTCACAGGCAAGTCTAAATGTAGTAGCCAACCAGTTTGACTTGATCCAAAGGCATTTCTTATCCAAGTGGTTGATGGACTGAACTCCATAGACTACAACACGAAGTAGAGTACCATACCAAGAGGTGTATTGCCCTGGTCTAGTCTAAGCAATTGTTCTCAGATACCTTCAGCTGTCCATACGCGATAGTGAGAAGAATGTTGTGGGGACAAATCGATCCAATTGAAAATGTACTCTGCACGCCATTTATTATAAATAACAATTTCTGGTAATAGGATATAATAGGATTTAAATTCGGATTCGCTAAGCTAACAGTTATATTGAATAAATACACAAGTAGTATATTTCTGCCTTTCTCGCGTGTTCTTTGGTCTATGCAGACATCTGAGACTGTACAGAATGTTGTCCCTCCAATCACCTTCTCCTCTTATTGTTTTGTTGTAGCATCGGCTCAGGTATATAAATCTATAGCTTTCCGAAAGGTGAAAAGCAAGACTGAAGCATGTCACAGTGGGACTGGTAGCTATGTACAGAGGCAATTCATATTATTATTTGATCTTTACACGTGAAAGGCATAGATGACTATCCTAGAAAACTTTCCACCAGAGGAACTTGGTGAGTTAACAGTACTGCTCCCCATTCTGATGTGTACAGCCGCATTACTATTCGTTTCATACACCACCTTGACATTCAGCTCCTAAATCTTTTTTATTTTTTTTCCCCTAGTCGCACGTTAAGGCTGGCAGGCTAAGATTAAGAGAGTTATGGGAACAATAGCTTCCCTAACAAAAATCAATTTTAACAAATGTAACAGGTCTAGGCAAAATAAAACATATTTAGTACATTTGTCCACGTTTTCTTGTGTTTATCCCCTTAAAACCGCTGCAGGTACACAAAATAGCTGTTGATTTCGTCAGACGACCAAGGGCTCCTAACCTTTTGCAGTGAGCTGACAACACTTCCCCTGATGTGTTGAAGTCACAGGTGGTATTGTCAGCCCATCCCAACCCAGTCCAGCCCAACCCAACCAAGTCCAGCCCAACCAAGTCCAGCCCAACCCAACCAAGTCCAGCCCAACCCAACCCAGCTTTCATTTTGCACTACAGAATATGTCCTTTTATGGTGATGAGGAGAGATGGAGGTGTTCTGAAGTTGATCTCCAGAAGAGAACCGGGGAGCTGACAACACTGCCCCTGCTGTGATGAAATCACAAGTGGTATTGTCAGCCCAACTCAACCCAGCTTTCTGTTTGTACTACAGAATACCTCCTTTCATGGAGATGAGGATAGCTGGAGGTGTTCTGAAGTTGACCTCCAGAAGACAACCGGGGTGCTGACAACACAGCCCCTGCTGTGATGAAATCACAAGTGGTATTGTCAGCCCAACCCAACCAAGTCGAGCCTAGCCCAACCAAGTCCAGCCGAATCCAACCAAGCCCAGCCCAACCCAGCTTTCATTTTGCACTACAGAATATGTCCTTTTATGGAGATGAGGAGAAATGGAGGTGTTTTGAAGTTGATCTCCAGAAGGGAACCGCGGTTCTGACAACACTGCCCCTGCTGTGATGAAATCACAAGTGGTATTGTCAGCCCAACCCAACTCATCCAACCCAACCCCAACCCAACCCAGCTTTCTCTTTGAACTACAGAATACCTCCTTTTATGGAGATGAGGAAAGATTGAGGTGTTCTGAAGTTGAACTCCAGAAGAGAACCGGGAAGCTGACAACACTGCCTCTGCTGTGCTTAAATCACAAGCGGTGAACCAAGCCCAACCCAGCTTTCTTTTTGAACTATAGCATTGTCAGCTCAAAAAGGAAATTAGGAGCTCATTGTATTTGCGGCACATCAACAGGCATTTTTCAGCATTTTAAAAGGATAAAACAAGGGGAAATGCGCATGTATTGCAGAGATTTACTGAATATGTTTTTTTTTTTTCCTTTATTTTGCCCAGACATACACTCAAACCGTGCTTACACTCACTATTTGCTCATTAAAGACTTGATAGAACGAGAAAAAGTACTAACTGCCGTGGCCACCGTGGCAGACTGCTTGGCCAACTGTCCCACCACAGTGTTGCACTGCCCAACTGTCCGAGAGCTAGATTCCTCCGCTGCCCGGAGCAAGAAAGTGTAATTTCTCACCACTTCCTCTACTTTTGCCAGGAGCTCCTGACGCTGGCTTTCGGAACGGATCAAAAACACCAGTTTTACAAAAGTCTCGATCAGACTGCAGAGGACCTGAAAGCTGCAAGTCACTGCCGTCAGCATATGCTCCGGGTTCTTGTCCACGCCAGCCATTCTCCTGCAGGACGCGCGGAACTCCTTAAACCGCATGGTCAACTCTTGCTTGCGTTGGCTGAGGTGCGTGGAGTCCAGCTTGGGCTCCGAAGCCTCGGTGCTGACGACACATTGACGCAACACGGTAAGGAGTTCACTGGTATCACGCTGCACGGACATGAAGCCATCTGGGAGGGAATACGAACGTCCATGCAGAGCGTTCACCTTGGCCAGGCTGCCCTCAAACGTAGCCGTGCGAAGATCAATCTCTTGGGTCTGGTTATCTTCATGGGAGCTGCACACGCTAGCGTCTAGGACTTGAAGGGTCTGGCTTAACAGTGGGGTGGTCTCTGAATTCAGGCTTATCCCTGGAAGAATCTGCATGGGAATGGAGTATGATAACTCATCCCTGTCACTGCTCTCATCAGCCGATGAGCACCGTCGACAGTTGAAGCAGTGGCGGATGGAGCAGCATTTCTCCCCCGGCATTACGTTTTCCTCTGCGGGCAATTTAGATTGAACTGCAAATACTTCTTCTTCCACCGGTAGGGTAACTAATGTCTTTCTTTCCTCCTTGTTCCCCTTCAAATCTGGCATTTTGCTTCTTAATACGGGAGGCTCCACCTCTTTCTTTTGTGGTTTAGCAGGGGGCGGGTTGCAGGGCACTTCTTTTTTTTTCACTTCCCCGGCACTATGTTTTTGTGGCAGGTTTGCGCATTGAACCGAGCTTTCCCCTCGCGTAGGGCCACTTGTAAGACATGAAGTCATCTTCTCGGATCCCCGTGACTCCAGACTGGAGGAACGCACAAGTCGAATTCCCGGTTGACCTTCCCCCCGCGCTCTTGGCCTCTTCCTTGGTTCAGGCTCTTCAGAACTGTTGGGTGGGGCATGGATACCTCTTATCATGCGCTTACAATCACAACTGCGTCTTTGCTCACGAGACATCCCTGGCACTTTTTGCAGAGGACTGCTACGCACCTGGCACGAGCAAGGTCTGGGCACCAGCGGGTAAAGAATTTCTTGACGCGGCATGCCTATTTTGCCCTGCGGTCGAAGCAGCTCTTCAAGGAACTCCATCTCGTACTGCTTAACTTTGCGCAGCTGCGCTTGTCTTTCGTCAGTTTCGCGCCTCATTCTTGTGGGAAACGTGGCCGAAAACAGTTTTCGTAACTTTAAAGGTCCTCGGGTCCTAGGTTTAGCACATTCGTCCAGCTCGACTGGAGCAGGCACTTTTTCGGGCATTGTTGAGGCTACCGCTTTATCTGTTTCAGATTTGACCTTTTGTTTGGCATTGTCTGTAGTATACAAGAACATGTTTGGAACTGACGGAATGTGTTCTTTTTTGTCATCTTTCTCAGCGTCTTCCTGCTTTCTTTTACCAACGTTCTTCAAAGCTACATCATCGATATGAGGCTTGGTTAGCTCTTTTTTATCTATCCTCTTGTGGCCTATGTGTTTTTCTTCGTGGCTTATGGCTGAGCAAGCTTTAGCATGCAGTCTCTCATCGTCTGTTGGGGACAGATGAAGAACTTCATGACCTCCATTTCCGGATTCATCCAAGTTGACCGTAGAGGGCTCTCCTTGTGATAGTCGGCACCCACATGGGCTATCTAAGGATTTTTTATTTTCTTTCTCACCACCCCTATCATTCAGTAAGGCCGGTGAGTTGCTCAGGACTATCGGGCTTGCCGATAAAAAACCTGTCTCAGAAGAGTCTTCTGTTGGATCTGTAGCAGTGTTGGAACTTTTTCTTGACAAATCCTGGGAAGGTTCCTGGAGAGTGGTAGAACTCATGTCTTCTTTAGGTTTTACAGGAGATGTAAGTATGGACACACCATTATTTAAGTTAAATTTGGGGCTTGAAGAAACAGCTACTGGCTCTTGTTGTAGCCTGGTCCCCGTCAAGCTTTGTTGCAACAGAGCAGGTTTAAGTAAGGGGCTGGTTTCTCTGCCCAAAGAGTAAGGAGAGGCAAGGACAGCCTGAGCGGCACAGGTCTGTATTCGAAACGGAAGGTCCTTCCGGGATAGAAGACTTTCCTTGTTGAGGTGGTGGGCCAGGAAGTAGGCAGTATTGTGATGTTGCTTTAAGGCGGTAACCATTTCTGACACATCGGTTAGCTCTGAAGAGTTAGTTTCATGACCAGAATCCAGGGATGAATCCGGAGTGATAGCAGCAAGGACAATGAGGCCTGCAAAATAGAAAGACATTTACACCCTTTGTTATGTTAAACAGACTGGCACGATATTTACAGTACATGTATAGAGCAACTTTTTTGGATAAAGTTGTTAACAGTACCAGTTAGACAATTGCAGTTTTTGGGGTTTTTTTTTGCTGACTGTCAGATTTACCCATGGTGACCATTGTCACTGAGACAGAAAGTGAGGGGAAAATCCAAAAAGTCTGAGTTGTCACTCAAGAGTAAGAGTTGTGGGAACATCTTCCAATGGGGATACCTATTCCTGTGACAACTCTAAAAGATGGGAATTCCATTCACTTTGAAGAACATTCATCCCATCTCCAGGACAGGAAGTTAAGGGAAATCTCCCCAGTGCGATCCAGCAAAAAATAACTAAGGGGGTTATTCTCTAAGGAGCCGAAGGATCCAGCCGTAGCTTCGGCTGATCCTTCGCTTCGGCCGCCTCTGCCCTTCGGTTCAGTCGAACCGAGGGGCTGCTGTACGGGATATTCACAATAGCCCGTACAGCAGCCAAGCGACTCAGCCGTGCCGAAAGCATATGCTGAGCCATAGTGACAGCCGTGGGGCCGACCTTTCTCCACGCAAATGACAGCTCAACTTCAAGCTGCCACCAGAACAGGAACAGTGGGCGAATCTTCCAATGGGGTAAGTGTTCTGATGGGTGCTGCCCCTCTGGTCTGGCCAGAGGGATCGGGGAGCGCAGAGGCCCCCTGGGGGTGGAGTCCCAGATCATCACTTAGGAGTGGGACCCCACAGTGATTCACTGTCACTCGGTCACGGTACTCTTGCAATTTCTGCACTACGTCTCTAGGGCAGGCCTTATGGCTAACCCGGGGCAATTTTTTACTCCTGCCAGGGTTGTGCACTGGCACTTATTTATTTTACGCGCTACTTTTTATGCACGTTTGAGTACCTTTTGACCCCAGAGAGACGGAGGGCGTGGGTACCTTCAGGGCCCGCCCTGAATTTTGGAGGAAGGCTCTGTGGCCTCTATGGGTTTTTCTGGCATCCTCCACTATTAGGGGGTTTCTCTTCAATAGGTTGGACTTGATGGACTTACTGTATGTCTTTATTCAACCTCAAATACTATGTAACTATGTAAGAGCCCCCACCTAGTACTCGGGGGACCCGTTTCAGAGGGTCCCTGAGGAGAGGGGACTGCCGGCCTTCGGGTAGGTGGACCTGGGTCGTCCTTGCCCCCAGGGGGGTTCAGGGTATTTCGAGGCCCTTCCCCTTTGGAGGAGGACCACTGCACCCTCGTGCACTTTTTTTTTAGTGTGTTGTGATTTCACGATTCACTTTTTTTTGTTCACAGGGGTGATCGAGTCTTCGATGCACGCATCACGGACCTTAAAAACTGTCTAAGAGGATATTTTCTTTTTTTTTTCTTTACGTCTACAGGATAGGAAGTGAAGGTGATTCTCCTCAATGAGAGACAGGTGACAACAACCCCCCCCCCTAACATTAATCATTCCCTACTGTATCCAAAATGAAAAAATAAAGTTTTAGCCTTAGTTACACTTTAATGTATTTCAACCTACCTGCTGTGGACTGAGGTGCAGTGCTGGGATAATCCTCAGAAGCAGCAAGAGCCTCCAGAGCTTGAAGCGTGGAAACTAGAGCATCATCCAGCTCCCTCGCATGATCCCTGACTGTCCTTGTCTGCACGCTGTCAATTAAGGTGACTGGTAACTCTTCGTAGCCAAATACCGGGTTCACATTTGCTTTTTTCTGTTCCCTGCCCTTTTCGTGGCCCTTTTCAATGATGCGCTTTGGGTCCTCCTCATCTGAACTGTTGTCTCCGAATCCCGGGGGTGGGGGTGCAGCAGAAGGCAAAAAGGTTGCAGCCTCACCTACATCTCGATCAACTGCCAAGCCCTTCCCTTTACGTTTACCCTCTCCTTCCTCCTTCACTTTCTTGTTTTCTGGAGGTGGCAAGGATATGAGGTCTACTGAATTGTCCCTACAGGTGGATGACCCACATGAATTCACACACTTCACATCCATCCCACCTCCCCCAGACTTCTTCAGTTTGGCTTTGCAGGAGTCACAGTAGAATTGGGTGCTCTCCACTTTCACCTGGCTGTCCATAGTGAAGGAACGGGACCTGCAGACTTCGGGCGGATCCGGTGCCCCTTTTGATCCAGGTTGGACGGATGACCCCTTGGGTGTGGGGTCAGACTTTGTTCGAGGTCTGGCCTCCTCTGAGACAACATTCTGGTTGACATCTCTTCCCTCCTTGCCCCGTAGATGGAGGTAGCACAGACTGATAGACTCCGGGTTCTCTGGTGGGGTGTGGGGTTCATGAGCTGATCCCTTTTTGGCGAAGTCGGCGGATGAGCTGTGGGAAGTTGGTGCCTTAGCAGAAGCTGACATGCGTGGCACTGTGGGCAGACTGATGTAATCTACAAGAAAAAAATAGATTTGTGAAATGATTGCCAATTTTAATCATTTTTCTACAATTTTAAAAGTCAATGTGGAAGAATACGTCAAAACATTTTTGTAACACAAGTTTGTAAGGAGTCTTCTGAGATGGCATTCTAGCATGGTGCAGTCCCAGGTTTTGGTCTCATGGTGAACATTATAAGACTGACAATCAGATAAATGTGGGACTAGTACATATTTTTATTATTATGTCTAGTACAGATTGCTATTTTCGTGGTTCCTCTTCCTCAAAAGAGATCTTGTGTCCCCGTGAGGCCCATGTCACACTAACAAGGGTAAGAAAACCCACTAAAAACCATACTGCTCCTTACCGTTCCAACCAGACTCCTTACTGTTCCAGATAGCAA
>NW_017306349.1:885795-896123 GCF_000935625.1 Nanorana parkeri | reverse complement strand
TGCCCTTCCTAGAGACCTAGTCAACAAAAGTCCTACACATGGCTTCCAGTTCCAACAGTTTATTGCCCAAGAAGACCTCAAAGATCGCTAACAGTGACATGGGCCTAACTGCACCTCCCATGTGCATCAATGAGCCTTGGCCGCCCATGACCCTGTCACCGGTTTTCCTTCCTTGGACAACTTTTGGCCATTCCTGACCACTGCAGACCGGGGACTTCTGACCAGAGCTGCAGTTTTAGAGTTGCTCTGACCCAGTCGTCTAGACATCACAATTTGGTCCTCGTCCCACAAATCCTCACACTTGTCCATTATTTCTGCTTCCAACACATCAACTTCAGGGGCGTAATGTTTTATATATCCCCCCCACTTCCAGGTGCCATTGTAATATATCCCCCCCACTTCCAGATGCCATTGTTACCAGATCATCCATGCTATTCCCTTCACCTCTCAGTTGGTCATACTCTTATGGCTGATCGGTGTATAATTAAGAAAAGTAAGACAAGCTTTTGACTTGCAATCCCGAATAAACGTTAGGAATCCTCTTAGCATCCCAAAAGACGCCATTTTTTTCAGTTGGAGTCCTCGGAGTACTTTCCGTGGTAATTGGCGTCTCGTTAGCCTCCTCTCTGGGATTTTGCTCGAATTGTCATTCCAGTACTTAGAGCTGTAGACTGGATGTCATATGGATTTTGTGTTGTCTTCTTGACACCCGTAGACTCCGGGTTCATGTTATTTTTAGCTGTGCTGGTTGTCACAATGTTAATTCCGATCATACGACACTTGCTAAGCGATTATTCCTCCGCAGTTGTTACAAAATGTTGCTTTGTAAGCTGCCTCTTGTCCACATTGCTCGCCGTTATTGATTTGCCCGGAGGAAATGCTGCCAATGTGATGTATGTTATCCTCCTTTAAGATTCCGTGTTTTCTTCATAATGAGGCTGCCATAGGGAAGCTGTCAGAAATTTTGGGGCCCCTTACGTGGCTTTAGGCCGGGCCCCCCCCACCGCTGAACACGGGCTTAGTGACGCGCTGGACACAGGGCTTAGCGACGCACAGGACCCACCTTAGAGTGACCCTGCAGAGCCCACCATAGATGCTGCACAGCCCATCTGAGACTGTCTATGGTGGGCTCTGATGGGGTCTCAGGTGGGCTGGTCAGGGCTGCATCCCTCCCTCCTTTCCTTCCTACCTTCCTAGCTCCTCTTACCTGCACACGTGGCCTCGTCTGTCGCCGGACAGGCCAGAAGTGACGTCACGTCACTAACGTGACGTCACTTCCGCCCAGTACGACATCAGACGAGCAGCGTCGCTGATGGGGCCCCAGCTTGTCTCGAAGCCGCTGGAGCAGCAATGCTGGGGCCCTGTGCTGCTAGGGCCAGTCCTCCGCCTCCTCGCCCTTCACTGTTGGCCGATAGTCATGTAAGGGACCCGGGCCGGCCCCCCATGCTGCCCGGGCCCCTTACATGAGTATCGGCCGTACCCCCCCTGATGGCTGCCCTGGGCGGCCATATGCCTGTCACACGCTTTCCATTCCGGTGAGTGTCATCGTTACCAGCCAGCAGAAATGTCTTCTTGAGTCAGTCATAGTTTTCATTGGACATGTACGGCTGAAGAGGTCCGTCTACTTCCGATACACTGTGTACATGACTGCCCCAAAAACTGTCTATAGCACTTGAGTACATAGCACTGACATTTCATGAATTCCTCATTTGATTCCATTAAAGCTGAACTCACTCAAATGAGCACAACTGTATTTATTAATATAGCGTTACATGGCTTTTTTTTTTATTAAAGGAGAAGTATGGGGTCAGTGTTTTTCCCCATAGTTCTCCAAGGGTCACGGGAGAAAACAAACTAGCGTCCTCCCGTCACCCAAAGCTCAGTATATAGCAAGCTACAGCTCGCGGTATACTGAGACCGCCACAGCCGGGACGGATCCCGACATTACTGTCTGGATCCACCCAGCTGCGTGAGTGACAGCTGACTCTACCTATCCAGAGGCAGAGCCAGCTGTACCCGCCCCCTCCCCGTCCGTTCCACCAGTCAGCGCTGGAGGATCGGAGAGGGGAGGGGGGGGAATCCCTGCAGGGAGCCGTGAGTGACAGTCTCGGCTCTCTGCAGGGACAGGATCGAGAAGTGAGCGAGCGACGGTATGTGTTGCCTCACTTCCCGATCTATTGAGCCGACGTGTGAGACAGTTTCATTGTCACAGGTCGGCTTGAACTATGAGGATGAGTGATTTTCACTCACCTCATAGTTCTCCTTTAATGGAAACAGTGGGAATATGGCTTGGGATCAGTCTCATGCAGTCTTCTGTACAATCTGTACAGCAGAGCTCATAGAGGGGAGGGAGAGCAGCACAAGGAGCTGATCGTTTGTAGAAGAGGCATGCTGATAGGATGAGAGAGCAGAGTGAGATGGAATGATCAGTCTGCTGCTGCTTCTCCTTGTAATGTCCAGTCACAGGGTGGGGAGGAGACCTGTAAGTGAAACTGTAGCAGTGGTAGATCAGGTCGGTCCTCTCACCTGCTAAACTGGGTAGATGGTGATGGAGCAGTTGTGATCAACCACCATGAAAGGGAGATGGTAGATGGTGAGGGAGCAGTTGTAGCCTACCACCATGGAATGGAGATGTTGAGTGGTGATGGAGCAGTTGTGGTCAACCATCATGGAAGGGAGATGTGAGGTGGTGAGGTAACAGTTGTTGGCCACCACCATGGAAGAGAGATGTGAGGTGGTGAGGGAACAGTTGTTGTCCACCACCATGTAAGGGAGATGTGATGTGGTGAGGGAACAGTTGTTGTCCACCACCATGGAAGGGAGATGTGATGTGGTGAGGGAACAGTTGTGATCTACCACCATGGAAGGGAGATGTGATGTGGTGAGGGAACAGTTGTTGTCCACCACCATGGAAGGGAGATGTGATGTGGTGAGGGAACAGTTGTTGTCCACCACCATGGAAGGGAGATGTGATGTGGTGAGGGAACAGTTGTGATCTACCACCATGGAAGGGAGATGTGATGTGGTGAGAGAACAGTTGTTGTCCACCACCATGGAAGGGAGATGTGAGGTGGTGAGGGAACAGTTGTTGTCCACCACCATGGAAGGGAGATGTGATGTGGTGAGGGAACAGTTGTGATCTACCACCATGGAAGGGAGATGTGAGGTGGTGAGGGAACAGTTGTTGGCCACCATCATGGAAGGGAGATGTGAGCTGGTGAGGGAACAGTTGTTGTCCACCACCATGGAAGGGAGATGTGAGGTGGTGAGGGAACAGTTGTTGTCCACCACCATGGAATGGAGATGTTGAGTGGTGATGGAGCAGTTGTGGTCAACCATCATGGAAGGAAGATGTGAGGTGGTGAGGTAACAGTTGTTGTCCACCACCATGGAAGAGAGATGTGAGGTGGTGAGGGAACAGTTGTTGTCCACCACCATGGAAGGGAGATGTGAGGTGGTAAGGAAGCAGTTGTTGTCCAACACCATGGAAGGGAGATGTAAGGGAGCAGTTGTGGTCTAACAGTCCCTGCCCTCAAGGAGCATACACTCTAAGAACCCTATCTCACAGAGTAGGGCAGATTTACCTATCCACATGTCCTTGGAGTGCGGGAGGAAACCCACACAAGCACAGGGAGAACATGCAAGCTCCATGAAGCTAGTGTCCTGGTTGGGGTTCAAACCAAAGACCCCAGTCCTGCAAGGCAGAAGTGCTAACCACTTAGCCACTGCACTGGCCATGTCTATAGCCTCGGGTGATGGACATTAAAGCCCCATTCCGTTATCCAATACATAGATTTTGCAAGAGGGATGTCAGCACCTGAGCTAATATCACATATACATGTACAAAAAACACACCATGGAACTGCTAAGCTGCAGTAGAATACATTTCTGGTTTTGGTTTAGATATGCTTCAATTTTTTTATGAATGAAAGCGTACATACCGTACAGTCAGGTGTCTTCCACACAACCACATGACAAGCCAGGTCCATCTTCTTCTACAATGGTGGACGGTCCTCATCGCCACATAGGATGGCACTCACGTGGTGACTAGTGAGCACCATGTTATGAGAGCCCAAGCTGCATGATGTCATTGACACCTGGGACTCAAGGAAGAGGCTAAAGGACACTGGGGGTCATTCAACCCGGAAGTGTAAAGGTGACCCGTGGTGGAGTAGGACACATTTTTGGGGGGTTTTAACCATTTTAAATGGGGGTACAGAGCTTAGAGTTGGGATTTTTTTTTAGATTTGAGTTTTTATTTGTTGTAAAGTATCAAAAATCAAACATTTGCAACCTGGGGGCTTCTAGTGTGGTTGCTTCTATAGAGGTGTACATAGAAAATAACACGAGATAAGGATCTGTAGGTTCATGATCCATGCAAGGAAGCTGCCATGGTACCATGTAAATGGATGACAGGAGAAGGAGGAAGGGTGGAGTGGAGAGGAGAGTGGGAAAGGAGGGGAGGGTGGTCCATTGGCTGGAGCAATGGACCACCAATTCCAGATCCCTCCAGGTCTGGAATTTTCGAGGACTCTCTACACATATTTGTTAACTTCTACATAGGCTCTTCCAGGTGCCATTGTAATATATCCCCCCCACTTCCAGGTGCCATTGTAATATATCCCCCCCACTTCCAGATGCCATTGTTACCAGATCATCCATGCTATTCCCTTCACCTCTCAGTTGGTCATACTCTTATGGCTGATCGGTGTATAATTAAGAAAAGTAAGACAAGCTTTTGACTTGCAATCCCGAATAAACGTTAGGAATCCTCTTAGCATCCCAAAAGACGCCATTTTTTTCAGTTGGAGTCCTCGGAGTACTTTCCGTGGTAATTGGCGTCTCGTTAGCCTCCTCTCTGGGATTTTGCTCGAATTGTCATTCCAGTACTTAGAGCTGTAGACTGGATGTCATATGGATTTTGTGTTGTCTTCTTGACACCCGTAGACTCCGGGTTCATGTTATTTTTAGCTGTGCTGGTTGTCACAATGTTAATTCCGATCATACGACACTTGCTAAGCGATTATTCCTCCGCAGTTGTTACAAAATGTTGCTTTGTAAGCTGCCTCTTGTCCACATTGCTCGCCGTTATTGATTTGCCCGGAGGAAATGCTGCCAATGTGATGTATGTTATCCTCCTTTAAGATTCCGTGTTTTCTTCATAATGAGGCTGCCATAGGGAAGCTGTCAGAAATTTTGGGGCCCCTTACGTGGCTTTAGGCCGGGCCCCCCCCACCGCTGAACACGGGCTTAGTGACGCGCTGGACACAGGGCTTAGCGACGCACAGGACCCACCTTAGAGTGACCCTGCAGAGCCCACCATAGATGCTGCACAGCCCATCTGAGACTGTCTATGGTGGGCTCTGATGGGGTCTCAGGTGGGCTGGTCAGGGCTGCATCCCTCCCTCCTTTCCTTCCTACCTTCCTAGCTCCTCTTACCTGCACACGTGGCCTCGTCTGTCGCCGGACAGGCCAGAAGTGACGTCACGTCACTAACGTGACGTCACTTCCGCCCAGTACGACATCAGACGAGCAGCGTCGCTGATGGGGCCCCAGCTTGTCTCGAAGCCGCTGGAGCAGCAATGCTGGGGCCCTGTGCTGCTAGGGCCAGTCCTCCGCCTCCTCGCCCTTCACTGTTGGCCGATAGTCATGTAAGGGACCCGGGCCGGCCCCCCATGCTGCCCGGGCCCCTTACATGAGTATCGGCCGTACCCCCCCTGATGGCTGCCCTGGGCGGCCATATGCCTGTCACACGCTTTCCATTCCGGTGAGTGTCATCGTTACCAGCCAGCAGAAATGTCTTCTTGAGTCAGTCATAGTTTTCATTGGACATGTACGGCTGAAGAGGTCCGTCTACTTCCGATACACTGTGTACATGACTGCCCCAAAAACTGTCTATAGCACTTGAGTACATAGCACTGACATTTCATGAATTCCTCATTTGATTCCATTAAAGCTGAACTCACTCAAATGAGCACAACTGTATTTATTAATATAGCGTTACATGGCTTTTTTTTTTATTAAAGGAGAAGTATGGGGTCAGTGTTTTTCCCCATAGTTCTCCAAGGGTCACGGGAGAAAACAAACTAGCGTCCTCCCGTCACCCAAAGCTCAGTATATAGCAAGCTACAGCTCGCGGTATACTGAGACCGCCACAGCCGGGACGGATCCCGACATTACTGTCTGGATCCACCCAGCTGCGTGAGTGACAGCTGACTCTACCTATCCAGAGGCAGAGCCAGCTGTACCCGCCCCCTCCCCGTCCGTTCCACCAGTCAGCGCTGGAGGATCGGAGAGGGGAGGGGGGGGAATCCCTGCAGGGAGCCGTGAGTGACAGTCTCGGCTCTCTGCAGGGACAGGATCGAGAAGTGAGCGAGCGACGGTATGTGTTGCCTCACTTCCCGATCTATTGAGCCGACGTGTGAGACAGTTTCATTGTCACAGGTCGGCTTGAACTATGAGGATGAGTGATTTTCACTCACCTCATAGTTCTCCTTTAATGGAAACAGTGGGAATATGGCTTGGGATCAGTCTCATGCAGTCTTCTGTACAATCTGTACAGCAGAGCTCATAGAGGGGAGGGAGAGCAGCACAAGGAGCTGATCGTTTGTAGAAGAGGCATGCTGATAGGATGAGAGAGCAGAGTGAGATGGAATGATCAGTCTGCTGCTGCTTCTCCTTGTAATGTCCAGTCACAGGGTGGGGAGGAGACCTGTAAGTGAAACTGTAGCAGTGGTAGATCAGGTCGGTCCTCTCACCTGCTAAACTGGGTAGATGGTGATGGAGCAGTTGTGATCAACCACCATGAAAGGGAGATGGTAGATGGTGAGGGAGCAGTTGTAGCCTACCACCATGGAATGGAGATGTTGAGTGGTGATGGAGCAGTTGTGATCAACCACCATGAAAGGGAGATGGTAGATGGTGAGGGAGCAGTTGTAGCCTACCACCATGGAATGGAGATGTTGAGTGGTGATGGAGCAGTTGTGATCAACCACCATGAAAGGGAGATGGTAGATGGTGAGGGAGCAGTTGTAGCCTACCACCATGGAATGGAGATGTTGAGTGGTGATGGAGCAGTTGTGATCAACCACCATGAAAGGGAGATGGTAGATGGTGAGGGAGCAGTTGTAGCCTACCACCATGGAATGGAGATGTTGAGTGGTGATGGAGCAGTTGTGGTCAACCATCATGGAAGGGAGATGTGATGTGGTGAGGGAACAGTTGTGATCTACCACCATGGAAGGGAGATGTGAGGTGGTGAACAGTTGTGATCTACCACCATGGAAGGGAGATGTGATGTGGTGAGGGAACAGTTGTTGTCCACCACCATGGAAGGGAGATGTGATGTGGTGAGGGAACAGTTGTTGTCCACCACCATGGAAGGGAGATGTGATGTGGTGAGGGAACAGTTGTGATCTACCACCATGGAAGGGAGATGTGAGGTGGTGAGGGAACAGTTGTTGGCCACCATCATGGAAGGGAGATGTGAGGTGGTGAGGGAACAGTTGTTGTCCACCACCATGGAATGGAGATGTTGAGTGGTGATGGAGCAGTTGTGGTCAACCATCATGGAAGGAAGATGTGAGGTGGTGAGGTAACAGTTGTTGTCCACCACCATGGAAGAGAGATGTGAGCTGGTGAGGGAACAGTTGTTGTCCACCACCATGGAAGGGAGATGTGAGGTGGTAAGGAAGCAGTTGTTGTCCAACACCATGGAAGGGAGATGTAAGGGAGCAGTTGTGGTCTAACAGTCCCTGCCCTCAAGGAGCATACACTCTAAGAACCCTATCTCACAGAGTAGGGCAGATTTACCTATCCACATGTCCTTGGAGTGCGGGAGGAAACCCACACAAGCACAGGGAGAACATGCAAGCTCCATGAAGCTAGTGTCCTGGTTGGGGTTCAAACCAAAGACCCCAGTCCTGCAAGGCAGAAGTGCTAACCACTTAGCCACTGCACTGGCCATGTCTATAGCCTCGGGTGATGGACATTAAAGCCCCATTCCGTTATCCAATACATAGATTTTGCAAGAGGGATGTCAGCACCTGAGCTAATATCACATATACATGTACAAAAAACACACCATGGAACTGCTAAGCTGCAGTAGAATACATTTCTGGTTTTGGTTTAGATATGCTTCAATTTTTTTATGAATGAAAGCGTACATACCGTACAGTCAGGTGTCTTCCACACAACCACATGACAAGCCAGGTCCATCTTCTTCTACAATGGTGGACGGTCCTCATCGCCACATAGGATGGCACTCACGTGGTGACTAGTGAGCACCATGTTATGAGAGCCCAAGCTGCATGATGTCATTGACACCTGGGACTCAAGGAAGAGGCTAAAGGACACTGGGGGTCATTCAACCCGGAAGTGTAAAGGTGACCCGTGGTGGAGTAGGACACATTTTTGGGGGGTTTTAACCATTTTAAATGGGGGTACAGAGCTTAGAGTTGGGATTTTTTTTTAGATTTGAGTTTTTATTTGTTGTAAAGTATCAAAAATCAAACATTTGCAACCTGGGGGCTTCTAGTGTGGTTGCTTCTATAGAGGTGTACATAGAAAATAACACGAGATAAGGATCTGTAGGTTCATGATCCATGCAAGGAAGCTGCCATGGTACCATGTAAATGGATGACAGGAGAAGGAGGAAGGGTGGAGTGGAGAGGAGAGTGGGAAAGGAGGGGAGGGTGGTCCATTGGCTGGAGCAATGGACCACCAATTCCAGATCCCTCCAGGTCTGGAATTTTCGAGGACTCTCTACACATATTTGTTAACTTCTACATAGGCAGTAGAGACCTAACTGTGGATTCACACGAGGAAAGTTGGGGTGGTGTCTGGGATTCCCATTGAAGAACGAGTTCCCTCTTTTTGCATAATGCATCATATACCTGATTATAGGACGTGGTAGGTGCTCATCGTCGCCATGATGGATACCTAGAAGCACCAGGGTTGGGTTCAGCTGCAAGCTAAGTTGACCGAGACCTGTGACCAATATATCTATATGTCCAAAACATGTATAAGAATTTTCCAGTTTCAACACAGCATTTGGTTCATGTAGGGGGCCGGGTAAGGCCAGGGAAGATCTTATGGGATCTTTGAGGGGTGTAGAGTTGGGATTTCCAACATCCGAATCTCCAACATCCGGTAAGATGTTTATAGGAGACCTCTTAACCGGGCCCCAAAGCAGAAGGTCAGTTTGGTTGGGTGACTTAATGAGCAGAGGTGAGCTCCATCTTGCCCAATTCAGAGCTTATCCGGGTTGGGGGGGTGTGTTGATTGATTTGTTGCAATCCCTTTCCACTTGATCTTGCCCTAGAGGGCCAGACTGTTATCTACATGTAGGGAAGCTGGGATTTTTGGGGGAGATTTTAAAAGCAGATACATCAGCAAGTAGATACATGCGTTGAGTTTGCAAAGGTGGGTGGGGTTATGCGAGGGAGTTGACGAAAGTCATACCTGCCTTGACAATCTGGGGTGGAGGCAAATGGCCAGTAGCTCTGTAGAAAATTCCTTTCTTAGAGTCTACTAGCAGCCTGTAGTAACCTGCGACCAAACAGGCAAAACTGGTAGCTTCGGGCCAATCCATGAGCAGCACCAGGGCCTGGAAAAGAAAAGCATATCGAGAATAAATACTACGGGAATATTATTAAAGTTAAAGCACGAAACAAGATACAGCTCCACATTTTATCATTGAACAGCCATTCCCCCAGTCCAGTGACTTTGCCAAAACTGAGATGATGTCATTAGTCTGCTGCAGGTAGGAGGAAGCATTTCCTCAGTCTCCCTTCCTCCAGTGATCAGTCTGCTGCAGGTAGGAGGAAGCATTTCCTCAGTCTCCCTTCCTCCAGTGAGCAGTCTACTGCAGGCAGGAGGAAGCATTTCCTCAGTCTCCCCTCTCCATAGTGATCAGACTGCTGCAGGCAGTAAGAAGGATTTCCTCAGTCTTCCCTCCATCAGTGATCAGTCTACTGCAGGCAGGAGGAAGCATTTCATTATTCTTTCCTCCACCAGTGATCAGACTGCTGCAGGCAGGAGGAACCATTTCCTCAGTCTTCCCTCCCCCAGTGATCAGACTGCTGCAGGCAGTAGGAAGCATTTCCTCAGTCTTCCCTCCCCCAGTGATCAGTGTGCTGCAGGCAGGAGGAACCATTTCCTCAGTCTCCCCTCTCCTAGTGATCAGTCTGCTGCAGACAGGAAGAACCATTTCCTCAGTCTCTTCTCCACCAGTGATCAGACTTTACATTGTAACTGTGTAGCGGGTCACAAGGTGGGTCAGCAGGGGCAGATCTGTGTCATACATTTGTGAAAACTTTGCTGGTGCA
>NW_017306349.1:875055-885397 GCF_000935625.1 Nanorana parkeri | reverse complement strand
AAGAGAGTTGCCCGGGCTCCCCCCCCCCCAGTGATCAGACTGCTGCAGGCAGGAGGAGGCATTTCCTCAGTCTCCCTTCCCCCAGTGATCAGTCTACTGCAGGCAGTAAGAAGGATTATCTCAGTTCCTCCACCCCCCCACCCCCCAGTGATCAGACTGTTGCAGGCAGGAGGAGGCATTTCCTCAGTTTTCCCTCCCCCAGTGGTCAGTCTGCTGCAGGCAGGAAGCATTTCCACAGTCTCCCCTCACCCAGTGATCGGACTGCAACATTGTAACTTTGTAGGAAGCCACAAGGTGAAAGGCTGGCGCAGGGGGGCAATCTACGTCAGGCATTTGTGAACACAACCAAGAACTGCGCAGGCCCTGGGATTTACATGACTGTGTTATCCTTAAGCCGCCATCTCAGTCCAGGAAGTCGGGCATAATACAGTTGTTTTCCTAAGCAAAATCTATTTTTTGTGACGCTATTGCAAAGCATCATGCCTGGAGATTCTCCACTTCCTATTGACAACAATAAGGGATGTATTTATAAGCGATCTGCAGAGCCCTTCACCCTGTGAATATCTGTAAATGATATCGGTGAATAATGCCAAAAACGAACGTTCTTAATATATTTTTTCCCCAGTTCCAAATGTATTGTCATGTAATACCACCTTTTGGCCACTAGATGGAGCTGTGGAACATAGGAAATAAGTATTTATTTCCTATGCTCCATCTAGTGGCCATAATGTGGTATTACATGGCAATTTGTTTGAACTGGAAGTAAATATATTACGGGCATTTGTTTTTGCCATTATTCACCCAAAACGAATGTTCAGAGATGTCCTCAGGGTGAAGGGCCTTGTGAATCATGTATAAATAGACCTCCCAAGCCACTGCCTCAAAAGTTTTGTCAGCCTTCGCTGCATGCTCCTTCAGTTGGCCAATAGGCAGCCCAATGGGCAACTGAAGGAGGCATCACTGCTGCATATTGGGAGGTAGTGGCTCAGCATTGTCAGCCTGCAAAAGGATGTGATGTTACTGGCAAGACAGCTAGGCCTGGAGCAAAACAGGCAAAGCAATGGGCTTAGGGACTACATGACTGGGTTTAAAAGTGAGGAAAGACTTATAGTGTTAAAACAGAGAAGAAGATATGGTTTGGGGTGGTACCTACAAGATTGGTGGGGTGGAGTCGGGCCAGAGGGGCTTCAGGGTAGGACCTAGCACCAGGCAGGTGGAGAAGGTCAGTGGTGGGTGAACTTGCTTAGGAAAACTGTATACAACGCAGTGGCGTCACAAGGGTGGTGCGGGGGGTGCGGCCCGCGCCTGGGTGACATCATTGACTCACAGTCATTTTGGTGTCAACCCCCTCTAAAAAGTCGGGCACTCGGTCAAGGACCGAGAGCCCGACAGTGTCAGGAGAGACCCGGCGGGATGAGGTATGAATGTCCCCTCCTCTCTCTGCCGGCGTCCATGATTAAGATGGCCGCCGGAAAGGCGTCAATTAGATGGCCGCGCATGCGCGATGACGTAATCGAACACACACGTGATGACGTCACGCGCATGCACAATGACGTCACGACGGAGTGTCACCCGGTCTCCGCTCCGGGTAACACTAGGCCTCAGGACGCCCCTGATACAGTGAGTCAGGATGCCAAACATACCAAAGAATAGATTTTGGATTTACATCCACTTCAGTTGCCCCTCAGTGCCTGTAGCTACTGAGGTTATTGAGGATTTGCATGAAAAAGTTTGAGTGTCCATAGTCTGACCCCAGAGGAACACAAAGGAGAAACTTTGTAGCCCGTTGACCGTACCTTAGTATCGGCGACACTCGTCTCAACACGTGCTACTCCCTGGGACTCTCTGAACAACTGGATCTTCGTCACCTGACTGAATTCGAAGAGGACTGTCGTGAGATTAGTCTTCAGGTCTATAACGTGGCTGATTCCATGGCGGGGACCGACCAGAAGTGTGGTCGCTGGCGCTTTTTCATCCTGAGCAAGGGAAAAAACATTGGAATGATAAGTTTGTCTTTTTTTTTTATTAATAAAGTTTTATTTAAAATGTATCCATAGAAAAGGAGCAGAACTTCTATCAAAGTCAATGTGACTTCATAAAGCATGATATAAAAGTCGCAGTGTGTTACATACAGTATATTGCATGGGAAAGCAATATATTCGAACACATGTAGCATGAAGACAAAGGGGATACAAGGGGGGAAGGTTATCTCTGCTTGGGGATCTGGATTACGCTCCATGTTGTGGCCTTTGTAGGGTGGGCTGACTCGTATTTGTATGGGATTTGTAGTTGCACCACAGATGGAGGACCAGAGTTTTCCTACCCCTGATCTATGGGGTAGATCCAAGTTTTTAAAATGTAGTCAGCTTGCCCAGGTATTGTAACCATAATTCATGATCTGCAATTTTTTTAGGAAGTATTGTCTTCCATCAAGTGTATCTTATCTATTGGCAGTGTCCATTTGGCCACTGGGGGTGGTCTCGGGCAACCTTTCCCACCAGGGTGTCGTTTGCCTTTGTCAGAGGTACCTTGTGGTCTTTTTAGGGGTGCCTACAGTGTCATGCATTTCCATTGTGCAGGCGATTCAGCCACCAAAACCATGGAAACTTGTGATCCAGGGCAGGCTGTATCTAGGACCTCCTCCAGCATGAAGAAGAGGACAGAAGTCCACCTCCGCCCAGACCTGCTCCATGTCCCACCCTCTGTCATGCTGCCCCAGCTGCACTGTGAGGAAGATTATAGGGTAGGACTATGATGTGAAGGAGGGACTGAGGACTCTGAAGGGAAAGCGGGAATTGAGGACTCTGATGTGAAAGGGGGGGACTGTGGACTGTGATGGGAAAGGGGGGGGGGACTGAGGACTGTGATGGGAAAATAAGGACAGAGGACTGTGATGGCAGGGACTGAAGACTCTTATGTGAAGGTAGGGCTGAGGACCCTGATGGGAAAGGGGGGACTGAGGACTCTGATGGGAAAGGGGGGACTGAGGACTCTGATGGGAAAGCAGGGACTGAAGACTCTTATGTGAAGGTAGGGCTGAGGACCCTGATGGGAAAGGGGGGACTGAGGACTCTGATGGGAAAGGGGGGACTGAGGACTCTGATGGGAAAGCAGGGACTGAAGACTCTTATGTGAAGGTAGGGCTGAGGACCCTGATGGGAAAGGGAGGGACTGTGGACTTTGATGAGAACGAGGAGACAAAAGACTCTGATTGGGAAGGGAGAACTGAAGACTGTGATGGAAAAGGGGGGGCTGAAGACTCTGATGAAAATGGGAAGAGGGGAGAAACTCGCCGTTATTTCTTTTTTTTACAAGGAGAGGCTTCCATAAAATCCATACCAGACCCCTATCAAGTATAAAGGTCTGGTATATATTTTGGGAGAACCACATCTTTTTTAGGGTCCTAGTGGACCCGAGTAAAGCACTTCTACTTATCTGCTTCCTGCTTCCCTCTACCCTTCGCCCCAATTATCTGATCCCCCGCTTCCCTCTCCCCCCTTCTGGCCGGCTAGTGCAATGTCCCTCAGTGTCTTCCTGTATATATGGAACCTGCATTAGACGTTATGAGGTTAGCGTTCCTTGGACTGCTGGAGCCCAGGGAAGAAGAGGCCGCAGAGCCCGGAGGGAGCCAGTGGGAGCGGGGATCGGCCAAGTAAAAGTACATGACTCCAACCCCATAGGCATAAACAAGCACTTAATCCTTGCAGTGCGGGGGTCGCACTAGACATGGACTTTACTGTAAATGCCGACACCGAAGCTTCTTTAGTTACCTTCCTTAGTTACCTTCCTAAACATGAACAGAAAGAGCTAAATCATGACAGACCTCAAACAAAACTATGAGATATGGAATCTGATCTTCCTCCTACATTGTGGCATAGGTTAGACTGCGAGAATCTACATTACCATGGCAACCATGTTGAAGAGGACACCGGCGAAAGTCGGCAGCTCGTTAAGGATACGCAGGTATCGTAGTTTTGCCTGGATGATGGCCGCCTACAGCAATACAATGGTAGACTTAGACGTCTCCATGTCAAAATACATCTACATCAGATTTAGGTTGGCAGAGAAGGGTCTCTCTTACCTTGTTGCCGGACAACTGGTTTTGGTGGATCTTGAGGTGTTGCGCTAACGCTTTACGTAAGGTTTTCTCCTTGTAGCTCTGCAGAAGGGATTGTGGAAGGAAAGGTTCTAAGCCCCACTCTTTCCTAGAAGGACCAAAATAAAGAGAAGAATAAGTCACCCTGTAGCTCAAATCTATCTATGTGCATTGCCAACATTTTCTTTCTTCAGACATATCTTTGGAGGCCAATAATGCGCTGGAGTTAAGGGTCTTGTGCTGAGGTCTCTACATCACTTGTGGACTTTTCTCAAGACGCGTGTGAGGTTTTGAACTTGGCACAACGTATTATGACAGGGGTGTCCATTAGGTCGATCGCGAGCTACCAGTCGAGTGCAAAGCGAACGCTGGTAGATCGCAATCGGCTCACTGTCCTGAGCTCCCTCCCACTGGGCTAGTGTGGCTGAATGTGTCAGGCGCTGCAGACAGGAAGGGGCGGAACACTTTTCCCAGTCTGCAGCGTCAGACACATTCAGTCAGAGTAGCACCGCAGGAGACACTGCACATTAGAGAAGAACCGGGAAGCTGCTGCAGTGCAGGTAAGGAAAGACAGCCAAGATAGAGAGGAGCAACAGCAGAGGGGAGAGAGAAAGAGAGAGAGGGACAAGAGACAGCCAGGAGAGAGAGAGGAAGACACAGCTGGGAGAGAAGAGACAGTCAGGATAGAGAGAGGAGAGACAATCAGAGGAGAGCGAGAGAAGAGACAGCCATCTTGGTGATGGACGCCGGCAGAGAGAGGAGGGGATGTTCATCCGGCGGGATGAGGTATGCTGCTGGGACCCCTCCTCTCTCCTGACACTGTTGGGCTCTCGGTCCATGACCGAGTGCCCGACTTTTTAGAGGGGGTGACACCAAAATTAGTCAGTCAGTCATTTTGGTGTCACCCCTGCAATGGTGACACCCGGGTGCGGGCCTCCCTTGTGACGCCACTGGACCTCAGTCAAAGGGGCCCAGAATTGAAGCCCCTGAAACGTGTTCTATGTTCTGTATTGTTTGTTTAATACCAACACTATTGTTAAAAGTTTTTGGACTCTCGGTCTGTTTTGGTGCATTAGACTTTATACTCTTAAAGATTTAGTCCTCCCGGGTGAACCTTGGACATCACCAACGCCCCCCCTCTTATCACCCGGGTCAACCAGCTTAATCAACAATACCCCCCTTATCACTCGGGTCAACCTTGGACATCACCAATTCCCCCCCTCTTATCACCCGGGTCAACCAGCTTGATCAACAATACCCCCCTTATCACCCGGGTCAACCTTGGACATCACCATGAATACTGACTTCCCCACCACACACTGTGGTTCCTCTTACCAGCTCATATGTTACTATAGGATGTATGAGCTGGTGGGAGGAACCAGAATGGGCAGCAGGGGTAGCAAGTATTGAACCTACTCGAAGGGTCAAATACCTATGGCGGCCGGGGAGAAACAGAGAGGCGGAGTTTCAACACATGGGCCCAAGTGTAAGGCCTCTTCTTTTAGAAGGTTTACAATGCGTCCAAGTGACCCTGTGGTGACACCGCTGCTTCCCCCTTCTCCCTGGCCCTGATGGCAGCCAGGGTCCTCCCAGGGGATCGGGGAAGCCTCACATGACCTGCAGGCACCGTCAATGCAGATCACATGGGGCAAAACCCAGTGGCGTAACTAGTAACCTCAGGGCCCTCGATGCAAGAATCCATGAAGGTGAGGGGAGCAGCATGAAGCATGTGGGGCCCAGGACAGGAGGAAGAGGTCCCGTGACTGGTAATCAGCGGTCACCAGGGGCCCCTTCCTCCTGTCCTGGGCCCCCTCCAAGTGGCGGAACTCCAGGGCCCGGTCGTGGCCGCGACCTCTGCGACCCTGGTAGTTCCGCCACTGGCAAAACCTCTGATGCTTCCTCTGGTACTTCCTCCTCCAATACTATCGGAAGTGGCAGAAGTGATTAGAGGGGCAGATTTGCCGCCTACCATAAGCTTACATGAGTTATGTAACTTGAGATGTTCATATCAACAGGCATTGCATGGTGACAGGGTCTCTTTAAGGAACCAAGCTTGAACTCAAATACTTAATTTATTCGGTTGGAGGTGTGACAGTGAGTACAGTGGAAGAACTGTATAATGAGATTGTCCTTACTCGACTCCTCGTAGGGAAATCTTCTGACCTGGATGAGAGGAGCTGACACTGATGTATATATGCAGAGCGCACAGGCCCAGGAGCAGTTCTGGCTTCAGTTCTGACCCCAGCCTATCTCTTATCACGTCATTACGGCTCTGAGAAAACATAAGAATTAACGTTAAAAAAAAAGCTTCCCGAAAAACATCACAGCACCCAGCTCTAATGAAAGCAGCGGGTTGGCCTTTGGGAGGAGTTATGCAAATATCAATATGCCTTGATGGGCGGGTGTCAGTCTGGAGGATGCAGGCTGCATGCAGAGCACCCTAGGTAATCATGTGACGCTGAGCCTCCAGGATCGAAAGAACTGAAATCTAATGAATGAAAGGGGCGGGGCCATGGACAGTCAGACTGGAGAGGAAAAGGCTAGAAGATGCTGGGCGTCCTCCAGCCAGGAAATTAGGCGGGCTCTATCTGACCTGCGGCAGTGTGAGAAGCAGTGAAATCAGAGGAAGCAGTTTCAGTCCGGGAGAGGAGCCGGCACAACTGTGCAAGACTGGAGGGAAGGACGGAGGTCAGATAGAAGACTGAAGGGAAGGACGGAGGTCAGATACAAGACTGAAGGGAAGGACGGAGGTCAGATATAAGACTGAAGGGAAGGACGGAGGTCAGATAGAAGACTGAAGGGAAGGACGGAGGGCAGATAGAAGACTGAAGAGAAGGACGGAGGTCAGATATGAGACTGAAGGGAAGGACGGAGGTCAGATACAAGACTGAAGGGAAGGACGGAGGTCAGATATAAGACTGAAGGGAAGGACGGAGGTCAGATAGAAGACTGAAGGGAAGGACGGAGGTCAGATAGAAGACTGAAGAGAAGGACGGATGTCAGATAGGAGACTGAAGGGGAGGACGGAGGTCAGATAGAAGACTGAAGAAAAGGACGGATGTCAGATAGGAGACTGAAGGGGAGGACGGAGCTCAGAGAGAAGACTGTAGGGAAGGACGGAGCTCAGAGAGAAGACTGTAGGGAAGGACGAAGGTCAGATAGAAGACTGAAGGGGAGGACGGAGGTCAGATAGGAGACTGAAGGGAAGGACGGAGGTCAGATAGAAGACTGAATGGAAGGACGGAGGTCAGATAGAAGACTGAAGGGGAGGACGGAGTTCAGCTTTGACATGTACAGGTGGTCTCTGGAATTTCAGTTTGTTCCCGGTTGAAAAACCAAGAGAAGACTATACTGAGGCAATGTAACAGGAATGAAACGTTCTGCGTTCTTTCTTTTTACTGTAATATCTCCTTTTTTGGGCATGATTATATAAAGGAACATTATTTGATGCATAACTGTATTAGCATATATAATATTATTTGTTTTAAATGATTGCTATAAGAATGCATCACCTTCCAGGTACTATACACGAATGGGCGATCCCTTCTCCCATCCCCCTTCTGCCAGTCAGTGGATGCACAGCCCAGTTGGCACATTGAAAGACCGTGCAGCGCCAGGCAAGGCAGTGTGGGACTAAGTGGGCATTTAACACTGCTGGGTACATTGTTGGAGGGGGAAGTGGACAGCACGATCATACCTGAGCATATATTATTTCACGTTACCTGAATGTACAGATACTCAAACGCAGCAGGATCCGAATGCAGAATGTCGGCCGGGTCTTTAGGAAAAAAGCAGATTCGAAACAAGCATTTCATACCCTGGTAGTGAGTTCGATGTACAACCTTAAGAAGAGAAAAGCACAATTATATTGGTACGCCATGGGGAGTAATAAGCATAGGCAGGACTACCCATAATATTATAGCATGTCTATGTAAATGGGGGCTATAGGCAACATAAAAAATTACATTTAGGCTACACAACAGTTTTTGGTTTCCTGAGTCCCCCTCCCCCCCCCATAACATAGTTTGATTGCCCATTGATCCTGCCAATGGAACCATTATTCTTCCGCAGGGTGACAATGCTGCAGTGAAACTGCACAGCAGCGTTGTCACCCCCGCGGACAGGGCAGTCTTAGACATGTAGTTTTACAAAAACAAAGGTCATTTTTAAAGTGTACGTCCAGCCAAAAACGTCCTTTTTACTGTTGGAGTTAGGAAAGGGATAGAGCCAGGGGCGTCCCGAGGCTGGGTGACACCCGGACCCTGATGACGTCATCGCGCACGCGCGGCAGTCTTCCGATACCTGCCGGCAGCCATCTTGGTGATGGACGCCGGCAGAGAGAGGAGGAGACAGGCACCCCGCGGGATAAGGTATGCCGCCGGGTCCCCTCCTCTCTCCTGATACTGTCAGGCGTTCGGTCCATGACCGAGCGCCCGACTTTTCAGAGGGGGTGACACCAAAATGACTGTAAGTCATTTTGGTGTCACCCGGGTGCGGGCCGCACCCCCTTGTGACGCCACTGGATAGAACCCCTGCCATGTATTGTCGCTATCTGATGCTCTTTTAGAAAGATTCCCCCTATCGTTAAGGCTGACAATGGTTTCACCAGACAGGAAGTGAGAAAGCACCTTACAGTAGAAACGTTGCGATTCGTTCGCAGTCAAAATTCGGACACATTTTCAGATAATCGTACATTCGGATCCAAATCCCAATGCATCCGAATGTGTCCGAATCCGAATTTCGGTTTCCGAATTTCGGATCCCGTCCGAATTTTGTTCAAAAACGAAACCGAATCGGACATGTGGCTTTCCTGGCCAATCAGATCTGTTTTTCGGTTTAATGCATCCGAATGGGTCTGAACACAAATTTTCGTTACGGCAACATAGGAGCCATACACACTATATACATATAATACTAAAGCTGAGGCTCCCACACCCGAATGGCACCTGGGAGCCCTCGAATGCAATTCGGAAATTCAGAACCCCAATGCCATTGGGGTCTGGGAGCCTCAGCTTTAGTAATATATGTATATAGCACCCAGACCCGAATAGCATTGGGGTTCTGAATTTCCGAATTGCACTTGGGAGCTCCTGAATGGCATTTGGGTTTAGGAGATTCAGCTTTAGTATTAATATCTGCATATGGCTTTCTGTTTTACTCCCAATAAATATTCGTAAACTCATCCGAAACTAACGAAATTCGGTTTTCATCCGAATCCGAAACCCAAAACTACACTGAATTTTGGATCCAAATTCCCAAAATCCGAAATATATATCCGAACTGAACCAAATGTTTCCGCAGCTTACATGTCTACCTCACAGCCTTCTGCTGTAAAATGTTTTGTCCGGGCCACTTGCCCAATATATTTCATAGAGGCGGGGCTGTACTTTTGGCAGACCCAACCACCCATGTGAGTATGGCCCACTCTATAGGAATGAATGGGGCAAGATTCACTATCACTTCCTATTGTAAGTGAAGAGAGTGCCCATAGCATTGAAACCTGATGGGGGGGGTCTAAACCTTCCCCATTCTATCTAAAACAAAAAAAAAAGAAGGTTTTAATTAGCTATAGACCTTATGTGACTTGAAGTTCCACCACAGCTGGTGAGCCGGAGTCTGGATAGCTATGTCGTAGAGTCTAGACTTGGTGGTAGAGCTTCTCCGGCTAAGCCCAATAGACGGTGAAATGTGTCAGTTTAGGGGGCACTCAGGCGGCTCAGGTGACTTCTTTGAGCCTTGCAACGCCTAATGGAATTTGTAGTTGCACCACAGCCGGAGGGCCGCAGTTTGACGACCACTGCTGTAGGACATCACTTGATTGGCAGCTCTGAGTCTGCTGACATCAAATCCAAGATGGCGGCACCCAGCACCAGTCTCAGGGCCTTTAGATGTCTACATAGGGCAGTTAAATAACATACATGAAGCGTGTTCAATGCACATGTAATCCTATAGGAAGATTGCTGTTGAAATGAATGGTCTGTCGACAGGGTCTCTTGCAAACCCGGGACCCCGGGCAGACTTTGTTGCAATGATGCCGCCCATACTAATAAATTCTGTTGAGGTAATGAAGCCTTTTAAGAGACAGAACTGCAAATCGGAGATTCATGTGCACTTGTTATTTGCAGCCATGAAGAACCCCCATGTGACCTCCACCATCTGGCGATAGGAGCTGTTCAGGAGCAGTAAGTCACACGCGGTCAGCATATTCATTGAGTACGGGACGATAAAGTCAAATCAGCATACTTG
>NW_017306349.1:855770-875018 GCF_000935625.1 Nanorana parkeri | reverse complement strand
CAAGAGGCTCTAGGTATGGAATTGTAAAAGGAAAGTAGAACCCCCCTTTTTTTTCGCTTGGCATAACACATTCTCGAAAAATAAAATGCTCAGTAGGCACGCATTCGGTCACAATGAATATTGTATTAACACTACAGTGACCAGGGCCATCCCTATAATGAGGGTTTGGGTAACGTGGGGGGGAATGGCAGTGTGCCTGCCGCACCCTTTCCAGCCAGAGCGTCCCAGGTTGCTAAGAGCTCTTTGCAACTTGGGATGCTCTGGCCAGCGTCCCGCCCAGTTCCTGGCAACCGGTGACATCACTGGAGTTGAGCAGGACACTCTGGCTAGAATCCTGCCCTGATCATGGCAACCAGTGATGTCAGTAAGCTGGACGGACACTGACAAAAGCCAGAAGTAACGCGGACCACCTACACCAACACTTACGCCCCCCGGGTGACTGGCACCACCAGCATCCCACAGCACCACCCTTTCCCCCTGGAACTTGAGCCCCACAACCGCATCCCCCCAGCCTCGGGTGGCGAAAAGTCTAGGGAAACCCCTGGCAGTGACCATCATATCTAGCTCATAGCCAGACTGCAATGGTCAGAATGGGGCCCTAACTGATTTCAATATAGAAAATCAGGGGTGTAACTGTAGATTGCGGGGCCCCATAGCTAAATTTTGATGGGGTCCCTCGGCGACCTTCCTACTGTCAATGGCTTTAAAGTCAGGTAGCAGCTGTATGCACGGTCTCCTCCTGTACATCTGACGTCAGGGGGCATGGGGTCAGTGTCAACTGCAACTTCTGCAGTCCCTAACGGGGCCCCCTTCCACCACCAGGCCCCATAGCGGCCGCATTGGGCTGCTATGGCTATTGTTACGCCACTGTAGAAAATATAACCTGAGTAGCAGCTGCCGGAACTGTACAAAGAACAAAAATATTGCAATTTGCTCCTCTTTACTGTATAAGAAGGACTACTGGTCCGTTCTTCATCTTTATTCCCTTTAAGCCCTCTTTCCCAGTTCTCACGTGAGCCAGCGGTTGCTTGTCTTGCAGTAGTAGGAATTTCTGGCCCTGGTCTGTTGCAGAGTATTGTAGGACGAGGGAGAAATGGTCACGGTGACGGAGAGAGATACGGTCCTGAAGAGTTACCATGACATCCTGTAAATGAGAAGTAAGAGAATGAATTATGTGTACACACAAAGAGTCAAAAATAGTTCCATGTAAGTAATCGCACTGCATTGGTGGCAAAACAAGAAAACTAGAGGTGAAGGAGGAATAGGAGCGGCAAAAGGACGAACCGGTGAGGTGGTTAGGTGCAAATGATCTTCCTTCATTATGAATTATAAGCCAAGATGTGTGGGGGTGATAAATCCCTTTCTCTGAGGGCTCGGGTGACTTGGTTGACTTGGCACAGCTGATACAGCAAACATTCAGAGCGTGCCTACGTTTCTGTTAATGAAATCTTGATCTAGTAAAATATTAAGGGACAACATCTATGGTGATTCAGTGTGTCAGAGACCTGCTGCTTCTGCGCATGCGCCAAGCCGGGCTTCCCGTAACGGGCCTGCGCGAGCCAAGGATTGCCGGCGGAAAAACGCGCCAAAAGGCGCACAGGAAGTGACGCTCTCCAGATAATTTCTTCCCTATTTAAACCCAGACTCCACACCTACTCATTGCTGGATTGTCTCTTCAACCGCCCTGACGTCTCCTGATCCTTGTTTCCAGTACCCTTGATTATTGACCCGGATTGACTTTGACCTTGTTTGCCTGCAGCCTGCCTTTGACCTCGGAACGTTTTGACCATTCTTGCTTGCCTTGACCTCGGATTGCTTACTGGACTGCCTACGCCTTCTCCTTTTGTACCTGATCTGCCTGCGCGGTGTGACCTCGGCCTGTTGACCTCGGATATCAAGATCTACAAAACCCTGCTACAAAACCAGGGATTGGCCGGCACGGTGATCCCGCCTCTGGCCCTCCTGCCACTCACTGTCTCTAAGGACTCTGTCCCCAATACCAGAGTCCCTAGGACACGAGCTGCAAGGGAAGCCTCCTCCTACATCCAGTCTCCACACAGGTACGTGATACAGTGGCGGGTGGTGGAATCCACAAACAGGCACCAGGGAAGAGCTGGCAGGCTGCCTATGCTATTTATAGCAAAATGTTGGTGGATACCCGACCATCACACCTACCTATATGGCCAAAAGTATATTGACCCCTCTCAAAAAGATTGAGTTCAGGTGTTTTCAGTGAAGAGTCCTGTTAATACTACAACATACAAATATATTAGATTGTAAGCCCTCAGGGGCAGGGCCCTCCTTACCATCTTGTCTTGAATTGTATTGTAATTGTAATGTCTTCCTTATATTGTACAGCGCTGCGCACACTGTTGGCGCTATATAAATCCTGTATAATAATAATAATAGTTTAGACAATTGTGCTCTTCTAACCTTGTGGTAACAGTTTGGTGAAGATCCTTTTCTGTTCCACCACGACTGCCCGCTGAGACCTGCCAAGTGTGGTGTCCTGCACAGAGCCTTGACCTCAACCCTGCTGAGCATGACTGTCCCGTGTGTGCAAAGCCAGTTCTATGACGACATGGTTTGACCAGTATGGTGTGGAGGAACTCGTGTCCTGCACAGAGCCCTGACCTCAGCCCTACTGAGCATGACTGTCCCGTGTGTATAAAGCCAGTTCCATGAAGATATTGTTATGGTGTGGAGGAACTCAAGTGTCCTGCAAAGAGCCCTGACCTCAACCCTACTGAACATGACTGTCCCCTGTGTACATAGTCAGTTCCATGAAGACATGGTTATGTTGTGGAGGAACTCAAGTGTCCTGCAAAGAGCCCTGACCTCAACCCTACTGAACATGGCTGTACCCCTGTGTACATAGCCAACTCCATAAAGATATGGTTTGACCAATTTTGTGGAGGAACTCGGGTGCCCTGACCTCATCCTTACTGAACACCTTTGGAAAGAATTGGAATGTCGGTTTTGAGCCAGGTCTTCTCATCCAACATCAGTATCTGGCCCCACAAATACTCTTTTGACTGAAAAGGCACAAATTCCCACAAACACACTCCAAAACCATTTGGAAAGCCTTCCCAGAGGAGAGGAGGCTGCTCTAGCCATTAAAAGGACCAATTCCATATGAATGCCTCTGGTTATTGATTGTGATTACCAACAAGCTCATATAGGTGTGATGGTCAGGCATCTACAAATTGTTGGCCATGAAGTGCAGGACAGTTGTAGAAGCCATAGCTCCTGCTGTAGAATTCTTTGAGAGCTCTTTAGCACCCCACAAACAGTCCAGTGTTTTCCGCTGCCTCAATAATTAAAAGTGAAGCAGGACAGTGGCCATCTTGTGTGTACACCTCACCACTAATTCAAGGTGAACCCTACTGCTTTGAAGCTTTAACTTTGTAACAGATGAGTATAATGTGATGCTAGCACACTACATTTGGGTAGGATGGAACTATCTTGCCTTGACTGTTGTTCTCCCATCAAAAGTAAAGGACTTAATTTGACCATTCTCCAGAAATACTTTGAGAACATTCGGAATGAGGAGAAGGGGTGGGGAGTCCTTCATCTTCAACATGTCCTAGATAATACAAAAAGAAGAGTCATCAAACGGTGAGCTTAACAGAGGCAACACGCTTACCTGTATAGCCAAAGAAGAATGAAACCCCAATTTATTACAAAATATTTCTGTCTCATTAAGTGTTTTTGTGCTTTCAGATAGAACAAAGGATAGAAAAATATAATGAACCGTTCATTAGAAGACAAGAGGGTCTATGTATAAACAATTCACAGGACCCTTGACCATGAGATCATCTGTGAACGTTTATTTTGCCTGTATAATGACAAAAACGACCGTTCTTAATATATTACCTTTTCAGGTCAACTGTATTGTAATGCAATACTACCTTACGGCCACTAGATGGAGCTGAGGAGCATAGGAAAGAAATACTTATTCCCTATGCTCTTTAGCTCCATCTGGTGGACATAATGCAGTATTACACCACAATGCATTCAACCTGAAAAGAAAATACCGTATATTAAGAACGACCATTTTTGTCATTATTCACACAAAGCGAATGTTCACAGATGTTCTCAGGATGAAGAGCGAAGGGTATAAATAGACCCGTGAATGTCATCCGGCTAGTGTTTCCATCTGCTTTAATGCTTTCATTACTTACTGCGTCTGTATCACCAACAGTCACCAATTCAGAAAATCGGACCCTAGTTGGGTTGGAGCGAAGCTTCTCCTTCTTGGCTGCGCTGATGAATGCTGATTTTGGAGACTAAAAAGAGCACAAATAAAATGTATAAATTTATTGCAAATACAAAAATTTGCAAGAAAAATGCAAAATCGCAACATTTTTAGATACTAAATGTATCAACTAATAGGATTCTTACCATCAAAAAAATCTTCAATGGAAGTGGCTCTCCCAGTGTAATCATTGGGGCTCCATTGTCCATTTGACAGCCATTCCACTGCGCGCTCTGTATTGGGAGCCGTTGGCAGTGCTTCTGATCAGCGCAGGATCAACTGTCACACTGACAAAGGGGTCCCACTGATGGGGAGAGCCAATGTAATCGGCATTGCCGGGCTGTAAGTCTATAAGCCAAGTCCTTCAGAGAGCAGGAGGCAGCTGGCCTACACAAAGCCAGGAGAAGCTCTCGCCACAGTTGCCCCCACTTCTTTGCTGCCTCCGATTCAGCCCAGCCTTGGTCATGTGACTCTTACCCCTCCTTCCCTTGTGACAGAACTACTACTTGGTGATTGGCTGCTTAAGTGCGCAGTGATGTCAAAAGAGTCTTTAGCCCCATGTGAACTCCAAGTCACGACTTACACAGGCCATCCTCCCTTGGCACCCAATGGTCAAAGGGAGCAGGAAAGTGATGAGTAGGCTCTCACTGCACCTTTCCCTCTTCATTTGTGGCCTTCGTATTGGCCCAGACTTGATCATGTGACTCATACCCTTTCCTCCCATGTGACAGCACCAGTACTTGGTGATTGGCTGCTTTAGCCCTGTGTAAGCTCCAAGTCATGACCTACACAAGCCATCTTCCCTTGGCTCCCAATGGCCAAAGACAGCAGAAAAGTGAAAGGAAGAGTCTCTCGCTACAGTTGCCTTCCTTTGCTAACTCGCATTGGCCAAGCTTTGATCATGTCACTCAGACTTTTACCTCCCCTAGTACTTGGCGATTGGCTGCTTAGGTGCCCAGTGATATCAAAAGAGTATCTTTAGGGCTATGTGAGCTCCAAGTCATGACTTACACAGGCCATCCCCCCTTGGTATCCAATGGCCAAATGCAGAAGGAAAGTGATAGGAAGGGGCTCCCCCTGATGTTTTTAGTCAGCCACCTTTTGATTTCTCATGTTCTTACAAGAGCTTTCCAACATTATGATGACACCAATGGTATGCAGTATAAAAACCCAATCACTTACTTGATGAGGTTGTAGAACTGTCAGAGTGATGGACTCATTTGCATTCCTACAGCAACCAAAAAAAACAATAATGTATGCACCATTTTCCAATTTAAAGATTACAACATGTAGCTCATCAAAGGCAAACTATAAACTCTATAACAAAGAATGTAGCAAAAGTACCCCATAGGGTAAGGTTACCCTTAGTCCCAGTTTCTCGGGGACAGTCCCCATTTTGAGAGGTCTGTTCCCAGGAGACAAATGTCCCCGGCGGCATCCCCGGCAGCAGTGAACTACAGTCATATACAGTAAGTTTTGTACATGCTGTGATGGCTGCCTCTAGGACTCTGTGTCACTTACTACTGACCCCTGAACCCTGTGTTACTTACTACTGCCCCCTGAACCCTGCGTCACTTACAACTGACCCCTGAACCCTGTGTTACTTACTACTGCCCCCTGAACCCTGCGTCACTTACAACTGACCCCTGAACCCTGTGTTACTTACTACTGCCCCCTGAACCCTGCGTCACTTACAACTGACCCCTGAACCCTGTGTTACTTACTACTGCCCCCTGAACCCTGCGTCACTTACAACTGACCCCTGAACCCTGTGTTACTTACTACTGCCCCCTGAACCCTGCGTCACTTACAACTGACCCCTGAACCCTGTGTTACTTACTACTGCCCCCTGAACCCTGCGTCACTTACAACTGACCCCTGAACCCTGTGTTACTTACTACTGCCCCCTGAACCCTGCGTCACTTACAACTGACCCCTGAACCCTGTGTTACTTACTACTGCCCCCTGAACCCTGCGTCACTTACAACTGACCCCTGAACCCTGTGTTACTTACTACTGCCCCCTGAACCCTGCGTCACTTACAACTGACCCCTGAACCCTGTGTTACTTACTACTGCCCCCTGAACCCTGCGTCACTTACTACTGACCCCTGAACCCTGCGTCACTTACAACTGACCCCTGAACCCTGTGTTACTTACTACTGCCCCCTGAACCCTGCGTCACTTACTACTGACCCCTGAACCCTGTGTCACTTACTACTGATCCCTGAACCCTGCGTCACTTACTACGGATCCCTGAACTGTACATTATGTACTACTAATCCCTGAACTGTGTGTTACTTACTACTGACCCCTGAATCCTGCATTACTCACTACTGACCTCTGAACCCTGTGTCACTTACTACTGACCCCTGAACCCTACATTACGTACTACAAAACCCTGAACCCTGTGTTACTTACTACTGACCCCTGAACCCTGTGTTACTTACTACTGCCCCCTGAACCCTGCGTCACTTACTACTGACCCCTGAACCCTGTGTCACTTACAACTGACCCCTGAACCCTGTGTCACTACTGACCCCTGAACCCTGTGTCACTTACTACTGACCCCTGAACCCTGTGTCACTTACTACTGACCCCTGAACCCTGTGTCACTACTGACCCCTGAACCCTGTGTCACTTACTACTGACCCCTGAACCCTGTGTCACTTACTACTGACCCCTGAACCCTGTGTCACTACTGACCCCTGAACCCTGTGTCACTTACTACTGACCCCTGAACCCTGTGTCACTTACTACTGATCCCTGAACCCTGTGTCACTTACTACTGACCCCTGAACCCTGTGTCACTTACTACTGATCCCTGAACCCTGCGTCACTTACTACTGACCCCTGAGTCACTTACTACTGATCCCTGAACCCTGCGTCATTTACTACTGACCCCTGAACCCTGCGTCACTTACTACTGATCCCTGAACCCTGTGTCACTTACTACTGATCCCTGAACCCTGCGTCACTTACTACGGATCCCTGAACTGTACATTATGTACTACTAATCCCTGAACTGTGTGTTACTTACTACTGACCCCTGAATCCTGCATTACTCACTACTGACCTCTGAACCCTGTGTCACTTACTACTGACCCCTGAACCCTACATTACGTACTACAAAACCCTGAACCCTGTGTTACTTACTACTGACCCCTGAACCCTGTGTTACTTACTACTGACCCCTGAACCCTGTGTTACTTACTACTGACCCCTGAACTGTACATTATGTACTACTAATCCCTGAACTCTGTGTTACTTACTACTGAGGCAGTTTAGAATCATTTAACAGCTCTACTCTTGTCTCCAATCCTGCTGCTTGAACCTTGGTGCCTGGTAAAGCTTCTGCCGGAGCCTTCACTTGACCACTTGATCCCCCTTAGGAGTGCTGTTTTTTTAACCTATTACTAACTACTGAGCTCTGAACTCTGTGTCGCTTACTATTGACCCCTAAACCCTGTGTTATTACTGAACCTTGCGTTACTTACTACTGAGGTTCTGCATTACTTGCTACTATCCCCTACTGATGACCCCTGTACTCCATGTGTTACCTACTGATGACCCCTGTACTCCATGTGTTACCTACTGATGACCCCTGTACTCCATGTGTTACCTACTGATGACCCCTGTACTCCATGTGTTACCTACTGATGTCTCCTGAACTCCATGAACTATCAACTCATGACCCCTATACTCTTATGTTTTACCTACCGATCACCTCTGTATTCCCTGAATTACCTACTCATGACCCTGTACTACATGTCGTTCTTGTTCCTGACCTCTTTATTCCACGTGTTACCTACTCATGGCCCCTGCACTCTATGTTACATACTCCTGATTCCTGCTCTCTGCTCCATGAACTTTTGACCCCTGTGATCTGCGTTACACACTCCTAAGCCCTGCACCCTGTGCGTTACGCACTCTTGACCCCTGAAGTCCATGCATTACACACTTCTGATCCCTGCACTCCGTGCGGTACACATGCTTGACCCGTAGTAGAGTAGGCTCAGGGTTTATTTAACCAGTGAATCTTCAATCAACGAATGTTCCAGAAAACGTTCTTTTTGTAACAAAATTCTACCGGCGTGGAGCCACCTTAAAGGAGAACTATGGGGTCAGTGTTTTTCCCCATAGTTCTCCTTAGGGTAACGGGAGGACACAAACTAGCGTCCTCCCATCACCCTAAGCTCAGTATATAGGGAGCTACAGCTCGCGGTATACTGAGACGCCGCAGCCGGAGCGGATCCCGATGTAGATGACGGGATCCGCCCAGCTGCGTGAGTGACAGCTGGCTCTGCCTATCTAGAGGCAGAGCCAGCTGTACCCGCCCCCTTCCCCATCCGTTCCGCCAGTCAGCGCTGGCAGATCGGAGCGGGGAGGGGGGAATCCAGCCCCTCCCCCTGTCACGGCAGAGAGCCGTGACAGGATCGAGAGGTGAGCGAACTTGGTATGTGTTCGCTCACCTCCCGATCTACTGAGCAGACCTGTGACAGTCTCATTGTCACAGGTCGGCTAGAACTATGAGGTGAGTGGAAATCACTCATCTCATAGTTCTCCTTTAAGCCTATTACCTGCTGGAACATCAGGATACACAACAATTGCTATTATACATTTGTATCCGTTTAACTGGATTGTTCCGTTTCAAAGCCCCGTAAAGCCTCAAGCCCCCCCAACCTTCCCTCGGAGTATTACGGCTCCCATTGACTTGGTAGAAAATAAAAAAGCAAAGCACAAAGTGATCTCAAACTGACCCGAAATGATCTCAGAAAGCCCACGTAGGCCGTAAGTCAGTAATCACTCTCAAAATCTTTTCAATAGAGTTCCAACAAGCTGAGCTCTGCATTAAAATTGCAACAGACACAATAACGGAGCAATTTCCTCTTTTTTTTAATCTTACCTGACCAGCTCGATGAATCTCTCCCTCGGAGCCCCGCTCACGTCCTCATTATCGATGGCTAAAATCTGATCTCCGGAAAGCAATTTGTTCTCTGAGGGTCCACCTGAAATGAGAGAAAGTCCATATTTCCGGGACATTAGTATTCCGCACAGGGATGACTTAACGAGAAGGTGAAGCAAACACAGGCGGGTATACCCAATAAAAATATCTAGAATAGGGTCAGGGAGCCCCAGAGCGAAATTTTAATGGAGCCCCCCTCCGGCGACCTGCCATCTGCCATTGATCTCTACATAAAGTATGTCGAAATCAAGGACAGGAGAGCGGTCTGCATAGTCAATACATGACTAGGGACCAGAGCTATGGAACAGGAAATTAGATTTTAGCAATCAGCGCTGCGAGATCGGAGGGGGGAGGGGGGAATGCAGCCCCTCCCCCTGTCACGGCAGAGAGCCGTGACAGGATCGAGAGGTGAGCGAACTTGGTATGTGTTCGCTCACCTCCCGATCTACTGAGCAGACCTGTGACAGTCTCATTGTCACAGGTCGGCTAGAACTATGAGGTGAGTGGAAATCACTCATCTCATAGTTCTCCTTTAAGCCTATTACCTGCTGGAACATCAGGATACACAACAATTGCTATTATACATTTGTATCCGTTTAACTGGATTGTTCCGTTTCAAAGCCCCGTAAAGCCTCAAGCCCCCCCAACCTTCCCTCGGAGTATTACGGCTCCCATTGACTTGGTAGAAAATAAAAAAGCAAAGCACAAAGTGATCTCAAACTGACCCGAAATGATCTCAGAAAGCCCACGTAGGCCGTAAGTCAGTAATCACTCTCAAAATCTTTTCAATAGAGTTCCAACAAGCTGAGCTCTGCATTAAAATTGCAACAGACACAATAACGGAGCAATTTCCTCTTTTTTTTAATCTTACCTGACCAGCTCGATGAATCTCTCCCTCGGAGCCCCGCTCACGTCCTCATTATCGATGGCTAAAATCTGATCTCCGGAAAGCAATTTGTTCTCTGAGGGTCCACCTGAAATGAGAGAAAGTCCATATTTCCGGGACATTAGTATTCCGCACAGGGATGACTTAACGAGAAGGTGAAGCAAACACAGGCGGGTATACCCAATAAAAATATCTAGAATAGGGTCAGGGAGCCCCAGAGCGAAATTTTAATGGAGCCCCCCTCCGGCGACCTGCCATCTGCCATTGATCTCTACATAAAGTATGTCGAAATCAAGGACAGGAGAGCGGTCTGCATAGTCAATACATGACTAGGGACCAGAGCTATGGAACAGGAAATTAGATTTTAGCAATTTTCCCGTCCTCAGTAGATCACCAGTTTGTTTTGACATTTCAAGACCTCAATGTAAGTCCTCCCTCCTCTTCCACTGCCATAGCATGCAAGGGCTGAAAGAGGTGGAGTAGTAAACAGTTTATTTATATTTATTTAATGTTAACTTTTTTTTTAGATATCTATATATAGATATCTATATATATCTATACATATATTAATAATAATCACAATATTTCAATATTTTATATCATGACATCATTTTTAGTACTCCCGCACACAATTATAACACTAACAAAAACTACCCTTACAGCCTAAGGAAGACTGCATTAGGCACACGGGATGAATTTCAGTGCTGGCCGGGATGATTACAAGTTCAATGAGCACAATGAATCTACACTGCTAAGAAAGCTAAACAAATGCTGCATAGCCCGCAAAAGAGGATCTGTAACCAGCGACAATGATTTGGATGTCTCCTCTTGTGCATCTAACATAAGCTATTCTTGAATGGAAGCATTATAGAGGGTACAGGGTCGGTCTCAACTGTAACCTCTTCAATCCTTAATAATACAGTGATGGATTTGTGTTAGCCTTACGTGCTTCACGTGCATACAGATTTTCTATGTTTAAATTGCCTCAGCAGCCCTACTAATGGGGCCCACTCCTGCCCCTAGTTCCCTAAGGCATGCATGACATAAGAACACTCATGTCCAATAATATAAGAAACATATTAAGGATTGGAACAAAAGGGAAGGAAGACAATTATACAGGGGAATGACAAAGCTAAAGGGTCATCGCTATAATGAGGCAGCCTGAGGTTGTTGCCTCAGGCGGCATCTCTTTGGGTCACGGGTGGCGGCAGTGGGCCTGATGCCCCCTTTCTGGCTAGAGTGCCTTGGCTGGTGTCCTGGCCAACGCCTGGCAACAACCATTGACATAAGTGAGCTGGACAGGACACTGGCTGGAGTCAAAGGTAAGGACGTGCACCACCTACACTCCTCCCTGGTAAAGTGCCCCACCAGCACCCCCACCCCTGTAACGTACACTAGCAGCACCACCACCCATAACGTGCCCCACCAGCACCCCACCCCTGTAACATGCACTACCAGCACCACCACCCATAATGTGCCCCACCAGCACCCCACCCCTGTAACATGCAATACTAGTACCAGCACTACCCCCGAATCGATACCGTGCACCACACTCCCCCCTCCGGACTCAAGAGGTGAAAAGTCTAGGGACACCCCTGGGAATGAACTTATATATAACATTCTATGACATCATCATATTTAATCATTTGGCTCCCTTTATCATATGAGCCCAACACATCTCACAGTTTTGTATTCTTCCAGCGTTCCCCCAGCGAGGCGCTGTGATCACAGGTCTGACCCGGGAGCAGATATAGATACACTATAGGGCCAAAAGTATTGGGACACCTTTACACGCACATGAACTTTAATGGCATCCCAGTCTTAGTCCGTAGGGTTCAGTATTGGGTTGGCTCCGCCCTTTACCGCTATAACAGCTCCGCCTCTTCTGGGAAGGCGTCCACAAGGTTTAGGAGTGTGTCTATGAGAATGTTGGACCATTTGTGAGGTCAGGTACTGATGTTGGGGGAGGGGCTCGCAGTCTCCGCTCTAATTCATCCCAAAGGTGTTCTATGGGGTTGAGGTCAGGACCCTGTACAGGCCAATCAAGTTCCTCCACCCCAAACTCCCCCATCCATGTCTCTATGGACCTTGCTTTGTGCACTGGTGCGCAGTCATGTTGGAACATGAAGGGGCCATCCCCAAACTCCTCCCACAAAGTTGGGAGCATGAAATTGTCCAAAATGTCTTGGTGTGCTGATGCCTTAAGAGTTCCCTTCACTGGAACTAAGGGGCCAAGCCCAACCCCTGAAAAACAACCCCACACCATAATCCCCCCTCCACCAAACTTTACACTTGGCACAATGCAGTCAGGCAAGTACCGTTCTCCTGGCAACTACCAAACACAGACACGTCCATCGGATTGCCAGACAGAGAAGCGTGATTGGTCACTCCAGAGAACACGTCTCCCCTTCTCTAGAGTCCAGTGGCGGCGTGCGTTACACCACGGCATCCCACGCTTTGCATTGCACTTGGTGATGTAAGGCTTGGATGCAGCTGCTCGGCCATGGAAACCCATTCCATGAAGCTCTCTACGCACTGTTGTTGTGCCAATCTGAAGGCCACATGAAGTTTGGAGGTCTGTAGCTATTGACTCTGCAGACAGTTGGCGACTTCTGCGCACTGTGCGCTTCAGCATGCGCTGACCCCGCTCTGTCATTTTACGTGGCCTACCACTTCCTGGCTGAGTTGCTGTTGTTCCCAGTTGCTTCCACTTTGTTATAATACCAGTAACAGGTGACCGCGGAATATTTAGTAGCCAGGAAATGTCACAGAACACCTGAATCCAATGATTTGGAGGGGGAGGGGCCCAATACGTTTGGCAATATAGTGTATATAACACACATCAGCTCTGATTGAGGTCTTAATGGAAAGGAGGGGGGTATATTTCCCTCAGATCCACCAGCCCTACATATTTATTTGCACTGGCCCAAAGTGCATATGCACCCCCCCGACTTCCAAACCCCCATTCCAGGATGCAGTACTGATCTCAGATCTTGCTTCTCATTTATACATATACAAAATTGCAGCACATTAGACACCCAAAAACAGGTAAGAATATATGTGGTGATGGTTTTTCTAAGACAGACACACAAATAGAACAAACCAAAGCAAAAAACAACAAAAAGACACATAAACTGCTCTCTTATACAGATGCAGGAAAAAGCAAAAGATTTTATTTGGATAAGGGGGGTGGGCATAGGGGATTTTTTTAGATTCTGTTTGCAAACATGTAAAATCTAATATAGATAGAAAATACTTTGCATGTCCTCATATGCCTCTTCCTGCTTAGAAGTGTGTGTGTTGGAGTGATCAACCCTGGTCACATGTTCACCCGACCCGTCTATAGCGAGATGACAACATCAATTAACTTTATCAGTGTTGTCCATAGGTTATGCACAACTGGGAGGTAACCCACAGGATCCAGAAACTTCAGATGGCCCCGTATCAGAAAACTTCTGAGATGTATATGATTGTATCTCTGATCTTTTAATAGATTAGCCAAAGGGTAGGGGTGATGTTGCATCCTGTTCAGCTTTATGGGTCTGGGAGTTCCTTAAAGTACATGTTCACCAAAACCCCCAAAAATGCCCCTTATCCTATCTGACTCAATGCCACTAGCTGCGTCTGCCCCACCACCGCCACCCTGGACACCCATACTTACCTTGTCCAACAGTTGCGGCCTACTGTATTGCCTGCGGGCTGGCATGAAGGAGGAACTTGGCAAGCTGACTGCAAAAATTGAATGCAAGGCTGGCTGAAGCTAAACACTAACGTCCCATAGACTTTGAAGGCCGTACCCATAAAGCAGGAGCAATGTCCCATCCAAGACTATGGCTGGATGGGAGTCTGACTTTGGGGAGGCAACTGTTGAAAAGGAGGAGGCAACTTTGGGGAGGCAACTCCAGGGCAGGGAGGGGGAACTCAAGGAAGATAGGGAGTGGGGCGCATTATTTTGTTTAGGTGAACATATACTTCAAGGAATATCCAGACCCAAGATGCTGAATCGGATGTTACATCAGCCCCATCCATTGGATGAGGTAAGTGCGGACCTCTGGGGAGGGGGGTTACAGACACAGCTAGTGGTATTAAAGGAGATAGGGAGTGGGTCTGGGGGGCATTTTTTGGTTTAGGTGAACATATACTTTAAGGAATATCTAGACCCATGATGCTGAATAGGGCATAACATCAGCCCCATCCATTGGATGAGGTAAATATGGACCTCTGGTGGGGGGTACAGACGCAGCTAGTGGTATTAAAGGAGATAGGGACTGGGTCTGGGGGTATTGTTTTGTTTTAGTGAATACATAAAAAAATGCTAGGCATTATAGTTTTTGGTAGAACAGGCTTTACCTGTCTTCCAAATATCCCTTTGCACCTGCCCCTAGCAATTTTATTTCTAGTGGCCCATTCCTGGAATCAGGAAGATGCCAAGACTGGAGCCACATGTGAGGACAATGTAACTCCAGCGCGCATCATCAGTGGCCGTTCAATGGCCAAAGAGGAGGAAGACGCCAAGCCTGAAGGAAGTGGGGCAGAAGATGGTGGGAAGAGTGATGAGGAACAGTAAGGAACAGCTCTGAGTTGTCGGCCCTAGAAGATGGGCAAACACAGAGGTGGGTCAGCTATATGCATTATAGTATGAGCTGCCCAACCTTGTCCACACTATAGTTACCCTTTAAAGTCCTTCACTATGGGGGTCATTGTTGATGACAAGGAGACACTCTATGCACCTGGAGGAAAGGAGGTTCGAGAGCTGTGAAAATCTGAAAATAGTTCTAACTCATCAAAATGCTTCAAACAAAAGCTGGATGTGTTCTAAATGCTCAAATATAACTAAATAATAATAGTTATAAGCAATAAACCTGTAGAATATTGATCCAGGATCAATATCCGATTGTGGATCAGGGTGGGCTTGGATCACACAAATTGGACCACCGCTTGAAGGGTATTTGCCTTCCTCTGGATCACCTGGCGGTTGCCTTTTTGGTTGGACCCAATGGACATCTTTTCTTTTTTTTTTACCCCAACCATGTAACTTGTCCCCATTGGTCTTGTCTAGAACTCATGTGTTTGCTACAGAAAATAAGCAATTCATCGGTTGGCTTCCTCTAACATGCAATGCATTGACTTTTTTTCTATCACATCTCAAACAGTTCTGTTATGGACGGCCATATTGTACACAACATTGCTCTGAAACTTGCTTTGAGAGGACACCGAAGCAAGTTTTCAGACACTGTCTCAGTAAATGATTCTTTTTCGATGGAATAGATGGAGACGATGGAACATGAATTGAATCTTTTAGTTTCACCTGCAATGACAGATCGTACAACAACGGGTCGTGCACTGCCAGCAACAAATCCAAAGCCAACTCCTGGTTGACGAGAAATGGTGACTTGACGTATAGATTGAGGGGTCAGCTGACCACATTCCATAGCACACGTCCACATCACATGACTGCACAAAGAGAGGAGACAGGAGTAATTAGATGGTGGGGAAAAAAAAGAACTGAATGTTGACTAATGTTCAAGAGGATCTTACACCAGAAAATCTGAGGTTCTGCTTTTCAGTCCCCCCCCCCCTCCCCCTCCCCACCCAATGTAAACAAAATAAGCAATAGGGGAAAATAGATGTACACTTGGGGCCCCATAGCAACATCTTGATTATTAATACAGTTGTCTTTTTGATCAGTTTATAGTTGAGGACACACTGGGATCTATTTTTACAGCCTCTGGTTAATTTTGGAGTGATGGCCAGGATGACCACAAGCTCTGAAGGCAATCAATTTAGGGGAGGGGAAGCAATGGAGAGCAGTGACTGGCAACCCTACAATCCTAAAGATTCCTCCTCTGTGCCTTCTAGACTGAAAACTTCACAGGAGACCGGGGGTTGTCAACAACTTTGGAACCCTCAATTCTACAGCCAGTGTTATCTTTACAGGCATGCAAATTGTATCCGTTAAATTTGCCTCAACAACCTCCCAAATGGGGGCCCCCTTTCCTAAACTCAGGCCGCATAGCACCTAGTTACGTCACTGCTTAGACCTTGACTTTCAGAATGCATACTTAGGCCTTGCCGCAGCCTCCTGGCAAAGCCGAGAATCCCAAATCTCATAAGAATGCAATTTGCATTGTGTGGGAGGACAATTACTGAAGATTTTGGAACCTCAGTTTTGCCAGGATCCCTTGGGGGACATCACTGGTCCTTAGGCAAGAATGCCGGAGGCCAAGGTCTAAGGTAAGTATCTTTTTATTTTTTTTCCCTATTATTTTAATTTTCTAGCATTCCCACTTATGGAATGAGGGTATTAAGAAGAGGTGCCTCGGTTTTTTTTGGTGCTAGGTCAACTTTAAATTTGAACAAAAGATTCAAAAGACGACATAGATTATGCTAACAAATGTTTCGTGCAAAGTGAACCACAATGTACTCGTATGGTTTAACTTCAGACCTATACATGTCAAAAAAAAAATAGGACCAGGAAAATGCTACAGTATTATACAGCATCCGGTGTGGTAAAGGAATTAATATTACCGGGACCAGATGACTCAGTACCTATTATAATATGTATCATCCCTAAAGAGTATGTAAAGCCCAATGTTTCTTTCATAGAGTAGAGAAGGGTTACAAGTTCTATCCATTTAATTTTTGATAACTTTCCCTTCGCTTCCTGTCCCACAGATGCAGTTCCTGGTCTGCTTTTCCGTTGCTGAAAAAGCCTATCCTTGGACTTGTCCCTGCTCTGTCCCCTTGTTATTGACCTAGTTCCTGACCACAGCTCATCTCTGCCGATCTTCTGGTGTGATCTCAGCTAATTCCTGACTCTGGCTCCTCTCTGTTGACCTTCTGGTGTGACCTCCACTAGTTCCTGACTATAGCTTATTTCTGCTGACCTTCTGGTGTGACCTCAGCTAATTCCTGACTTTGGCTCATCTCTGCTGAACTTCTGGTGTGACCTCCGCTAGTCCCTGACTATGACTTATTTCTGCTGACCTTCTGGTGTGACTTACAAGGCTTGTACAGCCTGCTGATTTGGACACCACCCATCCCTTGCCGCCGCCCAATCAGCATCTATCACCCGGCCCAATCACGTCCCAGCTGCCCCTTCTTAAGTTATAGCAGGGAGGAGACTGGCATCACGTCCTGACGAAGGGGGCGTGCCCCGGAAACGCGTCGACACTTAAGTGCTTTATACAGGGCACGTTATCCTGGTTCTCTTACTGCTCCAGTTTTACTGTTCTACAGCTCGTTTTAGACTTCAGTATTGTGAGTAATGGTCAGTTCACCTCTATGCCTGTTCTTTTTGAATAAACGATACTTCACTCGGAAAGGCGCCCCTTCTTTTGTGTTTTTTACGCTAGTTCCTGACTATAGCTTATTTCTGCTGAAATTCTGGTGTGACCTCGGCTAGTTCCTGACTTTGGCTCATCTCTGCTGAACTTTTGGTGTGACTTCCGCTTGTTCCTGACTATGACTTATCTCTGCTGATCTTCTGCTGTCACCTCAGCTAGTTTCTGACTATAGCTCATCTCTGCTGATCTTCTGGTGTGACCTCGGCAAGTTCCTGACTATGGCTCATCTCTGCTGATCTTCTGGTGTGACCTCGGCAAGTTCCTGACTACGGCTCATCTCTGCTGAACTTCCGGTTGTGACCTCGGCTAGTTCCTGAATATAGCTCATCTCTGCTGAACTTCTGGTGTGACCTCGGCAAGTTCCTGACTATGGCTCATCTCCACTGACCTTCTGCTGTCACCTCGGCTAGTTCATGATTAGGGTTCATCTCTGCTGAACTTCTGCAATCACCTTGGCTGGTTCCTGAGCTTGGCTCATCTCTGCTGATTTTATGGTGTGACTTTGGCTGGTTTCTGACTATAGTTCATTGCTGTTGACCTTCTGGTGTGACCTTGGCTAGTTCCTGATTACATCTCTGCTCACTTTCTTGTGTGGCTTTGGCTGGTTTCTGACTATGGTTCATCTCTGCTGACCTTCTGGTGTGACCTCGGCCTGAATTCAGACCACGCTTCCAGCCTGCTGAGTGTGCCCGTGTTTTGGCCAACTGCCTTCTGGCCTGCCTCTTCCCAGGGGCTTTCCTGTTGGTCTGCATGAGCATCTCACAGCCAAGCGATCTTTCATGGTACTAGACTCCTGGCACCCATGCCACTCTGTGCCCTCTTACTCCCTATGCTCAACCCCGGGGGAGTCCGGACCAGAGGTGTAAGGGAAGCCCTCTAGTCGTCTTGGCCTCCAACCAGGTACTTGATAACATTACATTTCTGTTCTTGGATTTAGATATCCTTTAAGCTAAAAAGCCACACTATGAATTTTTGAACCGTGATCCATCAAAATCTCCTGTGTAGCCCACCCTGCAGCCTGTGATCTCCGTTCTAGGGTCCAGTCCCACTTGCTTCCAAGCAAGGCAGAGAGAGCCCTGACCCCAGTTCTCATCATTTCATCTATGCTCCTGTCCCCATACAGCAGAACTGTCAATCATTTCACTCCTTCTCAAACACCATACACCTCCTCTACAGATAGGGCACAACCCATAGCTGTTTAGGGGTTGAGGATCATGTTCTCCCTTCCATCCAGATCCATGAGAAAGGAGGAGGAAACATCAGAGATTAGTCAACAAGGGAAGAAAGAGTCCAAGAGTAGGCATGTGAAGGTTCTCATTTATTCAGGTCATGGTATAGCTAGTGGTAGTGAGTCGCATTCAACTGAAAATCCCTTCATCCTTCATTCAAGAGGCTTCCTCAGCACTTGAACTTGGCCAACAACTATGACAAGCTGGTCCCACACAATTTAATTCAGTTGGAAGATAAACCTGAAGCACCATCTATACATTGTTCGGCTTCATGCTCATGGGCACATTGGGACATGCAATGTAAAAATGTGGGCTTGGGAAGCCCAACTGGTGTGTACATCCACCCATAGGCATGAACGGCAGTGTGCACCTTTAGGCTGGTATATGCCAGTGCTCGCCCATCTATATCATATGCAGGGCCGGCCTTAGGGGTGTGCGAGCAGTGCGGCCGCACAGGGCGCCATGGCAACAAGGGCGCCGTGTGGCCGACACAGCTCGTCCTGGGGGCGTCTTCTCTCCCCCTCACCGCTGGGCGCTGGCCATCTGATATGACAGCGCTCCCTC
>NW_017306349.1:845181-853890 GCF_000935625.1 Nanorana parkeri | reverse complement strand
TTATTTGAAAACAGGCAGCGATGCCTGTTAACATACAAGCGATCCGCCGGCTATAGAGCTTGTATGAGGTCCCGTGAATTGCGCCCTCCCCGGCTCCCCCCCTCCCGCTGTCAAGCTGGTCCCGGGCTCTACTGTGCCAAGTGCGAGCCCGGGACCAGCATATGGCCTCTGTCACAGGGGATCAGAGGGAGCTCGGTACACGAGCTCCCTCCGGTCCCCTCTCCGCTGTGAGATCACAGATCAATCACTGATAACACTAAACTGATGAGCGGTAAAAGCTTTTAAAGCGTCACCTATGGTCAATTTTGGGCATGGTAATTTTTTGCGATTTCGCGGGTGTGCGCAATTTTAAAGCATGACATGTTTGGTGTCTATTTACACGACGTGACCCCGCTTTTTATATTTTACCAAAAATATGGGTAATAAATGGGTGTTGTTACTGGGGGTGTGGCCACTGAGGGGTGTGGTCACTGAGGGGCGCTGTAAAGCTTTCTCGCACAGGGCGCCTAAAGGCCTAAGGCCGGCACCTGATCATATGGACATATTCCCGGGATGCAGAGTTCACGCAATACGTCCATGTGCATTACGCAGGTTCACGTGAGTTTACGAGAGTACTGGCACCAACCCAACATTCATGTCTATAGGTGGCTATACACACCAGCTATAGGGCTGTGACATGCAAGGACGGTGGGGGCTGGGCTGGGGAACTGACTCTTCCTGGACCAGTCAAATATTCTATCAAGTTCAACCAACAAAGGCACCAATTATAACGATATACACATCGGAGCTATGGATGCAACCGGGCATAGAGAACGGCAGCATTGTCATGGCAACGAGAAACCATTTTTTGGGACATCTCCAAAGAATCGCAATCCATCAACTAACATTTCCATGCAATGTTAAAGCTGAACTCCGTGCAAAAGGCGAAATACATATGTGAGAGCCATTTTACCTGCCAAAGGCTTTGTATTTCTGCCTGTCCAGTCCTGAGATTTACACAGCACTGCCCTATCTAGCAGGAGAGAGGGGACCTGATTGTTCTCTGCTTCACTTTCACTTACAGGTCTCCTCCCCACCCCGTGACCGGCGGATGATAAAAGGAGAAGCAGCAGACTGATTAGCCCATCTCTCTGTTATTCTGCTTGCTCCTCCTCTCAGCATACCGCCTTTGCACTGCAACTGGCCAGCTCCTTGTGCTGCTTCTCACTCCCCCTCTATGAGCTCTGCTATACAGACTGTACAATAGGCTGAATGTCCATGGCCTGGCCACGTTTCATTTAAGATGCAGGACCAAGGCACCATAGGCCTGGAGGACTTTAAATCTGTTAACTCCGATGCTGGCCGACAAAATGTTGACCACAGAGGGCCTTTGCCCTATAGCAGGGTCCTGGATGGCATCTGTGCGCCCGGTCACATCGGGTACCTCCATACGGCAACAAGTGCTGCACATGTACTAATGGTAGAGGCAGGGCCAGATTTACCTTCTCTGCTGCCCCAAGGCCAGGTTCCTCAATGCGCCCCCCTTCCCGCCAAAACCCTCCCCCATGGAGAATGGCAGATCTGCAGGCTGCATACAATGTTGCCGGGATCACTTGTACAAAACAAGCGGCGGCTTCCCCGCTCTACATTTAGCTCTGCTTGCCCAAAGCCGGACTAAATGTAGAAAACAACTACCCAGAGCCGTAGCTGGCTCCTTTTGCGCCCGAGGCATGAATAGAAAATTGTGCCCCCCAACAGACGTGTTATGTCACCCTATGCCACACCCTATGTGACGTCATGCGCCCCGCCTCCAGGATGGCGGCACCAAATAGCATAAAAAACTGTTTCGTTTGACGAAACTAATGAAAACATTCTTAGTTTCTGTTCATTTAGTCTTTGCACATGTCTAATAGTGTGTGTGTGTGTGTGTGGTGGGGTGGCGGGTTCTAGGGGCTTCGAGGAAATGTCAGGGGTCTAAACAGATCTCTGACATTTAACTTTTGAAATAGAAAAAGAGATTGAGGACACAGAGTCCTCTGCCCATCCAGCAAGGAATGCGAGGAGAAGCTGTGTTGGACGTCTGGCGCCCCTGTTGCCAATGGTGCCCTGTGCTCACCATGGCAACAGGGGCGAGGGGGAGCAGCCAGGCTGGCCTTCGCTACGCCCCCTCTTAGGTCGCCTGAGGCGATTGCCTCACTCGCCCCATGGTAGCTACAGCCCTGCAACTACCCGCCCGGGCATCGGGAGATAGGAATTCCACACCCCTGCTGCCCCTCTACTCCCTGCTGCCCCTTGGTTTGCCTTGTGGGAAATCCGGCCCTGGGTAGAGGATGTTCTCTGCCGCACTTCACTGTTCGGGGGTTCCTTGTGGTTCCATCACTCTCCGGCAAGCAGAGTGGCGTGCAACTTACAGACCCTCCAAAGGGCCCTTATGTGCGATTGCCGTTGTAGAGCCGAGCTGATTATAATATCATCTATTCCACAGAAATTATTTCCGTCATGGCCATTAAATCACTGTGCACAAACAAGCTCCAGGACCGCACTGTGACCAGGAGAGAAGCAATATACTGGCAGTACATTTTTATCTGCTATTACAGGAATGGTTATAAAAAGGCAAGGACATAGTTTTACATAATGCAATATATATATATATATATATACACATAAATATACATGTACATATGTCCTCTAAGAGGTAAATACATAACCTTGTATCAATTACATGTAAAGGAAATTAACATTAAAGCCCAACTCTTTAAATGTCTCTCTGAGGGTTCCAAAAAAAAACAAAAACCCTGCCCTGCAGTACTTCTCCTTCGCCACAAGGTGTCCTATGTCTATGTGCTAAGGGTTGAATGGTGACCAGGGATCTATTAATAAACAATTTGCAGAGCCATTCGCCCTGAAGATCTCTGTGAACGTTCATTCTGTGAGAATAGAGTCAAAAAACGAACTTGTGTAATGTCACATTATGGCCAATAGATGGTGCTGAAGAGCACAGGAAAGAAGTATTGATTTTTGTTATGCTCCTCAGCTCCATCTAATGGTCATAATGTGACATTACATTAGTTCTGGGCGAATAGAGGCAAAACTTAATGTACTTTACTTTCAGGTCCAATGTAATATAATGTAATACCACATCATGGCCACTAGATGGTGCCCAAGTGTCACTCAAGCCTGAAAACTGTGGAAAGACTGTGAGTGCAGGGTGTCATGGGCCCGCCCTCTGGGCATGGAACCCTACACTTACAGCGTACTGATGCAGAGAGCAGCAATGGCATCAGTGCAGTTTGCTAAACCATCCAGAAACACCCACCGCCAGAGGAAGACCAAATAGGAAGGGGACTTCAATGTGTCACAGAAAACAGCAGAAAAAGGTAAGTAAGACAAAATATAGCTAGCTCAGACCTCGGGGGTGGGGTCAGAGAGCCCGGAGTTAGGCTTTAAAGTTGATGTCCATAACAAACTATATTTTTAATATTAGATCGGGTGGGGAAGGAGCGTTTCCTTTAGCAGAGTAAAGGTCGGCTAGGACCCCCACCGGAGTCCCCAATGGTCTTCTAATCCTTCCTCGCTCCATGCCATTGGCTGGACATACGCTCTAAGGACGCCATCTTTCTAAGTGCCAACAGTCTATGTATTGAAGTCACATGACATGTTATTACCTGGACAGCACTAGGATCTGATTCAGTCAGACGTCCTTCAATGTGCCAGTCTGGAAGGTACGTTGGCGCCCCTTGTGTCATCAGGACCTCTCGTAGGGTCGGAAGCCCAGGCCATTCCTGGAGCCTGGATAGAAAAATGTGAAGAGCACGTATTCAGTGAAGGCGACTTTCATTTATTGGATGCACATGGAAACAGTACGATAGGTTATAACAGGGCTAGGATGGGTCCATGCCATCGTACCTAAAAGTCCAGATAGGCAACCCTATGGCCAGTGTTGGCAACCCCAATGGCAATGCTGCTGGTAATTGTGAGGTAGTGGCATAGGGGCGGATGTATTAACGCTCCGCTCTGCGCATAGCTGGGCAAATGCCGTCCACATGGGATTCTCGCCACTAGATGGAGCCAAGGAGCACAGATGGCCGGGACATTATAAACCTGTCCACAGTCTGAATTGTGACCGTCTACTTTATGGGTAGGCGTGCTCAGATTAGGTCCACTTTATGCATTGGTCCCTCCCAGACCCCACCTTTAAACATGCAGGGATTTACCCATGACACTCACTTTATTGGTTGGTCCAGCCCAGATCCCAACTATAAATACGCAGGGATCAGTCATCACACACACTTAATGGACTGGTCCTGCCCAGATCCCACTTCTAAATATGTTGGGATCAACCATCAAACCCATGTGATGAGTTAGTGCCACCCAGTACCTGTCTCTAAATATACAGGAACCACCCTTCACACCTGCTGTATGGGTTAGTCCTGCCCAGATCCCACTACTACAGTAAATATGTGAGGGCCAACCATCACACCTGCTTTGTGGGCTGGTCCCACTCAGACACCACCCCTAAATATGTGGGGGCCACCCATCACACTCACTTTATGTGTTGGTCCCACTCAGACCCCACCTCTAAATATATGCTGACCAATCATCACAACAATGTTATGGGTAGGTCCCACATAGTCCACACCTCTTAATATGTGGGGACCACCCATCACACCCACTTTATGAGTTGGTCCTGCCGAGATCCCACCTTTAAATATGTAAGGACCAACCATCACACCCACTTTAGCGTTGGTCCCCCTCTCTACATATTCAGGAATAGCCCATCAAACCCACTTTATGAGTTAGTCCTGCCCAGATCCCTCTCTAAATGTGTGGGGACCAACCATCACACCCATGTGATGAGTTGGTCCCACCCAGTACCCATCTCTAAATATGCAGGAACCACCCTTGACACCCACTTTATGGATTGTTCCTGCCCAGATTCCACCTCTAAATATATGAAGATCAATCATCACACCCACTTTATGGGTTGGTCCCACTCAGACCCCACCTCTATATACAGTATATGGAGACCAATCGTCACACGAATGTTATGGGTTGGTCCCACATAGTCCACACCTATAAATATATGGAGACCAACCATCACGCACACTTTAGGGTTGGTTCCATCCAGACCCCTCCTCTAAATATTCAGGAAAAGCCAATCACACCCACTTTATGGGTTTTTCCCGCCCCAGTTCCCTCTCTAAATATATGGTGGCCACCCATTACACCCACTTCATGGGGTTGGTACTGCCCAGATCCCATCTCTAAGTATGTGAGGACCAACATCACACCCATGTTTATGGATTGGTCCCACCTAGTGCCCATATCTAAATTTGTAGGGATTACCCTTCACACCTGTTTTATGGGTTTGTCCGGCTTAGACCCCACCCCTAATTATCTAGGCATCACACTTACTTTATGGGTTGGAACCCCCCAGATCCCACCTCCAAATGTTCAGGGAAAACCAATCACACCCACCTTATGGTTTGTCCTGCCCAGACCCCACCTCTAAATATGCAGGAACCACCCTTCACATCCACTTTATGGTTTGTCCTGCCAAGACCCCTCTTCTAAATATGCTGGGATCACCCTTCACATCCACTTTATGGCTTGGTCCTGCCCAGACCCCACCTCTAAATATGCAGGAACCACCCATCACATCCACTTTATAAGTTGGTCCCATCTAGACCCAACCTCTAAATATGCAGGAACCACCCTTCACATCCACTTTATGGTTTGTCCTGCCAAGACCCCTCTTCTAAATATGCTGGGATCACCCTTCACATCCACTTCATGGCTTGGTCCTGCCCAGACCCCACCTCTAAATATGCAGGAACCACCCATCACATCCACTTTATAAGTTGGTCCCATCTAGACCCAACCTCTAAATATGCAGGAACCACCCTTCACATCCACTTTATGGTTTGTCCTGCCAAGACCCCTCTTCTAAATATTCTGGGATCACCCTTCACATGCACTTTATGGGTTGGTCCTGCCCAGACCCCACTTCTAAATATGCAGGAACCACCCATCACATCCACTTTTTAGGTTGGTCCCATCTAGACCCCACCTCTAAATATGCAGGAACCACCCTTCACATCCACTTCATGGCTTGGTCCTGCCCAGACCCCACCTCTAAATATGCAGGAACCACCCATCACATCCACTTTATGGGTTGGTCCCGTCTAGGCCCCACCTCTAAATATGCAGGAACCACCCATCACATCCACTTTATGGGTTGGTCCCGCACAGACCCCACCTCCAAATATGCGGGGGGCCACCCATCTCACCCACTTTAAGGCTTTGTCCCACCCAGTCCCTGCCTCTAAGTATGCAAGGACCACCCACGCATGGCTCCAAGCCTCGCAATTATTGTCTTTCTGCATTACCGAGCATGTGCGGTAACTCCAATGAAGCTGGAGCTCCGCCTCAACGGAACAGAGGGCCAAGATGTTGGACTGTCCCGGCAAATCCAGGACACTTGTACACGAGAGGCCATTTCAATACGTATCACCCAGAAATACGTCCGGACCCGTCAATTCTTTCCCTATGAAATGTTGTGCCAGGAAGGAGGGATTTCGTACTTCAGTGGGTACATCTGCTCAACGTGCTGACTTTGGCTTTCCCGTTTTGCAGGCTGCGGCGTACTGCTGGCATGGCAAGCGTCAGCGTTGGGAATGCAAAGCACACACGAATGATTCAGAGCCCGTCTCCAAGGGCAGTCCCATTGCAGACCATGCAGCTAAACTGGCTGCCAGACCTTTCCCATGGGAACCACACACGCGCACACACACACACGCCAACCGCTGCAGTGACATCTTCTCAGAGCGCACAATGTGAATCCAATGTAGGCGAATGCATCGGATTCCGGGCAATGGGAATGAAGGTATGGCGGCATAGACGCTGCTGTAGTGGGAACGCGGGCTTATGGATCCAGACCCATTGCCGAGTCTTCAAAAATATTCTGACTTGTAGTCCCACTGCAGCTGGAGCGCAGAGGTTGCCTACCCCTGCTCCATGTAATGTTTACCGGCCCCGGTCGCATTCCCCTTCACCTTTTACTACACTTGTCCTGAAGTAGCCTCCCCCTGACCTATACACTGACCTCCATTTTCTGCCCACGCCATCATAACCCCCGCAGCGTCCTCACTAATACAAGAACCCGGGCAAGATCTGGCAAGAGTTAAAAGAGAACTATGGGCTGACCTTTTTGGCCCATAGTTCACTTAAGGCTATACTATGTCCTCCTGTGACCCAAAACTCAGCATATAGCGGGCTGCTGCCCTCTATATGGGACCCTGGGACATATGTTATGTCCTCCTGTGACCCAAAACTCAGCATATAGCGGGCTGCTGCCCTCTATATGGGACCCTGGGACATATACTATGTCCTCCTGTGACCCAAAACTCAGTATATAGCGGGCTGTTGCTCTCTATATGGGACCCTGGGACATATGCTATGTCCTCCTGTGACCCAAAACTCAGCATATAGCAGGCGGTTGCCCTCTATATGGGACCCTGGGACATATGCTATGTCCTCCTGTGACCCAAAACTCAGCATATAGCAGGCGGTTGCCCTCTATATGGGACCCTGGGACATATACTTGGTCCTCCTGTGACCCAAAACTCAGCATATAGCGGGCTGTTGCCCTCTATATGGAACCCTGGGACATATGCTATGTCCTCCTGTGACCCAAAACTCAGCATAAAGCGGGCTGTTGCTCTCTATATGGGACCCAGTGGACATATGCTATATCCTCCTGTGACCCAAAACTCAGCATATAGCGGGCGGTTGCTCTCTATATGGGACCCTGGGACATATGCTATGTCCTCCTGTGACCCAAAACTCAGCATATAGCGGGCGGTTGCTCTCTATATGGGACCCTGGGACATATGCTATGTCCTCCTGTGACCCAAAGCTCAGTATATAGGGGGTTGTTGCCCTTTATATGCTGACAGCGCAAAGCCGGGACGGATCCTGATAATATTGCCGAGATCCACCCAGCCGCCTGATTGACAGGTGGCTCTGCCTCTCTAGAGCCAGCTGTGCCCGCCCCCGTCTATCCCTCTAGTCAGCACTGGAGGATCTGAGAGGAGAGGGGAGGAATCCCTGTCAGTCACCGCTCTCTGTAGGGAGATGATCGGCAACTGAGCGATCGGAGGTATCCTAATCAATAGAGTGGATGTGTGACAGCTTCAGTGGCACACATCAGCTCTAATTCTGGGGTGGAGTGTAGTTCACCCCCTCCCCCCATAATCCTCCTTTAAAGCTGAACTCCAGGCACAAAAATGCCCATATCCAGAGGTACTGAGCACTTCCCATATCCAGAGGTACTGAGCACTGTGCACTTCCCATATCCAGAGGTACTGAGCACTTCCCATATCCAGAGGTACTGAGCACTTCCCATATCCAGAGGTACTGAGCACTGTGCCCTCCCAGGTGGCTGTGGGGGGTCTCAGGTGGCATGTGTGTACTCCCAGGTGGCTGCACTTCCCATATCCAGAAGTGCTCAGTACCTCTGGATATGGGAAGTGCTCAGTACCTCTGGATATGGGAAGTGCTCAGTACCTCTGGATATGGGAAGTGCTCAGTACCTCTGGATATGGGAAGTGCTCAGTACCTCTGGATATGGGAAGTGCTCAGTACCTCTGGATATGGGAAGTGCTCAGTACCTCTGGATATGGGAAGTGCTCAGTACCTCTGGATATGGGAAGTGCTCAGTACCTCTGG
>NW_017306349.1:837934-844974 GCF_000935625.1 Nanorana parkeri | reverse complement strand
GTTGCTCTCTATATGGGACCCTGGGACATATGCTATGTCCTCCTGTGACCCAAAACTCAGCATATAGCAGGCGGTTGCCCTCTATATGGGACCCTGGGACATATGCTATGTCCTCCTGTGACCCAAAACTCAGCATATAGCAGGCGGTTGCCCTCTATATGGGACCCTGGGACATATACTTGGTCCTCCTGTGACCCAAAACTCAGCATATAGCGGGCTGTTGCCCTCTATATGGAACCCTGGGACATATGCTATGTCCTCCTGTGACCCAAAACTCAGCATAAAGCGGGCTGTTGCTCTCTATATGGGACCCAGTGGACATATGCTATATCCTCCTGTGACCCAAAACTCAGCATATAGCGGGCGGTTGCTCTCTATATGGGACCCTGGGACATATGCTATGTCCTCCTGTGACCCAAAACTCAGCATATAGCAGGCGGTTGCCCTCTATATGGGACCCTGGGACATATGCTATGTCCTCCTGTGACCCAAAGCTCAGTATATAGGGGGTTGTTGCCCTTTATATGCTGACAGCGCAAAGCCGGGACGGATCCTGATAATATTGCCGAGATCCACCCAGCCGCCTGATTGACAGGTGGCTCTGCCTCTCTAGAGCCAGCTGTGCCCGCCCCCGTCTATCCCTCTAGTCAGCACTGGAGGATCTGAGAGGAGAGGGGAGGAATCCCTGTCAGTCACCGCTCTCTGTAGGGAGATGATCGGCAACTGAGCGATCGGAGGTATCCTAATCAATAGAGTGGATGTGTGACAGCTTCAGTGGCACACATCAGCTCTACTTCTGGGGTGGAGCGTAGTTCACCCCCTCCCCCCATAATCCTCCTTTAAAGCTGAACTCCAGGCACAAAAATGCCCATATCCAGAGGTACTGAGCACTTCCCATATCCAGAGGTACTGAGCACTGTGCACTTCCCATATCCAGAGGTACTGAGCACTTCCCATATCCAGAGGTACTGAGCACTTCCCATATCCAGAGGTACTGAGCACTGTGCCCTCCCAGGTGGCTGTGGGGGGTCTCAGGTGGCATGTGTGTACTCCCAGGTGGCTGCACTTCCCATATCCATCCCATATCCAGAGGTACTGAGCACTTCCCATATCCAGAGGTACTGAGCACTTCTGGATATGGGAAGTGCAGCCACCTGGGAGTACACACATGCCACCTGAGACCCCCCACAGCCACCTGGGAGGGCACAGTGCTCAGTACCTCTGGATATGGGAAGTGCTCAGTACCTCTGGATATGGGAAGTGCTCAGTACCTCTGGATATGGGAAGTGCACAGTGCTCAGTACCTCTGGATATGGGAAGTGCTCAGTACTTCTGGATATGGGAAGTGTAGACCTCCAAAAGCCCTGAAACTTCTGCTGGGTGCTCACATCCTTCACGCCTCCCATTGCAGCCACATAAAAGGTTATTTAGGGAGGTGAAGAGGGGAGGAGCTGGGCCAGCACAGGTAGTAATTAGACACTCCCAGAAGAGGAGGAGACTATGGCGTGAAAAGAGGGCGGGGGTTGGGTTAGGGAATTGCCTCTCCTGGGGGGAGCAAAATGTTCTACATGGCAAGTGAATAGAAAATGGAATATGGTGACAGGGTCTCTTTAAACGCGCGGATGTTACCATGGCGATACATTTGTATCCCTGGATCTAAATATATCAGGACGGAGCGCTGTTCCCCGGCCGCGCAGGATATCAGATCGGTAAGCTCGCCATCACTCATCTTGCGTTTGACGGATGATTTTGTTCCGGCCGCAGAGAAGAAAAATATGGATTTCGCTTCGCCGTCCCAAAAAATTCAGCGCCGCTCGTTTCTATGAGTCAGCCGAAGAATAACCATCCATCAGTCACGGCGCCGAGCCATCAGAAAGTCCGTTCCAGGCGCCGGATCTCACATGATGGAAAATAGGAATCCATTTATAGCTGAACTACAGGCCAACGGCTCAATGCATATAGGAGGAGCATGACAACCGTCCACCCAGGTCTGAGATTTACACAGCTCCGCCACACAACACAGCCCTGTCCGCCACAGGGGAGGTGATAGAGAGGAGAGGCGGCCAGGGAGGGAGTAAAGGGTACAGAGGACTACAACTCCCAGCAATACATCACACAGCAATACAAAATAATAGGAAGCTACATACTCTGTGTTGTTCCTGTGTGGCTGCCTGATGTCCTGGGTTCTCAGACGGCTGTGTGGGGTCTCAGGTGGGCTAAGAGGGTCTCAGGTGGGCTATGCGGACTCTCAGGTGGCTGTGCGGGGTCTCAGGTGGCTTATGTGCACTCTCAGGTGGGCTAAGCGGGGTCTCAGGTGGGCTATGAGGACTCTCAGGTGGGCTAAGCGGGGTCTCAGGTGGCTCTGTGGGGTCTCCAGTGGGCTATGCGGACTCTCAGGTGGCTGTGTGGGGTCTTGGGTGGGCTATGCAGCCTCTCAGGTGGCTGTGCGGACTCTCAGGTGGCTGAGACCCCACACAGCCACCTGATAGACTCTCAGGTGGCTGTGTGGGGTCTTGGGTGGGCTATGCAGCCTCTCAGGTGGCTGTGCGGACTCTCAGGTGGCTGAGACCCCACACAGCCACCTGATAGACTCTCAGGTGGCTGTGTGGGGTCTTGGGTGGGCTATGCAGCCTCTCAGGTGGCTGTGCGGACTCTCAGGTGGCTGAGACCCCACACAGCCACCTGATAGACTCTCAGGTGGCTGTGTGGGGTCTTGGGTGGGCTATGCAGCCTCTCAGGTGGCTGTGCGGACTCTCAGGTGGCTGAGACCCCACACAGCCACCTGATAGACTCTCAGGTGGCTGTGTGGGGTCTTGGGTGGGCTATGCAGCCTCTCAGGTGGCTGTGCGGACTCTCAGGTGGCTGAGACCCCACACAGCCACCTGATAGACTCTCAGGTGGCTGTGTGGGGTCTTGGGTGGGCTATGCAGCCTCTCAGGTGGCTGTGCGGACTCTCAGGTGGCTGAGACCCCACACAGCCACCTGATAGACTCTCAGGTGGCTGTGTGGGGTCTTGGGTGGGCTATGCAGCCTCTCAGGTGGCTGTGCGGACTCTCAGGTGGCTGAGACCCCACACAGCCACCTGATAGACTCTCAGGTGGCTGTGTGGGGTCTTGGGTGGGCTATGCAGCCTCTCAGGTGGCTGTGCGGACTCTCAGGTGGCTGAGACCCCACACAGCCACCTGAGAGTCCGCATAGCCCACTGGAGACCCCACAGAGCCACCTGAGACCCCGCTTAGCCCACCTGAGAGCCACCTGTCCTCCCAGCAAGCAAACGTATCAGCTGATGTGACAGATGAATAGGCTTTGTAACCCACAGCCTGTGATTATCACTGAAGAAATGTTTCCTCCTTTCTGCAGCAGTCTGATCACTGGAGACATAGCCCACCTGAGACCCCACACAGCCACCTGAAAGTCCGCATAGCCCACTGGAGACCCCACAGAGCCACCTGAGACCCCGCTTAGCCCACCTGAGAGCCACCTGTCCTCCCAGCAAGCAAACGTATCAGCTGATGTGACAGATGAATAGGCTTTGTAACCCACAGCCTGTGATTATCACTGAAGAAATGTTTCCTCCTTTCTGCAGCAGTCTGATCACTGGAGACATAGCCCACCTGAGACCCCACACAGTCACCCGAGAGTCTGCACAGCCCACCTGAGACCCCACACAGTCACCTGAGAGTCTGCACAGCCCACCTGAGACCCCTCACAGCCACCTGAGAGTCCACATAGCCCATCTGAGACCCCTCACAGTCACCTGAGAGTCTGCACAGCCCACCTGAGACCCCACACAGTCACCCGAGAGTCTGCACAGCCCACCTGAGACCCCACACAGTCACCCGAGAGTCTGCACAGCCCACCTGAGACCCCACACAGTCACCCGAGAGTCTGCACAGCCCACCTGAGACCCCACACAGTCACCCGAGAGTCTGCACAGCCCACCTGAGACCCCACACAGTCACCCGAGAGTCTGCACAGCCCACCTGAGACCCCACACAGTCACCCGAGAGTCTGCACAGCCCACCTGAGACCCCACACAGTCACCCGAGAGTCTGCACAGCCCACCTGAGACCCCACACAGTCACCCGAGAGTCTGCACAGCCCACCTGAGACCCCACACAGTCACCTGAGAGTCTGCACAGCCCACCTGAGACCCCACACAGTCACCTGAGAGTCTGCACAGCCCACCTGAGACCCCTCACAGCCACCTGAGAGTCCACATAGCCCATCTGAGACCCCTCACAGTCACCGGAGAGTCTGCACAGCCCACCTGAGACCCCACACAGTCACCTGAGAGTCTGCACAGCCCACTGGAGACCCCACAGAGCCACTGAGACCCCGCTTAGCCCACCTGAGAGTGCACATAGGCCACCTGAGACCCCACACAGACATCTGAGAGTTCGCGTAGCTCACCTGTGACCCCACACAGCCACCTGAGAGTCCACATAGCCCACCCAAGACCCCACACAGCCACCTGACTCCGCATAGCACACCTGAGACCCCACAAAGACATCTGAGAGTCCGCATAGCCCACCCAAGACCCCACACAGTCTCTCAGGTGGCTGTGTGGTCTCTCAAGTGGCCGTGTGGGGTTTCAGGTGGGCTATGAGGACTCTCAGGTGGCTGTGTGGGGTCTCCAGTGGGCTATGAGGACTCTCAGGTGGCTGTGTGGGGTCTCAAGTGGGCTATGCAGATTCTCAGGTGGCTGTGTGGGGTCTCGGCTGGGCTATGCGGACTCTCAGGTGGCTGTGTGGTCTCTCAGGTGGCTGTGTGGGGTCTCAGGTGGGCTATGAGAACGCTCAGGTGGCTGTGTGGGGTCTCAGGTGGCTATGAGGACTCTCAGATAGCTGTGTGGGGTGTCAGCTGGGCTATGCAGACTCTCAGGTGGGCTGTGCGGACTCTCAGATGGGCTAAGCAGGATCTCAGGTGGCTGTGTGGGGTCTCAGGTGGGCTATGAGAACGCTCAGGTTGCTGTGTGGGGTCTCAGGTGGCTATGAGGACTCTCAGATAGCTGTGTGGGGTGTCAGCTGGGCTATGCAGACTCTCAGGTGGGCTGTGCGGACTCTCAGATGGGCTAAGCAGGATCTCAGGTGGCTGTGTGGGGTCTCAGGTGGCTGTGTGGGGTCTCAGGTGGCTGTGTGGGGTCTCAGGTGGGCTATGAGAACGCTCAGGTGGCTGTGTGGGGTCTCAGGTGGCTATGAGGACTCTCAGATAGCTGTGTGGGGTGTCAGCTGGGCTATGCAGACTCTCAGGTGGGCTGTGCGGACTCTCAGATGGGCTAAGCAGGATCTCAGGTGGCTGTGTGGGGTCTCAGGTGGGCTATGAGAACGCTCAGGTGGCTGTGTGGGGTCTCAGGTGGCTATGAGGACTCTCAGATAGCTGTGTGGGGTGTCAGCTGGGCTATGCAGACTCTCAGGTGGGCTGTGCGGACTCTCAGATGGGCTAAGCAGGATCTCAGGTGGCTGTGTGGGGTCTCAGGTGGGCTATGAGAACGCTCAGGTGGCTGTGTGGGGTCTCAGGTGGCTATGAGGACTCTCAGATAGCTGTGTGGGGTGTCAGCTGGGCTATGCAGACTCTCAGGTGGGCTGTGCGGACTCTCAGATGGGCTAAGCAGGATCTCAGGTGGCTGTGTGGGGTCTCAGGTGGGCTATGAGAACGCTCAGGTGGCTGTGGGGGGTCTCAGGTGGCTATGAGGACTCTCAGATAGCTGTGTGGGGTGTCAGCTGGGCTATGCAGACTCTCAGGTGGGCTGTGCGGACTCTCAGATGGGCTAAGCAGACTCTCAGGTGGCTGTGTGGGGTCTCAGGTGGGCTATGCAGACTCTCAGGTGGCTGTGTGGGGTCTCAGGTGGGCTATGCAGACTCTCAGGTGGCTGTGTGGGGTCTCAGGTGGGCTATGCAGACTCTCAGGTGGCTGTGTGGGGTCTCAGGTGGGCTATGCAGACTCTCAGGTGGCTGTGTGGGGTCTCAGGTGGGCTATGCAGACTCTCAGGTGGGCTAAGCAGGATCTCAGGTGGCTGTGTGGGGTCAGCTGGCCTGACACTCGGAAACTGGTCTGTCCAGGTGAATCCCGGGCAGGTGGCAACCCTACTTACAGGCCCCTTTCCCCCCAGACTCTCACTGGACAGTGAAAGGAGAAGCAGCTGACTGATGAGCTCATCTCTCTGTCACTCTGCTCTCTCCTGCTATCAGCGTTAACATGCTATAAGGGCACGGTGTGCAGTGAAATCAGAGGAAGCCATTTCAGTCCGGGAGACAACTGGTGCGTGGCTGAAGGGGAGGAAGGCTGCGCACCCGCGCTCAGCCGTCGCTTTGCCGTACTGGAGGAGTGAAGAGGTTCTGGGGCAGATTTAATATAGGTAATGGGCTGAAGGAATCCAATCAATAACACGGTGACGGGATCCATGACTTAGACATGTCAATACCTAGGTGGGAGGAGCCTGGAGCCCCGCCCCCTCACTCTGCTGCTGATTACGGGTCTGCTCTGCCATTGCTGTACAGGACTGCCGTCCCTTCCATAGAAGACACTTCCTTGCCAGCTATGCCTGGTCTCCGCTCGCGTCCAACCCAACCAAATTCAAGGCTTTAAATAATGTAATCCCGGCCGGGTGATCCTGCCATGGCGGTCCTTATTCAGGAAACTTCCTGTAATAGGGTGACAACGCTCTGCCCATGCCTCCCATCTGCGTTGTCACCCTGCCAAATAGGTTTTCTATGGAGACTACATGCAGTCGTGCCAACACACATTGAGTAGGCATGGCCCACTGTCGTCACCATCAGTCTCCCCTCCCCCAGTGATCAGTCTGCTGCAGGCAGGAGGAAGCATTTCCTCAGTCTCCCCTCCCCCAGTGATCAGTCTGCTGCAGGCAGGAGGAAGCATTTCGTCAGTCTCCCCTCCCCCAGTGATCAGACTGCTGCAGGCAGGAGGAAGCATTTCGTCAGTCTCCCCTCTCCCGGTGATCAGACTGCTGCAGAAAGGAATAAGCATTTCCTCAGTCTCCCCTCCCCCAGTGTTAAGTCTGCTGCAGGCAGGAGGACGCC
>NW_017306349.1:834973-836384 GCF_000935625.1 Nanorana parkeri | reverse complement strand
CCCCGATGGGCTGAGAGACAAGTTCCCCATCGGGGCCGCCTGCCATGTGACCGACATTGGACAGCAGAGGGCAGGTTCCCTGGTTGCTTGTGTGCGGTCTGTCTAGCGGCTATCTAGTCCACCCAACGCCATCTGGGTTGGCTGCAAGTTAGGTGGACCTGATGGGGAACTTGTTGCTCAGAGTTCCTCCCTCCTTGTGACTGACAGCAGATGTAGCACATAATAGCAGACTGTGTAGAAGAGAGGAAAGTATGGAATGGATTCCTGTGTATACAATGACTCGCGTGGTATCTATGGACAGTCGGCATGGAAGGTTTGGACTACGATATATAGATAGAGCAAAATGTATCTACTTCCTGTCCCTGGGTGACTACGCTTGCTCAGTTCCCCTGCAGCGTTGTCACCCTTTTCCCCACACACTCCTGACTTTGAACCACATTCATCCCCTCCCCCTCCCCCCCCGGGAAAACTGTGATGTCCACCCACTGCTTGAACACGCACAATCCCTACAGGAAGTTCAGACACGGAGTCTACAGGAAGTGCAGGGGAGCGCACTTGTTATATAGTATAAGAGCGAACCGAGTCGTCTTTTCTGGGGGTTCAGGTGACGTCGTTGATCACTCGGGATGACAACTGATTGACATTGTACCTCTGGTACAGCACCAGTGAACTCTGCGCTCACTATACTGTTACACTTTTTGTCTCCTTGTTCAGGCACTTCCTGTTATAGGGGGACAATGTTCTGCCCTAGTCCAGCCACTTCCTGTTATAGGGGGACAATGTTCTGCCCTTGTCAAGCCACTTCCTGTTATAGGGGAACAATGTTCTGCCCTTGTCCAGCCACTTCCTGTTATAGGGTGACAACGCTCTGTCCCTGTCTCCCAATTGTTCTCCTGTGTTGTCACCCTGTCACAGGCTTCCAAAGTAACCATTTCAGCCTACATTTCCCAGACATGATCCACTGTTGATCTCCCATCAGCATTAAACACATCATTTCAAAAGTCAGCTTTCATTAAAGACGATGCCTGGCGATCCGGCCACGGTGGCCTTTCTTTGAGCACTTCCTGTTATAGGTTGACAACGCTCTGCCCCCATTCCCAACTGTGCCGCAGAGTTGTCACCCTGCCCAGCGGACCTCCGTACAAATGTATCACACAATACACAGACACGGCCCGATGCAAAACCCATCAGGAGACATGGCAGCCATCGCTCCAAACAGGAAGTGGCTGCAAAGAGGCCGCAGCGAACACGCAGTGCCGAGATGCAACAAATGAAAAAAAAAAGTAGAAAAACATTTTTCTTGTGTTTTCGATGCCTCGGAGGATGTGAAAAAAAAAGCAGCAAAGACATTTTCATCAAGTATTTTTTGTGCCTTGTCAAGCAGAACGCCATTCAGTTTTTTTTTTTTTTG
>NW_017306349.1:827862-834866 GCF_000935625.1 Nanorana parkeri | reverse complement strand
TAGGGGGGTGCACTGGCTGTCAGTGCAGAGGGAGGAGGTTTGCAAATATTGATAGGAGGTGACAGACCAATCAGGCAGCCGGTGCGAGAAGGTGATCTACATATATAAATACGGGGCTGTTGCCGTAGAGGAGGAAATGTAGCAGCGCGCGACGACCGCACGCGTCCGTTCGCCCCCCGTTTTAATGAGCGCGTTTGGCGGTTCGTCCTTCCCAGACATTTTCACCGATTCCTGCCGCCGTTTTTGTTTTTTTTATATAACGAGTTCGTTTTTATATTTTGTATCAGATTTTTTTTTTTTAAATGCGAATCGAGTGGCTAGAGTCTTCGCCAGCGTTTTACGTGCGCTGGGTTCGGCCGGGCAGCCGTTAGAGTCGACGCAGGCGTTTGGCATCAGCGCGTTGCGTTCTTGAATGATACGGTGGGCGGCGCTTGGGGAAAGGCGGCGAGAACGCAGCGTGCTTTATTTTAATAATGGCGTTTTCGTGTCGCAAGGCGAACGCACAGAGAACACTCGGCGCTTTGCGGTTTGCGTGACAGCGCAAGGTGTTAAAGGGCTGCGAGTGCGTTATGCGTGTCGAGGAAAGGGCGCCTGTCTTTTCTAAGGCAATGGGGACTTAAAGTAGATGTAAACCCCAAAGTGAATGAGCGATCGGTCACGATCTCCCTGTCTCCTTATTGTGTTTCTACGTTGTCACCCTGCCACACAGGTAGAGGCTGCAAGTGACCGTGACAACGCTCTGTCCCTGCCTCCCAATTGTGTTCCTGTGTTGTCACCCTGTCAAACGGGTAGAGGCTGCAGGCGACTATGACAACGCTCTGTCCCTGACTCCTAATTGTGTTCCTGCGTTGTCACCCTGCCACACAGGTAGAGGCTGCAGGCGACTATGACAACGCTCTGTCCCTGACTCCCAATTGTGTTCCTGCGTTGTCACCCTGTCACATAGAGGTTGCAAGTGAATATGACAGCGCTCTGTCCCTGTCTCCCAATTGTGCTCCTGCGTTGTCACCCTCACTTGTTTGCCTGATGAAGGGGATCCTGTGCGACCCCGAAACATTGCACTGAGTCTATTTGCAACATGTACGTTAATGAATAGACGCACTTGATTTGCTACTGGAGTGCAGGTGTCCATTCTTCTATCAGTATATCGAGGCGGCAGCCATCAGTCAACAAACGCGCACCCACTTCTGATTGGTGGAACAGCGGTTCTGAGTGTGATGGGTATTCTGACTGCGTTGTCACCCTGTCACACAGGTAGAGGCTGCAAGTGACTGTGACAACGCTCTGTCCCTGACTCCCAATTGTGCTCCTGCGTTGTCACCCTGCCACACAGGTAGAGGATGCAAGTAAACATGACAACGCTCTATCCCTGTCACCCAATTCTGTTCCTGCGTTGTCACCCTGCCACACAGGTAGAGGTTGCAGGCAACTATGACAACGCTCTGCCCCTGAATCCCACATTTTGCTCCAGCGTTGTCACCCTGCCACACAGGCTACTTCACCACACATCACTCAAGCATGGCCCGCTGTTGTCACCATCAGGAAACCCGCCCTGAGAAATGCCGCGCAGCCATCGCTAGAGTGCATGTAGACAGGAAGTGGCTGCAAAGAGGCTACAGTAGGTCAGCAGCACTGAAATGTAACATCGGATGGAAAAAGGTAACAGCAGGTATTGTCCTGGAGGTGTGGGACCCCCAGACGGCTCGGTGGGCTGACATTTCAGTGTGGAATTCTTAACGTTTTGTGGGGTGCCGGTCAGTTTGGAATAATGAATTAATTTATTGTATGGCCGTACAATAGGACCAACATGAGGAGAGAGGGATCAGGGCGCAGGATACCCAGAAAAGCGGATTGTTGGGGACTCCAAACCTGCATACAAACCGACACTCTGTATTCTTCATACTGTAAGTAGTTGTGCCCCCCCCCCCCCCCCCGATCCCGGACGAGCCCCCAAAATTTGCTGCAGTGTCTTCCTGGCAGCCTGTACCAGGCTCTCCGAGCACCTTCAGTATTATGTATAACCTCTGGTGTTCCAATCCGGGCCCTCTAAACTTCAAGGCCTCAATACCAGGCCTCACATCAGGCTTCAGGTCCTCCACAGGTAGGGTTGCCACCCTGGCACAATAAGAGACAGGGACCGGAGTAGGGGGCGGGGCTAACAGTGGCTTGCGTAGCACACCGCATTGAACTGTATTTGAGGGACTGAAGGACACTGACATCTGCACTGGTTGATGAGGTCACCCCCTCTTTTACATCACTTTCACCACAGAGCCCCCCCTTCACATCAGAGTCCGCCCTTCACATCAGAGTCCCCCCTTCACATCACAGTCCCCCCTTCACATCAGAGTGCCTTCTTCCCATCAGAGTCCCCTCTCTTTTACATCACAGTCCCCCTTTTTTTACATCAGAGTCCCTTCTTCCCATCAGAGTCCCCCTCTTTTACATCAGAGCCCCTTTTTCCCATCACAGTCCCCCTCTTTTACATCAGAGTCCCCCCTTCACATCAGAGTCCCTTCTTCATATCAGAGTCCCCCTCTTTTACATCACAGTCCCTTCTTCCCATCAGAGCCCCCCTCTTTTAACTCACAGTCCCTTCTTCCCATCAGAGTCCCCCTCTTTTACATCACAGTCCCCCTCTTTTACATCAGAGTCCCTTCTTCCCACCACAGTCCCTCTCTTTTACATAATTTCCTTTCTTCCCATCAGGAGCCCCCTCCACCCCAGTTCTCCTGCCCCTTCCATCTTCAGATCAGAAGCTCCCTTCGCTCCAGGGTCCCCCCCTTCAATCCCGGTCCTACCTCTCTGCTGCGGGCAGAGGGCCGAAGGTGGAGCAGATCTGGATGTGGGGGGGGGGAGCCTGTCCTGGCTCAGCATCGTGCCGGTGGGTCGGCTGGTCCTCCTGCATTATGGAAACACATGACATCAGAAAAATACGGGATCATCCTGTACGGAATCTTATATTGGACTGGTGGCAACCCTATCCCCAGACAGCAGGCCTGGGGGCGGGGCACAAACCTCTGATACACGCCACCTCCCCACCAGACACAGCCTATTAGACCAGAAGGTCACCTCAAATATTTACATCCCCCCCAACGTGGTGCGCCGCTGGTGATAAACCTCCTGGTGGTTGGCTGGGGAGATATAAATCTTCATAACGCAGCAACATTGTATCTTCCCCCACCAAGGACATGGACCCGCCCCTATCTCAGGCAGATACAATAAAACCGAACCTAGGGGAACCCAAATGTATCAGATCCAGCAATCCCAGCTCAGGCCAACCACTAAATGGGGGGGGGATAGGGACAGTCCCGCAAGGGGCAGGGTCCCTACACTTACACAGTTACTCAGTTGGGGTTCACATCTACCTCGAAATCCAAGCTGCCCAATACTGCATGATACGGCGTCCATGTGCTATGTGTGGGGCACAGGGTGGTAGGGCATAGGACCTGTAGCCCCACAGAAGAAGGCTTCCCACCCCCATGGCTATAGGGACACAGTGCATGCACAACTAATCGGTCTTACAACTACAATTTTATCATATTTAATATATTTAGTTATATGGCCTTTGGATATGTACAAAGCCTGCAAGGGTCAGCAGTCCTGCCTAGGTGCCAGTAAAGAGCAAGGGTGACCAGACCTCTGATGTGTATTTCAAGAGCCTTTACCAAGTTGCCCACCCAAGGAGCGGTAAAGGCCAGCACACCGGGGGGGGGTCTATTTTGGCAGAGTCATTTACCACTTGAATCTCTGCAAACGTTCGTTCTGTGCGAATAGAAGCAAACACGGATCTCCATTTCCTTTTCAGATCAGATGTAATGTAATACCGCCTTGTGGCCACTAGATGGAGCTGAAGATCATGGGAAATCAGTATTCAATTTGTAAGCTCCTTCGGCTCCATCTAGTGGCCGTAATGTGAAACTTTCCAAATGTTACATTTACCCTGAAAAGGAAATATACGAAAGAACGTTTGCTTTTTGGGGGTTTTTTTCCGCACAGGACAAACGTTCACAGAGATTCGCAGGGCAAAGGGTTCTGCGAATGTTCATAAATAGACCTTTGAAAGTCAATATTTGAAGTCTATCTCCAGAGGGAAAAAAAAAACTACCCTCGCCATGGGGCTACCCAGGGTCCTGCAAAGGTAAACCCTCAGATTTTTTAACATAAACCAATACTGTAATGTGCGCCTTACTGTAATCCATGGTCGTTTCCCTTCTCTTTGCTGCTCTTCCTTTTAAATCCTCATGTCTTCTCATGCTGGGGGAGAACTTCCCTTTGCAGCTGAGTGCCTCTTCCTGTAGTGCTGGCTCAGGTTACAAACCTGCACACAGACACCATGTAGCGACTCCAGAGACAAGGCAGTCTGCCGCAAAACAGAAGTTCTCCCCCAGCACGAGAAGACATGAGGATTTAAAAGGAAGAGCAGCAAAGAGAAGGGAAACTTCTCTTCCGACCTGTGACAATGAGACTGTCACAGGTCGGCTCAGTAGATCGGGAGGTGAGCGAACACATACCGGCGTTCGCTTACTTCTCGATCCTGCCTCGATCCTCTCTGCCGTGACAGGGGGAGGGGCTGGATTCCCCTCTCCTACGCTCCGATCCACCAGCGCTGACTGGCGGAATGGACGCGGGAGGGGGCGGGTACAGCTGGCTTTGCCTCTAGATAGGCAGAGCCAGCTGTCACTCACGCAGCTGGGCGGATCTCGACATCGATGTCGGGATCCGCTCCGGCTGCGGCGTCTCAGTATACTGAGCTTAGGGTGATGGGAGGACGCTAGTTTGTGTTCTCCCGTGACCCTTAGGAGAACTATAGGGAAAAAGCCCTGACCCCATAGTTCTCATTTAAGGCATTAGAAGCCGTTGAGGGAATGTAAAGGGTGTAATTTTTAATATGTACCAGTAGATGGCGCCCTTGTACCACCACACAGGCACATGCATTGCCCGAAAAGGAAATAATATAAAGCTTCTCACTCCATCCGCATGCGTTTTAAGCGGAGGGTGAGCAACCTTTAAAAATGAAATAGTGACAATAACAATATGCCGTTTAAACCTTAACCAAGTGCTGTTTTCCCTGTGACATTGACATTTATCACGTAGGAGCTGATTGGATGCACCAAGTTGTCTATCTCTTCTGACAGCAGGTAGAATTTGGGTTGTAACCCTCTCTTAACCTCCTCAGCCAACACACCTATGTACCCTTTATGGGCCAGAACATAGTGGGCCACATCCAGCACAGGAAGGTACAAGAGGGGGCGGAGACAAGACCAGTCACCCTGCACAAGGAGAGAGCAGCAGTGACCGATCTTTATTACAGGAGGGGGCGGAGACAAGACTAGTCACCCTGCACAAGGAGAGAGAGCAGCAGTGACCGATCTTTATTACAGGAGGGGGCGGAGACAAGACTAGTCACCCTGCACAAGGAGAGAGAGCAGCAGTGACCGGTCTTTATTACAGAAGGGGGCGGAGACAGGCCCAGATTTCCCACAAGGCCAACCAAGGCCCAGCCTTGGGGCAGCAGGGAGTAGAGGGGCAGCAGGGGTGTGGAATTCCTATCTCCCGACGCCTGGGACATGCAGTTCCGTGCGCCGGGTGGGGAGTTGTTTTCTACATTTAGCCCTGCTTTGTGCAAGCACAGCTAAATGTACAGCGGGGAACCTGCCGCTTGTTTTGTACCTCGGCAGTGAGCGGTCTTTATTACAGGAAGCTCCAAGTCTCACACTGGATGACTGCACAGATCTGGAAGAAACACATAAAGCTCAGCAAGCTTCAAGGAAGAACACACAGGACTCTTGTACGAGGACAATGTTTGGCCAGAGTAGGGGAGAGTTTCCTCAGCAGTTGGAAGATGGTGGCGAGGACATGAGGAGAGCTGAGTAGTAGTGGAGACATTTTTTTTTAATACTGTAATGTCACAATGTTATTTTTTTATTTTCAATATTGTTATTAAAGTTTTGTCAAAGAATAAAGGAAAGCGATACGCAACGTATCATGTAGATGTGGCGATAACTCCCCAGATAAAACGTAATACAAAGTACATGTCATAGATAAATCTTCACATATGTGGGTTGGGGGCGAGCGGCCCGTAAAAATATGACAACATTGCCTGTTATTTATTTTATATCATTTGTAAGTATTGTTTGTGTGAGTTCATCTTGTTTATTCATTATTTAATTGATTGCTGTTGGGTGCATGCTATTATTCTTTATTTAAAAATCGATTTGTTATAACATTATTATTATTTAGGATTTATTTTTTTCAGGATTTATTATTCAGGATTTTTTTTTAGTGTGTGTGTTCATCTTGTTTGTTCATTATTTAATTGATCTAATCATCCCTAATTATTTATTTTCTTCCGCTTTTCCCCTAATTATTTTTAGCTGTTATTGTTTGGGGGTTTTTTAAACCATATCTAAGTATTTTTTTCTTTTGAGTTCATCTTGTTTGTTCATTATTTAATTGATTGCTGTTGGGTGCATGCTTTTATTTTTTATTTAAAAATCGATTTGTTATAACATTATTATTATTACTATTTTTTTAGGATTTTTTTTCCAGGATTTATTATTCAGGATTTTTTTAGTGTGTGTGTGTGTTTATCTTGTTTGTTAATTATTTAATTGATTGCTGTTGGGTGCATGCTTTTATTTTTTATTTAAAAATCGATTTGTTATAACATTATTATTATTATTATTACTATTATTTAGGATTTTTTTTTCCAGGATTTATTATTCAGGATTTTTTTCATAGTGTGTGTGTTTATCTTGGTTGTTTATCATTTAATTGATCTAATCATCCCTAATTATGTCTGTTCTTCCGCTTTTCCCATAAATGTTTTTAGCTGTTATTGTTTTTTTTTTCTTTTGATTTCTTGTTTATTCATTATTTAATTGTTTGCTGTTGGGTGCATGCTTTTAATCTTTATTTAAAAATTGATTGTTATAACATTATTATTATTATTATTAATATTATTTAGGATTTTTTTTTTCAGGATTTATTATTCAGGATTTTTT
>NW_017306349.1:827190-827740 GCF_000935625.1 Nanorana parkeri | reverse complement strand
GGATTTTTTAGCGTGTGTGTTTATCTTGTTTGTTCATTATTTATTGATCTAATCAGCCAAAATAATTTCTGTTCTTCCCCTGTTTTTATCTGTTTGGGTTTTGTTTTTTAAACCATATGTAAGTATTTTTTTTTCTTTTGAGTTCTTGTTTATTCATTATTTAATTGATTTCTGTTAGGTGCATGCTTTTATCTTTATTTAAAAATTGATTGTTATAACATTATTATTATTATTCAGGATTTATATAGCGCTTTACAAAACTGAGGCAGACAATACAATTAACAATACAATTTCAATACAGGAGGTGGGAGGGCCCTGCTGATCAGGGCTTACAATCTAGTAGGAGGGGTAAGTGATACAAAAGGTAATTATTATTATTATTATAGTTGTTTTAATTATTATTATTACAGTTTTTTTATTATTATTATTAGTCTATTATAATTAAGTAATCATTGGGAATAATTATTTATATATTGCTTAATCTAATGCTGTACATTTAATATTCTTTTATGTAATGCCAACAGTATGTGCAGCACTTTATAACACTGAC
>NW_017306349.1:821028-826296 GCF_000935625.1 Nanorana parkeri | reverse complement strand
GCTTACAAAAGGTAATTATTATAATTTTTTTGAAATTATTATTATTATTATAGTTTTATTATTATTATTATTTCATTTTTGGTATTATTATTGTTATTATTAGTATATTAATACAATTAATTAAGTCATAATTCTGAATAATTATTTATATACTGCCTAATCGCTGTACATTTAATATATTTTTTTTAAATCAATGATTGTATTTTATTAATTTTTTTTTCATTTATTTGGTTATTCCTGTCGAAGCTCGTATACATTTTAACTTCTGCAGTAAATTCCGGTGAAATAGACCGTTATGAAAACTTCTATATAAACCAGAGATCATTTTACTGATATTTGTAGTGTTTCTATTACAAAAATGAAAAATAAAATCGTAAACTGTATTTAGAGGAATCGCCAGTTCTGGAACGAAGTCCGCCGCCGCCGCGTGTCGGGTGAAGCAATCTTCAAGATAACGGACGGTGTTTTATTTATTTTTAAGTCTTAAAGTGACACTAAAAATAAAACAAACAATACACATCCGTGGCAACTGCGATCCCCTTCTTTTAAGTGACACCAAACTCTGGAATTAAAGGAGAACTATAGGGTCAGGGCTTTTCCCTCATAGTTCTCCTTAGGGTAACGGGAGGACACAAACTAGCGTCCTCACTAACACCATCGGCTCAGTATATAGGGAGCTACAGCTCGCGGTATACTGAGACTCCGCAGCCAGAACAGATCCCGACAATTATGTCGGCATCCGCCCAGCTGCGTGACTGACAGCTGGCTCTGCCTGTCTAGAGGCAGAGCCAGCTGTACCCGCCCCCTCCCCCGTCCGTTCCGCCAGTCAGCGCTGGAGGATCGGAGCGGGGAGGGTGGGGAATCCCTGCAGGGAGCCGTGAGTGACAGTCACCTCTCTCTGCAGGGACAGGATTGAGAAGTGAGCGAGCGACGGTATGTGTTCGCTCACTTCCCGATCTACTGAGCCGACCTGTGACAGTCTCATTGTAACACGTCGGCTCAGATTATGAGGCTGAATGAAAAGCGCCTCCCCCTCATAGTTCTCCTTTAAATCTTAAAAATACATCCGAGTCCCTGAACTCTGAACAACGATGTATCTCATTTGTGTATCACTCGGCTGTGGATCCTCCAATCATCTCTGACTTGGTGCTGACACTGTCCTTCCTTCTGGAGGGGGGCTACGTCTGTTCCCCATGGTCCCTGTGGGTGGTGTAAAGTAGTCACTGCTCCAAGCTCCTCCCCCCCCTGCCCCCCCCCGGGATATACTACAATCTCAGGTTTATTTTACTAATTTGTACTGAGATTGTAGTCCATTCCGTCCTTCCTTCTGGAGCGGTGACTACTTTACAACACACACAGGGACCATGGGGAACAGACGTAGCCCCCCTCCAGAAGGAAGGACAGTGTCAGCACCAAGTCAGAGATGATTGGAGGATCCACAGCCGAGTGATACACAAATAAGATACATTGTTGTTATTAGTTAAGGGACTTGAATGCATTTTAAAGATTTAACTCCTGAGTGTAGTGTCACTTTAATTGGGGGAGTGTATGACAATGAGACAACACAGAAACACAATTGGGAGACAGACAGACAGAGTGTTGTCACCCTATTACAGGAAGTTCTTGTTCCCCATGGTCCCTGTGTGTGTTGTAAAGTAGTCACGGCTCCAAGCTCGCTCCCGGGATGGACTACAATCTCTTGTTTAGTTTACTGATTTGTACTGAGATTGGAGTCCATCCCGGGGGGGAGCTTGGAGCGGTGACTACTCTACAACACACACAGGGACCATGGGGAACAGACGTGGTCACCCTCCAGAAGGAAGGACAGTGTCAGAGATGATTGGAGGATCTCCAGCCGGGTGATACACAAATCAGATACATTGTTGTTCAGAGTTCAGGTTCTTTTTTAAGATTTAATTCCTGAGTTTGGTGTCACTTTAAAGAAGGGGATCTCATTAGGGATGTGTATAGTTATTCTGTTTTACTTTTAGTGTCACACCTAGGCGTATTGCATATGCGATGCAATACGCGTAAAAAAGGTAAAAAAGTTGCGCGACCGTCGCGTGTTTCCGAAGGCTGCTTGGCTGTATCCCAATGGAAACGCGCAACAAAACGGCCCAAAGTAGTACCTGTACCTTTTCAGCCGTGGGCCGTTTTGTAGCGCGTTAGGGACGGGCGGAAATACGCCAAGGTGGGAACGAGATCATTGACTACAATGGGATTTATATTTTTGAGCGTTTTGTAGAGCGTTCGTCGAGCGTAGAACGCGCTACAAAACGTTCCGGTGTGAACGAGGGCTAAGGCTTAAAAATAAATCAAATACCGTCCGTTATCTTGAAGGTGACTTGACCGCGGACTTTGTTCCATAACTGGTGATTCCTCTGAATACTGATGTCCTCCAACGCAAAGGAACCTTCTCATCTCTTCCTGAGATCCCAACTCGATGATCGAGGAAACGGATGAGCTCTCAGCCCTGTCGCTATCGCTCCTGTCAGTTTGACAGCGACAGGGCTGAGAGCTCACAACGTTACCTGGCTGCGAGCGAGGTGATGTGCCGTTCTGACAGGGCAAACTAGGCGGCCGCGAGGCCCTCGGGAGCGCGAGGCCTAAGGCGACCGCCTAATTTGCCTAATTAAAGAGCCGCCTCTGCCCAACGTTGTCTCCCTTTGACCCCCGCCTACGCGTCACCCTTTACCTTCCCATCGCAGTCACTTCCTGTTGCGAAACTGGACATGACAGTAAGATGTAAAAAGCTGGCTCATACCGAGTAGAGAATCTCCTTTAAGAAAGATAAAGAAAGTATTTAATCACTGCAGACTTGGACGTAGGGTTGCCACCTTTTGTTGAAGTGAACACTCTAGCGCTGCGCACGGCAATTTTCTTTTTTTGGGGGGAGAATACAGAGGTGAGAGCGAGGAGAGGCAGCCAGGGCAGGGAGTAATGAGACCAGCTATAGAGGAATACAGCAATACATTATACAGCAATACAAAATTATATGAAACTACACACTCTGTTGTTCGGGGGTAGCGCCCTGATGTCTCCAAGGTCTCAGGTGGCTTGTGCGGGCTTTCAGATGGGCTGTGCCGGCTCTCAGATGGGCTGTGCAGGCTCTCGGATGGGCTGTGCGGGCTTTCAGATGGGCTGTGCGGGCTCTCAGATGGGCTGTGCAGGCTCTCAGATGGGCTGTGCGGGCTCTCAGATGAGCTGTGCAGGCTCTCAGGTGGCTGTGCAAGGTCTCAGGTGGACTCCATGGGCTCTTAGATGGGCTGTGCGGGTTCAGATGGGCTGTGCCGGCTCTCAGATGGGCTGTGCAGGCTCTCGGATGGGCTGTGCGGGCTTTCAGATGGGCTGTGCGGGCTCTCAGATGGGCTGTGCAGGCTCTCAGATGGGCTGTGCGGGCTCTCAGATGAGCTGTGCAGGCTCTCAGGTGGCTGTGCAAGGTCTCAGGTGGACTCCATGGGCTCTTAGATGGGCTGTGCGGGCTCTTAGATGAGCTGGGCGGGCTCTCAGATGGGCTGTGCGGGCTCTCAGATGAGCTGTGCAGGCTCTCAGGTGGCTGTGCAAGGTCTCAGGTGGACTCCATGGGCTCTTAGATGGGCTGTGCGGGCTCTTAGATGGGCTGTGCGGGCTCTTAGATGAGCTGTGCAGGCTCTCAGGTGGATGTGCAGGCTCTTAGATGGGCTGTGCGGGCTCTTAGATGAGCTGGGCGGGCTCTTAGATGGGCTGTGCGTGCTCTTAAATGAGCTGTGCAGGCTCTTAGATGGGCTGTGCGGGCTCTTAGATGAGCTGTGCGGGCTCTTAGATGGGCTGTGCGGGCTCTTAGATGAGCTGTGCGGGCTCTTAGATGGGCTGTGCGGGCTCTTAGATGAGCTGTGCGGGCTCTTAGATGGGCTGTGCGGGCTCTTAGATGAGCTGTGCGGGCTCTTAGATGGGCTGTGCGGGCTCTTAGATGAGCTGTGCGGGCTCTTAGATGGGCTGTGCGGGCTCTTAGATGAGCTGTGCGGGCTCTTAGATGGGCTGTGCGGGCTCTTAGATGAGCTGTGCGGGCTCTTAGATGGGCTGTGCGGGCTCTTAGATGGGCTGTGCCGGCTCTTAGATGAGCTGTGCCGGCTCTTAGATGAGCTGTGCAGGCTCTTAGATGAGCTGTGCGGGCTCTTAGATGAGCTGTGCGGGCTCTTAGATGGGCTGTGCGGGCATGAGGTCCTGCGCTTCCTGGGGACCCTGGCAGTCGCATCTGCCGAAATATGTTAAGCGCCGGTACCGGCACTTAGTGTCTTGTGTCCGGGTGTCAGCTGGCCTGGAACCCGCACAGAGGACCCCAAAACCGTACTGTCCGGGTGAATCCCGGACAGGTGGCAACCCTACTTGGAAGACCACTTCTCCTCCCAGTACGAGCTATGTGGTGTAGGGATTGATACCAAGTCATCCTCGGGGACTTCCACGGCATTGAAGGATGTTTTCATGAACAGAGTTGCAGTATGTTTTTGTCTGGAGTTATGCCTAACTCAAAAAAAGAAAAAAGTTGGCCATGGCCCCATATCCGCAATTGTGCGCCTTCTCATTCTACTTGCTCCTCCAGAGGTCTCTTATCTCGGCGAGGTGCAGACGGCTTTAGTGAAACATCAACCAGCTTTTAGGGTCTTCCGTCAATATCCCCGGAAAGCCCTCACTCAGCACTGTGCCTATCGTGTATCGGGTCATGTCCTCGTCGAGTACCTTCCTCTGAACTCGCTGATCCTTTGTTTCCTGGCACAGAATAATACAACCCTCATCATTCTAGATAATTACGCCGGCCTTAGACAGGATTATAGCACCAGGCCCCCGGCCAAGACAATACAGAGTGTGATAGCTAGAAGAAAATAAGTCTATTTGAAATGGACTTTTTATATTTTTTTATGGATCTCCTCTCTGAACCCCGTGAACTAAGGCGAGTCCAATCATTTCCAAGTAGTCTGCTTAGAGTCCCGAAGTCTTCTTTTGCCTAAGTCCACATTTGCAGTACATTCGCCGGGGATTGGCCCAAATCCTTTACTTGCATTCACTGTCCACTTGCCCTTTGTATTGTGCTTCAGTCAGAACCGGGGGAAAGGTGCGTGAATCTAGGTAGGTGAATGGACTCGTCCTTCCTTATGTATAGAACAAACAGAACCAACAGAACCAACAGTCATCAGATTACCAGTCATCAGATCACCCCTCATCAGATCACCCCTCATCAGATCACCCCTCATCAGATCACCCCTCATCAGATCACCCCTCATCAGATCACCC
>NW_017306349.1:819977-820998 GCF_000935625.1 Nanorana parkeri | reverse complement strand
TATATATATATACTGAGTATATAGATATAATTATGTAGTTGGTATTTACAAATACTATACAGTGCTTTATATATAGTATGTTTACATTTTATTTTACTATTTATTTATTTTAGCCGGCTCAGGCTAAACAGATATCCATTCGTGCCATCAGGCGCCTGCAAAGGGAGATTCGGTTTGCACATGTATGTTTTTTTGTATTTATGCTGCATTTACGTTCTGTACTGTTATTTTTTTTACTATGGCGGATTCTGACGTCACTATGACATCATGGGGAGGTGCAAAATCTTTTTTGTGGTGTTTTTGGGTATATATGGTATATGTGGGTTTATGCTTTATACTATTGTCTCTATGTCGCCCTGATGAAGGGGCCCTGCGTGGCCCCGAAACGTTGGCTTCTTGATGCATGTGACACAATTCTTCAATAACACGAGGATTTAAGATTATCCTTTCAGCGCCGGTTATCTTCACTCTTAGCAAGTTAGAAATGGAAATCCGGCCATTTTCTGAAGGCCTTGGAATTATCGTGTTTTATGACATTTTTATTGTTATTTTTATATTGGTTGAAGGCAATTCAATGATTTTTGACTTTAGCCCGTTGGCATTTATGGTCTTCTACAGCAGGCAATATTTCCTTCCTATCTAAGCCTCTCCTCCGGATAAGCCTTTCACCTCTTGGGACATAATCAACGCAATGGAACTAGATTGTGCTTTGAAGTTCTGATAGTTCTGAGTCATCGGCTCGGGTGTTCCATTCAAAACAAAAAAACAGTCATCAGATCGCCCGTCATCAGATCGCCCGTCATCAGATCGCCGTCATCAGATCGCCAGTCATCAGATCAGTGGCGTAACAACCAGGGGGGCAAGGGGGGCACTTGCCCCGAGCGCAGGACTGAGGGGTGGGGCCGTCACGACCCCCGCTAAACGAAGCCCCTGGCTCCCTCTCTCTGCCACATTCACCCGGCTGTCATCGGGCGGCCGCTCGCTCCTCCGAGGCCACTGCGAGCGGCCCTCTACAGTGCCT
>NW_017306349.1:817584-819608 GCF_000935625.1 Nanorana parkeri | reverse complement strand
GGTACTCCACTGCATTAGATCCCCAGTCATCAGATCGCCAGTCATCAGATCACTAGTCATCAGATCGCCAGTCATCAGATCGCCCGTCATCAGATCGCCCGTCATCAGATCGCCCGTCATCAGATCGCCCGTCATCAGATCAGCAGTCATTAGATCAGCAGTCATCAGATCGCCCATCATCAGGTCGCCAGTCATCAGGTCGCCAGTCATCAGGTCGCCAGTCATCAGATCGCCAGTCATCAGATCGCCAGTCATCAGATCGCCAGTCATCAGATCATCAGTCATCAGATCGCTAGTCATCAGATCATCAGTCATCAGATCGCTAGTCATCAGATCGCTAGTCATCAGATCGCCAGTCCTCAGATCGCCAGTCATCAGATCGCCCGTCATCAGATCGCCCGTCATCAGATCACCCCTCATCAGATCGCCAGTCATCAGATCGCCAGTCATCAGATCGCCAGTCATCAGATCGCTAGTCATCAGATCGCTAGTCATCAGATCGCCAGTCATCAGATCACTAGTCATCAGATCGCTAGTCATCAGATCGCCCGTCATCAGATCACCAGTCCTCAGATCGCCCGGCATCAGATCGCTAGTCATCAGATCGCTAGTCATCAGATCGCTAGTCATCAGATCGCTAGTCATCAGATCGCTAGTCATCAGATCGCTAGTCATCAGATCGCCAGTCATCAGATCGCCCGTCATCAGATCGCCCGTCATCAGATCGCCAGTCATCAGATCGCCAGTCATCAGATCGCTAGTCATCAGATTGCCAGTCATCAGATCGCCCATCATCAGATCAACAGTCATCAGATCGCCCGTCATCAGATCGCCAGTCATCAGATCGCCAGTCATCAGATCGCTAGTCATCAGATTGCCAGTCATCAGATCGCCCGTCATCAGATCGCCCGTCACCAGATCGCCCGTCACCAGATCGGCCGTCACCAGATCGCCCGTTACCAGATCACCTGTCCACATTTGCAGTACATTCACCGGGGATTGGCCCAAATCCTTTACTTGCATTCACTGTCCACTTGCCCTTTGTATTGTGCTTCAGTCAGAATGATTGAACCGGGGGGAAGGTGTGTGAATCCAGGTAGGTGAATGGACCCGTCCTTCGTTATGTTTAGAACCAACAGAACCACAAGTCATCAGATCAGCAGTCATCAGATCGCTAGTCATCAGATCGCCAGTCATCAGATCGCCAGTCATCAGATCGCCAGTCATGAGATCGCCCGTCATTAGATCGCCAGTCATCAGATCGCCCGTCATTAGATCGCCAGTCATCAGATCGCCAGTCATCAGATCGCCAGTCATCAGATCAGCAGTCATCAGATCAGCAGTCATCAGATCAGCAGTCATCAGATCAGCAGTCATCAGATCGCCAGTCATCAGATCGCCAGTCATCAGATCAGCCGGGATGCATATAATTACCCGCCGCACGGCTTCCTGATTGCCTGGGAAGCCAGCGCCATGCCAGCAAAAGCACCGGTATCGGCACTCGATATCGGCAAGTACAAAAATTAAAATATCCGTACTCGATACCGAAAAACCAGTATCGATGCATCACTAGCTGAAATATATTCACCCTGGCAGTGCCCTAAAGGCATCCCACACCATGGAGCAAGCAGCCGTATCATCATTAATACTTCAGAGGGTAGAGAAGTGGGGCTGTAGAGAAGTCTCGACCGTATCATTAGAAATCCAAGCAGGCGCCAAGCGCCAGGACTGTACTCCCGCCTTCGAAGGCACTGATCATTTCACACAGAGAGGTAAATGGTCAGACAAACCTCCAGGTAAGTAGGTGGAATCCAATACGTGGCAGTGAGGCCAGCCACATCTGCCCAGTCTCTTAATGCAGAATTCACAGGTCTATGGGGATTAGAGGAGTCCAGGGAGTAATCAAGCACATTATTAAAGTCCGCCGCCACCAATATACGGGAGGAGAATGGGGCCAATTTTTCCAAACTCGTGTACCATATTGCACCCTGAAAAGGGGGGGGGGGGTATAAAAAATTCACAAA
>NW_017306349.1:812901-817466 GCF_000935625.1 Nanorana parkeri | reverse complement strand
GGGGGGGGGGGGGGATATAAACATTGACCAATGCAAAGGTCTGTGTCAGAAACTCTACAAGTTTCTAGTTAAGATGGAGAATGGAGCCGGCTTCCCGGCCAATCAGGAAGCCTGGCACCGCTTCATTACACGGCGCCCAGCTTCCTGATTGGCCAGAAAGCCGGCTCCATGATTTCTCGTCACCTAGTTACGAGAAGCATGGGGACGGCTTCCCTGCTTGTCGGGAAGCCGGTGGCGAGTCTTTACACACTGCCCAGCTAATCAGGACGCCAGGTGGCGAGTCCTTAGGGGATCCAGAGAGCAGGCATCCGATTCCATGTCTCCCCACACAGAAGTCTGAGTGCCAGCAGATATGAGAGATACAGAGCGTGCAGCCAAGTTGGCACGGGCGCACGTGGAAGAGGAAGAGCCAGGAGTCCCACCGCTCTCACGGGTAGCGGACCGATCGTCGTCTGGAGTGCATCAAAGGAAAGGTCAGCTGCCACCGGACCACCCGCAACTACTAGGTACGTAGAGAAACAATCTAAAATCAGCTGAGGAGCAGGATAGTTGAACGGATGAGAAGAGCTGCGGAGAGAGACGTCCGCTCATGCTCACATCCTGGCCACGCCCCCTGCTTAGGCTTTTTTGTGGTTGTTATGGGTATATACGATGTATGTGGGTTTGTGCTTTACACTATTGTCACTATGTCGCCCTGATAAAGGGACCCTGCGTGTTAATTCATGTGACACAATTCTTTCATAAATAAACACGAGGATTGAAGATTATCCTTTGAGTGCTGGCGATCTTCATTCTTATGAACTTCTAAATGGAAATCCGGCCATTTTTTTGAAGCCCTTTGAATTACCGTGTTTTATGTAACGTTTTATGACAATTTTATTGTTATTTTTTTACTGGCTGAAGGCAATTTAATGATTTTTGACTTTAGCCCGTTGGCATTTATGCCGAAACGTTGGCTTCTTGATGCATGTGACACAATTCTTCAATAACACGAGGATTTAAGATTATCCTTTCAGCGCCGGTTATCTTCACTCTTATCAACTTAGAAATGGAAATCCGGCCATTTTCTGAAGTCCTTGGCATTATCGTGTTTTATGACATTTTTTATTGTTATTTTTATATTGGTTGAAGGCAATTCAATGATTTTTGACTTTAGCCTTTTGGCATTTAAGGTCTTCTACGGCAGTCAATATTTCCTTCCTATCTAAGCCTCTCCTCCGGACAAGCCTTTGACCTCTTGTGACTTAATCAATGCAACGAAACTAGATTGTGCTTTGATAGTTCTGATAGTTCTTAATCATCGTCTCGGGTGTTCCATTCAAAACAAAAAAAAACAAACAGATTTGAGCGCCAGGATGCCAGTGCATAAAAACACAGTGAGGTCAATTCACAAAGATTATCACGCAGGTTATCACGGCTTAGAATAGCGGCCTTTGTTAGGTTCCTTGAGGTGTCGGATGAAGAGGGTAAACATGGAGGTATCTAAGGTTGGCGATGCAATACGACGGGTGAAAGAAGACTTACGACTTCGCTGGATACTTGTAACTAGATACGAATATTTGAAGCCTGAAAAGACTAATGCAGCCACCGAATCCAAAGACTAGTAAGCTGCAATATATGACATATACAACAATATATACAGCATGTTCTTGGGTTTAATTACCCTTCAAATTGGCAAGGGTCCAGCGCAGGATTCCATTTCATAGAACGTTGCAAAACAACCCTTCACTGTAATGATCAGCCCCCCAACTGAGACGATAGAAGAGAACCTACAGTACACAACGTGCCTGTACTTGTCCCATATCAGAGCTACCATCTGTTGATGAGATAGGAAATTGAAGACATTACTTTTCAGTCAACTCTAAAAATTCATGAAATCAGACACCAGCTCATGAGGAACAGAAGCTTTGGGTAGCTAAAGATCAATTAATATGAACCAAATTAAACATATTCATAGGAAAACTATTGAGAGATAATATAATGGACATATTTGGAAGGGCCGGCATCTTAGTGAATCCTATTGAGGGATGAGTTCAACACAAACCCAAGCTGTTTAAGGTTTCCCAAACAGGTGAACTGGCCATTTAATCGTATTTAAGGATCAGCTTCAGGTTCGGGTCAACCATGAGTTCAACCCAAACCCAAGCTGTTTAAGGTTTGCCGGACAGGTGAACTGGCCAGTTTGCGCTCCCGAAGCTCCAACTGCTTTACCTGGAAGTCAGTCATTTAATGGTTGTATTACTACTTCCACTAAAAGAATGGCCTCCTAGGGGATAGTTTCACATTGCAAATAAGCCATGGTGATGTCATTGACCGTTTGTGGCCATGACCATGTATAACCAGTGATGTCAGCCAGGTTATCTGCCAGGCTGGCATTTGTGGTGGGAGTCCAGCTGGGTAGGATCAACAGTGCAGTTCATCATGTTTGTGTTGGAAGGGCATGGTCCATCATGATTGACGATAGATCATGTCACTGGATGACATGATTGACGTTGGAGTTACATCGTGGGACATGGTTTTTTGTTTTTTTTCAGGGGGTTTTGTTCTAATAAAAGACGTTTTAAATGGTCTGTGTGTTGTTATTACATACATACTATGTACCCCATACGCATTCACGTAGGGAGGAGGGCCATATATCTGGGGCCCCCTTTTTTAAAAGGTGGGTTCCAGGGTCCGAAAATCCCCCCCCTCCCACAGACCCCACATCGCTGGATTTACATACTAGGACATTGTTTATCTTTTTGGTTTTTCTAATAAAAGACTTTTTCATGGTGTGTGTGTTTAATTAACATTTTGTTTGTGAATGAGTAACAGTGGGTATTATGTACCCCATACTCGAGGAAGGGCTAGATATCTGGGTGTCTCCCTAATTCTAAAGGGGCTTCCAAATTCCCCACAGACCCCCACATCTACTGGGCCAGTGATGTGGGGGTGAGGTCCATGTACCCATCAACATATGGACAAGTTGCATTTCTGCAGTCTTCCCCCCCCTTCCAAATCCAGACCCTTGTGAAGGATAAGTGCCTGGACTGGAGTTGGGGAGACCCCACACCATTTTTTTTAACTTGATATACTTGATTATCTAGGGATCTGGAATAAATAACTTTTGGGGGGGATTTTTTGGGGGGAAAACTAATTCTAATTTTTTTTTTACCCTTCATCTGGATCAACTGTGAGTTTAGGGTTCTGAGGTGGTGCTTTTCATTTATTTTTGTCTTTGTCTTGTCGATGGACATGAGGTTTTTTTTCACCCTGACTATGCAACTGTATGTCCAAACGTTTGTAGACCCCTGACCATCACACCTACAATAAAAGAGCTTGATGGATATTCCATTGGGAAAACCATTGACATTAATATGGAGCCAACCATGTCTGCTGTCAATCACAAAGATGGCAAATCCAATGGGGAACTCTGAACAAGTTCCTCATCAGATCCACCTAACTTGAAACTGACAGTGGATGGCGGTAGGTGGATTCCATAGCCTAGAAGCTATGTGCTATGTCTGCTGTCAATCACAAGGAAAGCAAATCTAATGGGGATCTCTGAGGAACAAGTTCCCCATCAGGTCCACCTAACTTGCAACCAGCAAAGATGGCAGTGGGCGGATTCCAACTGTAGGCCTTTTCACGCCTTTTGTTTTGGTGCACGTGGAATGGATTTAACTCATTTCGGGCACCGAAATGTGGCGAACACAGATCCTTGCAGTGGTCCGTTTGCTGAAGTGGGGGTCAGAGATGTGTTTGTTGCAGGTTGGCGGCAATGACTTATCTCATCCCGTGCTGATTAACATAATCCAGTAGGTGCAATTTATCAGCGACAGCTAGCATTAGATAAGATAAATCAGGGATCGCGTAACTGATGCCTCCGCCTGAGGGAATAGCTGGGGAAAGTCTTTCACTTTTCACATTTGTGGAGCTGAAGGCAAGGGAAGGAGCAGGGGGATGGCTTGATGACCCCGGCCCCCCTAAAGCCGGCATTCCTTTTGGTTTTTCTGCAACCAATAAAAAGGTTATGGGTGGACACCTGCAGGACTGTCACCTATCCGGCTGTTGTTGTGCCCCATACTGACTGTACCTTAAGCTCCCCCAGCTGTTGACATTGCATTAGACTAGGAGTACATGGCTATATTGTTGGGGACCATTTGTCTCCATTAATGAATGCAGCTCTGTATTCTGTATAGTAATACATCACTCTATGCGCATATATGCCACTAACACACTTCCTGTCCTAGGGTGACAACCTGTGGAACGTAGCGTACAAAGATGGGGAGCGTAATCCTTCTCCTTCTGGGAACTATTGTCATTAGGCTGCAAGTCCCTAGGCAATGGGCAAGGAAGCCATGTGGTCACATGACCGCAGATTAAAGGAGAACTATGGGGTCAGGGCTTTTCCCCATAGTTCTCCTTAGAGACACAAACTAGCATCCTCCCGTTACCCTAAGCTCAGTATACCGCGAGCTACAGCTCGCGGTATACTGAGACGCCGCAGCCGGAGCGGATCTCGACATCGATGTTGAGATCCGCCCAGCTGCGTGAGTGACAGCTGGCTCTGCCTATCTAGAGGC
>NW_017306349.1:804640-812807 GCF_000935625.1 Nanorana parkeri | reverse complement strand
CGGATCGAGAGGTGAGCGAACGCTGGTACGTGTTCGCTCACTTCCCGATCTACTGAGCCGACCTGTGACAGTCTCATTGTCACAGGTCGGCTAGAACTATGAGGTGAGTGAAAAGCACTGACCTCATAGTTCTCCTTTAAAAATGATAAAATACATTTCTTTAATGTTTTTAGCTGTAGCATGTTTATTTGCATAGGACGCGATCCTTTGTCATTGCCCTCACATATACTTTACAGGCTATGGCTAACGTAACATCTCTCGGAGCCGCTCATGACCTCCACTGCCATCTTGTGGACTACAAAGGAAATGTCAGAAGGAGATTTTATAGAGTTTGGAAAAAGGAATCAACAAAAGTTTTTCAAATTTTATTACGAAATATATAAAAAATATCTATTTCTTTCCTCCCATTTGTCACCCCATTAAAAAGCTATAAAACTGGCAACCTTGTTTGTGTATAGTGTAGCTGTTACCCGATCCTGGATACTCATTGCCAAACAATTCAATGGAATTCTGTCACCAGCCTTCCTATGTCCGATGTCTGCATTGGAGTTTGGACCACTGTGGAATGTTTTTCTAAGGGAATGCATACTGCAGGGGTAGGCATTCCAGCTGTGGTGAAACTCCAAATCCCATCATGCTTTTGCCTCTGGGAGTCATGTCTGTGGCTGTCATTTTTGCAATGTCTCATGGGATTTGTAGCTCCACAACAGCTTTAGGCCTGGTTCACACCTTGGCGTTTTACATCGCGTTCCTACGCTCTGTAAAACGCTCAACATGTGAAAACCAATGATTTCCTATGGGCATGGTTCCCACCTGGGCGTTTTACAGCGCGTAGGAACGCGCTGCAAAACGCCCTACGCCCAAAGAAGTACAGGAGTTTCTTTGGGGCGTATTTGCCGCGCGTATCCATTGGGATACAGCTAGGTAGCCCTCGGAAATGCGCGTTTGCAAGTCGCGGTAAACGTTCTTCGTCGTTGACATCGCCACACGCCAAACCTAATGGTGAGTTTAGAGTGCATTTCCTTGTCCTTTGATTGCCCAGATTCTGAACACTGTGTATCTTTCTTCTTCCTCGCCGATCTCGACGCACCACCAACCGCCCCATCCCCCCGAGGATCCACAACTGACCATCGAACACCCATCTGCCACCTAGACCAGACCTCACGATAACATGACGAGGAGTTTCCACCTTTGCACTCATCCATTCGACCACACGTGAGTGTCGAACATCTCTGATCGTTTTCCTTCCATACAACGTGGGCCAGTCAGTTGCGCTCCTTCCTTTCCTTTTTATGTTCATGTCATACAGTTAGACACCCCGGCCTAGCAATAAAAGGAGCTGTATACCGGCCTCAACATATTGAACACCCCTTCCCACCCCCAAGAGTGCGCTAACCAATCAGTCTCCATTTCTAACTTTCTACTGGCCATATGTGGTGACTTTTTTTTAATATCATTTTTATTCTCTTTATTTTGACACCTTTTGGCAGTAGTCAATGTTTGGCTACCCCTGATCTAAATCATAATCTCTTCATGGATGCTTTTTGAGGTTTCTCTTATTGGTAAGGGACTATGTAATCTCTACATATACGGTGGTACCTCGGTTGACAAACCTAATTGGTTCCACGATTCTGGATCGCGAACCGAATTGGTTGTGAACCGAATCAAATTTTCCCATAGGGTTCAATTTAACCTTAAGTTTCTTTTTACCACCATTCTTGCTCTGAACATTCTTGTCACCTTCATTAACGCTCTGCGATTTCTTGTCACCTTCATTAATGCTCTGCTCTTTCTTTTTCCCCCCATGCTAGCTCTGCACTTTCTTGGGAGCCATGCTGGATTGAATACAGTAATGTACAGTTCTGTGCTATAAAGCACACAAAAAAGCTTAAGGGAGAACTATGAGGTTAGGGCTTTTCCCCATAATTTTCCTTAGGGTAACGGGAGGACACAATCTAGCATCCTCCCATCACCCTAAGCTCAGTATATAGGGAGCTACAGCTCGCGGTATACTGAGACGCCGCAGCTGAAGCGGATCAATTATGTCTGGATCCGCCCAGCTGTGTGACAGCTGGCTCTGCCTATCTAGAGGCAGAGCCAGCTGTACCCGCCCCCTCCCCCGTCCGTTCCGCCAGTCAGCGCTGGCGGATCGGAGCGGGGAGGGGGGAATCCAGCCCCTCCCCTGTCACGGCAGAGAGCCGTGACAGGATCGAGAGGTGAGCGAACGCCGGTATGTGTTCTCTCACCTCCCGATCTACTGAGCCGACCTGTGACAGTCTCATTGTCACAGGTCGGCTAGAACTATGAGGTGAGTGAAAAGCACCCCCCCTCCTCCCTCCCTCATAGTTCTCCTTTAACAGTAAGTGTCCACAGCCCTGTCTGCGACCGCAATCTCGAGTACAGTAAGCCACGAACATGTTTCAGAGCGGGGAATATGGCCGCAGTCGTGTTCGTCACCCGAGGCAGAGTGCGCGAACGGAGGCAAAATTTTGACAAACTTCCTGGTCGCGAACCGAATTGTTAGTGAACAGAGGCGTTGTCAGTTGCGCTCCTTCCTTTCCTTTTTATGTTCATGTCATACAGTTAGACACCCCGGCCTAGCAATAAAAGGAGCTGTATACCGGCCTCAACATATTGAACACCCCTTCCCACCCCCAAGAGTGCGCTAACCAATCAGTCTCCATTTCTAACTTTCTACTGGCCATATGTGGTGACTTTTTTTTAATATCATTTTTATTCTCTTTATTTTGACACCTTTTGGCAGTAGTCAATGTTTGGCTACCCCTGATCTAAATCATAATCTCTTCATGGATGCTTTTTGAGGTTTCTCTTATTGGTAAGGGACTATGTAATCTCTACATATACGGTGGTACCTCGGTTGACAAACCTAATTGGTTCCACGATTCTGGATCGCGAACCGAATTGGTTGTGAACCGAATCAAATTTTCCCATAGGGTTCAATTTAACCTTAAGTTTCTTTTTACCACCATTCTTGCTCTGAACATTCTTGTCACCTTCATTAACACTCTGCGATTTCTTGTCACCTTCATTAATGCTCTGCTCTTTCTTTTTCCCCCCATGCTAGCTCTGCACTTTCTTGGGAGCCATGCTGGATTGAATACAGTAATGTACAGTTCTGTGCTATAAAGCACACAAAAAAGCTTAAGGGAGAACTATGAGGTTAGGGCTTTTCCCCATAATTTTCCTTAGGGTAACGGGAGGACACAATCTAGCATCCTCCCATCACCCTAAGCTCAGTATATAGGGAGCTACAGCTCGCGGTATACTGAGACGCCGCAGCTGAAGCGGATCAATTATGTCTGGATCCGCCCAGCTGTGTGACAGCTGGCTCTGCCTATCTAGAGGCAGAGCCAGCTGTACCCGCCCCCTCCCCCGTCCGTTCCGCCAGTCAGCGCTGGCGGATCGGAGCGGGGAGGGGGGAATCCAGCCCCTCCCCTGTCACGGCAGAGAGCCGTGACAGGATCGAGAGGTGAGCGAACGCCGGTATGTGTTCTCTCACCTCCCGATCTACTGAGCCGACCTGTGACAGTCTCATTGTCACAGGTCGGCTAGAACTATGAGGTGAGTGAAAAGCACCCCCCCTCCTCCCTCCCTCATAGTTCTCCTTTAACAGTAAGTGTCCACAGCCCTGTCTGCGACCGCAATCTCGAGTACAGTAAGCCACGAACATGTTTCAGAGCGGGGAATATGGCCGCAGTCGTGTTCGTCACCCGAGGCAGAGTTCGCGAACGGAGGCAAAATTTTGACAAACTTCCTGGTCGCGAACCGAATTGTTAGTGAACAGAGGCGTTCGTGAACCGAGGTACCACTGTACATCCTTGTGTTTATTATTGACATATGGAACTTTGAGGGCTTAACTCCAAGCAAATATAAAAGATGCAAACAGTAATCTGTATTTATTGTGTCATTAAATGTATTATTTACTGATTGGTTGATTGATGATACAAGTAATTTAAGTACAGAACTTGACTTATGTTCAAGCTTAATATAAATGCAAATACAGGTGAAACTCGAATAATTAGAATATCATGCAAAAGTAATTGCAGTAAGTGCTGCAAAAGGGGCCCAAACCAAGTACTGAGTACATATGCATGCTTGTACTTTTCAGAGGTCCGATATTGTTCTATGTACAATCCTTGTTTTATTGATTGCATGTAATAATCTACTTTTTTGAGGTTGTGGATTTGGGGTTCTTGGGGTTTTCATGAGCTGTAAGCCATAATCATCACAATGATGACAAATCACGGCTTGAACTATCTTGCTTTGCATGTAATGAGTCTCTCTCATATATTAGTTTCACCTTTTAAGTTGCATTAGTGAAATAAATAAACTTTGCACGATATTCTAATTATTCGAGTTTCACCTGTATATACATTATATGGCCCAAAGTAGGTTGCCCGCCGCTCCAAATGTTGGAGTTCAGGTGTCTCCAGTGAAGGTTCTGTTAACACTACAGCATACAAAGACATTGTAGACATTTGTGCTCTTCCAACCTTGTGGTAACAGTTTGGTGAAGTCGCCTTGGGATTACCTGTACACATCCCAGCGCGGTTAAAGAGGCTTTGGAGTTTGGTGAAGGCCCTTTTCTGTTCCACCATGACTGTCCCCTGTGTACAAAGCCAGCTCCATAAAGTCATGGTGTGACCAGTTTGGTGTGAAGGAACTCAAGTGTCCTCTACAGAGCCCTGACCTCAACCCTACTGGACACCTTTTGGGATGAATTGTAAAGACGATTGTGAGCCAGGTCTTCTCGCCCAACATCAGTACTTTACCTCACAAATGTTCTTTTGGCAGAATGGGAAGAAGCACTGCAAAATCTTGCCGAAAGCCTTACTAGAAGACTGGAGGCTGGTACGTCCAGAAAGGAGTTGGGGGGGACATTATCAATGGCCATGGTTTAGAATGAGATTTCCAACAACCTCCTATAGATGTGATGGTTTGGTGTCTGCATACTTTTGGTCATGTAGCATACCTCCCAACTATCTGAGATGAGTAAGAGGGACACTTAGTAGGCCAAGGACACCCTTCCCCCACCCCCACCCCCCCTTCCCAGTTACACACACCTTGAATAATTAATATGAAAAAAATAAATGAGCCCACAAGTAATTTTTTCATCCCCCACCCCCCCTTCCCACATACACACACCTTGAATAATTAATATGAAAAAAATAAATGAGCCCACAAGTAATTTTTTCATCACTACCTTTCTTATATTTTGGCTTTTTAAAGAAACAAATGCAATCATTAAGAAGTTGAAAGAAGTTATTTTGTTTTTCACAGTGGTCTATACATTGGGCCAAAAAAGAGAGACAACTGAGGAGTAAAGAAGGGCAGACGGACTTGGTTCCAAAAGAGGGACAGTCCCTCCAAACATTTTGGAGCATATGGGTGAGAGCAGACTTTTCCCAGCATAGCATTTCCATAATTAGAAAAAAAGGGTTCCTCTTATATAAGTAGTTTACAAACTATCACAGTATTCTGAGCCAGGTTTGGACCAAGACTTTAGGGAAACGTCCTATGTAAATAGATGATCCTAGCTGAGGGGTGTTCCCAGGGGCATAACTACAAATCACAGGGCCCCATGGCAAAATTTTGTATGGGGCCCTGTGATTTCTAGTTACGCACCTTGCAGAGCCCACCTGATATCCCAAACAGCCCACCTAAAAGTGACCTTGCCACCATAGACTCTCTATGGTGGGCTCTGTAGGGTCTCAGGTAGGCTGGTCACACCCCTGCACACCTCTTACCTGTCAGTCCCAATCTGCTGTCCGCCTCCTCCTCCTCCACGGTCACTGAAGGGCCCCGCCTCCTCCTCCTTTGCTGGGCCCTGCCTCCTCCCCTGCTGCTGACGCTGGGCCAAGCCTCCTCCATTGTTGGGCCCCGCCCCCTCCCCTGCCTACGCCAATCCTCCTCATCCGCAGCTGCTGGCTGTCACTGACTCACCGCTGCACAGGTTGTCAGTGATCTGAACAGCGACATGTTCCTCCTCACAGCCGCCAGTGACAGCCAGCAGCCTAAGATGCCATAGTGACCCAGGCGGCCCACACAGCATTAGGGGGACCCCTTTTGTTCCTCATAGTGGCCGCCTGGGTCACTATGGTGATTGTTCCGCCACTGGGTGTTCCTTAGGGCTCCAAGCACTGTGTACTTACAGGCTCCAGTGATGATGGTCCAGCTGTCATCTCAAGGTCTTCTTTTGAATGTTGCCTGCAATGTAGCTTCAAAGTATCGTATATCTAAAGCCAAAACTTTGCTTTTAGTTTTTGACAGAGTAGACTGGGGGGGGGGGGGGGTTAGGCAACCTCAGCACTCCAGCTGTGGTGGAACTACACTACACGTCTTATGAGGCATTTTAACACCTCCACAGGCATGATGAATTCTGTAGCTTCATGACATCAGGAGAGCCAAGGTTGCCTACCCATGGCGTAGACTGTGGGTTGGGACTTGTACACAAAGTCTCAAGGATTATGGGATGAGATTCGGACACACAGTCTTAAGGACTTGATCACTTATCAATGATCCATTAATTTTGTGCTTGGACACAAAGTCAAGTGGTGACCTATCCTTCATACATCCCAAGAACTTCATCACTTATCAACGGCCCATTGATTTTGTGCTTGGACACAAAGTCAAGTGGTGACTAGTGTTAGGCTCAATGTTCGAGTCGACCAAGAGTTTGACTCGAACATCGCTAGTTCGTGTGTTTGGCGAACATGCAAACTATCAGGGCGATCAGCGGGCTGTTCTCCCGCTGAGTGCCCCACAAGTACAGTGCCATGTGAATCCCTGATTGGCAAAAGCCTTGCAGCTGACCACAGGTCAGGTGCAAGACTTTGCCCAATCACGGCACAGTGCACTGAAGAGCCATGATTGGGCAAAGTCATAATGACTTTACCCGATCATGGCTCACCTGTCAGGTGCAGTACAACTGTAAACAGTTGGGCGGAGCTAGCTGTCAACGCTAGCTCTGCCCAGTTGTTTATATTTTGCCAGCATCTGTCAAAATGCCATTCTGCGGCGGGAGTTCGTCGCGAGCAGACCGGAGCATCGGCACAGGGACACGGTGCTTTTCCAGGGGCAACCCTGAAAAAGCACCCTCCGAGTGCCCAGTGCATGTGGCCTGGTATGGCTCGCTTGCCGCCCCCTTTCTTGCCCTGCCAGGCCTGTGCTCGGATCAAGGGGCTTTTGGGGGGAACTCCACGCTTTTTTTTCTTTTTTTTTTTTAAATGGGATCCCTCCTAACTTTCCTACCAGACCTAAAGGGTCTGGTATTGTTTGGGAGGGGGAAGCGCACACTTTTTTTATTTATATATAAATGTCAGTTTTGCTGCAGCAGATTCTATACATCGTACAGATCCGCCACTTTACAGGCAGGTTAATGGGACCCCCGAGGCACGATATGTAAAGGAATGTTTAATTGTTATTGTTTCACTTTAAACAATGTTAAAATCACTGCTCCTTTAAAGGAGAACTATGAGATGAGTGATTTCCACTCACCTCATAGTTCTAGCCGACCTGTGACAATGAGACTGTCACAGGTCGGCTCAGTAGATAGGGAGGTGAGCGAACACATACCGGCGTTCGCTCACCTCTCGATCCTGTCACGGCTCTCTGCCATGACAGGGGAGGGGCTGGATTCCCCTCTCCCCGCTCCAATCTACCAGCGCTGACTGGCGGAACGGACGGGGGAGGGGGCGGGTACAGCTGGCTCTGCCTCTAGATAGGCAGAGCCAGCTGTCACTCACGCAGCTGGGCGGATCCCGTCATCTACGTCGGGATCCGCTCCGGCTGCCGCGTCTCAGTATACCGCGAGCTGTAGCTTGCGGTATACTGAGCTTAGGGTAACGGGAGGACGCTAGTTTGTGTCCTCCCGTTACCCTAGGGAGAACTATGGGGAAAAACACTGACCCCATAGTTCTCCTTTAAAAACGGTATTTTTTATTAGTGTTTTTTTGCATTGACACCTGTCCTCCAGGGCAGTACCCGGACCCCCATACACCTTTCATGGCCAATAAATTGCATATAAGCCTTCAAAATGGGGTCAATTGATTTTCCATGTTCTACCCCCATAGATTTACATCGAGTTTGAGTTCAAATTCAAACTTTTTCCATGTTCTAAAGTTTGAATTCGAACCAAACACGGGGG
>NW_017306349.1:800525-804263 GCF_000935625.1 Nanorana parkeri | reverse complement strand
CTTTGTGTCTGGACTGTGGGGTGTGGGGGGTGGGGGGGGGGGGGGGGGGGGCGGGGTGTCTGGCCCTTCACTAGTGGTGACCTGTCCTTCACACATCTGCTACCCAGTTTTGGTCACCTATCCTTGTGTGACAGGTCACCACTTGACTTTGTGTCTAAAAGCAAGATCAATCGCTCGTTGATAAGTGGTCAAGTGCAAGTAGCAGCACACCATCTATGACTGACAGCACAGACACATATGGGGAGCTATGTGAGGAAATTCTTAGTAATGGAAGTCCCAAATTTCACATTTTTAAAGGCAAATGGCCATTTTTAACAAAACAGCCACAACATGAAAGCAAGCCCAGCTCCAACTTACTATAGAAAGTAAGAGGACAGCTCTCCAAAGTAGGAGACATCCCCTTTTAGACAGTTGACACTTAGAGGACCATTTCCCTCCCATTCCGTTGTGGTGACAACATAAAATTTTGGAGTATCCCTCTCTTCCAATCCCATTGACAATGGTCACATGGACAAATAGAGAGGGTGAATCTTCCCAGCGGGGGGCACAGAGAACAATAAAAACCTGACGGGTTGTGGGAGAAGAGCTAGATATGTCAGTAATTCTTTTCTTTGAAGGGTCAAAAATCCTTAGTGAGGCTGCTCTACACAAAACAATACTAATCTACAGTATATATTTATTGATCAGTATTGACACTATCAATTTGAAGTGTATCTAAAGCCAAAACTTAGCAAGTTAACAGGAGAGCAAAAAATAACCTGATAGGGGCCCAGACCTTCGCTACCGCACCCAATAAACAAAAGTGTTGTCTTGACATACACTTTAATGAAGCTTCATGTTTAAAAAGCCTCAAAGTAACTATTGTAATGGTATTGACAGGTTAAAGCTAATTGTTTTGGTTATACGTAGACCTAATGCACCTTCCCCAAGGCACCTTTCCCAACACATCTGTTGCATTGTCAAATTCTCAAAGCACTTTTCAAGTGACCTTTCCCAACACATCTTTTCTAAAGCACCTTCCATGAGGTACATTTCTCAGTCACCTTTCCCAAAGCACCTTCCCCCAGGCACCTTTCCCTAGACATCTTTACCAAGACATCTTTACCAATGTACCTTCCCTAAGGTACCTTTCTCAGTCACTTTTCTCAACACACCTTCCCCAAGGCACCTTTCTCAAGGCATCTTTCCCAATCACCTTCCCCCATGCACCTTTCCCAACATACCATTCTCAATGCACTTTTCCTAAGCACCTTTACTAATTTACCTTTTCCAATCACCATTCTCAATCACCTTTCTTATTGCACCTTCCAAAAGGCACCTTTCCCAATCACATTTCTCACCACACCATTCCCAATGCACCTTCATAATGCACCTTTCTCAATACACTTTTCTCAAAGCACCTTTCTCAACGCACCTTCCCAAGCAACCTTTCGCAATCACCTTTCCCAATGCATGTTCCCCGAGGCACCTTTTCCAATTCATCTATTTCAAGGCACCTTTCCCAACTCCCCTTCCCCCGGCATCTTTCTCAACACACCTTTCCCAAGGCACCTTTCCCATTCACCTTTCTCAACGCACCTTTTCCAAGGCATCTTTCCCAATCACCTTGCCCCATGCACCTGCCCCAAGGCACCTTTCTCAATGCATCTTTCCCAAGACACTTTCCCCAAGGCACCTTTCCCATTCACCTTTCCCATTCACCTTTCTCAACACACCTTTTCCAAGGCATCTTTCCCAATCACCTTGCCCCATGCACCTGCCCCAAGGCACCTTTCCCATTCAACTTTCTCAATGCACCTTTCTCAATGCATCTTTCCCAACACACTTTTCCCCAAGGCACCTTTCCCATTCACCTTTCCCAACTCACCTTTCTCAATGCATCTTTCCAAACACACTTTCCCCAAGGCACCTTTCCCAACGCACCTTTCCCATTCACCTTTCCCAACGCACCTTTTTCAAGGCATCTTTCCCAATCACCTTGCCCCATGCACCTGCCCCAAGGCACCTTTCCCATTCAACTTTCTCAATGCACCTTTCTCAATGCATCTTTCCCAACACACTTTTCCCCAAGGCACCTTTCCCATTCACCTTTCCCAAACGCACTTTTCACCAAGGCACCTTTCCCATTCACCTTTCCCAAACGCACATGCATTACAGCCCACCACAAGGCACGGAACAAAAAAATAAAACTACAGTTTAGATCAAGACTTTAATACAGAACGCTAAGTCCTTTCTCAGTTTTGCAATTTCTTTGACATTTTTCCACTTTTGCTTAGTGCACTTTATCATCAGCGGTAACCTTGGCTCTTGTGTTTGACTTTGTGTTTTGTGCCACAAATAGCTACACCAGGCCGAAGGCTTACACGTCTATTGCAACGAAAGAAAAAAAAACAAAAACACCCAGCACATAAAAAGACAAAAACAGCGAGCAAACCTTATGGGAATTTAAAGCTGCGTTTAGTTTCTTACAGTCCACACCTCTGACATTCTGTATATCGGATGCAAAGATCTACTAAGCCATGTTGCGTAGACTGCCCGTGTCGTTACAGTCAGTTTGTTCTGCTTTAAACGCAGAGGCAGTTAGCTTTCAGTGAAGCAGTATTAATTAATAGGATTAGCAGTCTCTTAAGTCTACTGGCGCGACAGTATGTGGAGTAGGAAATCAACTACTGATCTATCAAGCTGGAGTAGAGTACGTCTAAAGGCTTCCGATCGACTTATACGTAACCTGTGAGGCTGTACCCGCTGTTCTCTTTCTTGGAGTTCTGCGCCTTGCTGGCCGCCAAAGTCCTGCTCTGGTATTTGTTGTAAAAGCCCCGGTCCGGCTCCCTGGGGGGACAAGAGGTGCAAAGAATGGCGCCGCCCACCACGGAGAGTAAGGAAGACACGATGCCGAGATACAGGGCCGATCCGATCTCGTACCTCTGCGCGTCGGGGAGCAACGGGTTGTAAAAGTCTTGGAGGATCGTGTGCAGGTTCCAGCAGATGGGCACCATGCAGATGACCCCACCCAGGATGAACATGACGCCGCCGGTCACTGCCAGTTTATCCTTGCCGGGGCTCCCTTGGTTGAAGATAGTGCATTTCATGCCAAAGACGGTGAGGAGGGTGGACAAGCATGATACCACGCAAGAGGTTATCATGAGGGCTTGGGCGGCTTGGGTTTCTGGTGGAAGACCCAACATGGAGTTATATATGTCACACTGGGTGATACCGGTGCTAAAGACGGCGCACTCCATCCACAGTCCTTTATTAAAACCCACGGCCGTCACAATGCTGGCGCCGATGTAGGAGCTGACCTTCCAGTCAGGAAGGAGCGTTGCGATGACTGCGCCAATCAAACCCAACACGGCCATGAAGTAGCCCATCATCTGGAGACCAACAGAAGCCATTTTGCTTTCTCTTCTTCTCTGGTCCACTTCTCAATGTTCAATGCCCAGCTGCCGCCCAGTCTGTTTTGTACTTCAGCTTTCCATAGCTGGTCTGGATTCCTTGACGGAGTGGTGTCTTAATGAGGCAGAGACTTGTTCTACAAAGCTTTAGCAGTCTTTATACGTACAAAGTATTTCTGTTGCCTTCGGCTCAGATAAAATACCAAACCGGGTTGAGGTTCCAGCTGTTTGGATTTGATGTCATGCTGAGTCCAGTTTGTGCTGAGATTAAACGTGAAAAGGTAAGAACACGTCGGAAAGGGGGAGGATGTGGAAAGCTGGAAAGAAAGGGGGGGGGGGGGGGGGG
>NW_017306349.1:798359-800490 GCF_000935625.1 Nanorana parkeri | reverse complement strand
GTTGGCTGATGTTTAAACATTCACCAATACTGACTGATTCAGAAAGTGCCCCTTGACCGCGTTATCTATGAAATATGAAAATCAAACAGACCCCCCTCCCCGTCTTGTGATCTCCTGCCAGTGGATCGTCCCCACATTATGCAACCCACCTCCAGTTTGCCGTATTGCCTTTACGGTATCTCAGCCCAGCTGATGATTTTCTAAGTGCATCGCAAGCCTTGTGTTGCAACATTACCTTTCAGTTTTCTCACAGGTTGTACAAATAAAATAGTGTGAAGTATAATACCTGGGTTGTTGCTGAAGGTTAAAAGCATAGGAGGTTGAGAAGGACATCGTGGTCTATTGGTTTTGCCCCTTTTTTGTGGCTGAGAAGGACAATACTGGCCATTGCGTTTGCCCCTTTTTTTGTAGCTGAGAAGGGCAACATGGTTCACCGGGTCTGCCCCTTTTTCTGTGGCTGAGAAGGAGAACATGGTCTATTGGTCTTGCCCCTTTTTTTGTGGCTGAGAAGGACAATACTGGCCATTGGGTTTGCCCCTTTTTTTGTGGCTGAGAAGGATGACATGGTCCATCGAGTCCGCCCCTTTTTTTTGTGGCTGAGAAGGACAACGTGGTGCATCGGGTCTGCCCCTTTTTTTATGGCTGAGAAGGACAACGTGGTGCATCTGGTCTGTCCCTTTTTTGTGGCTGAGAAGGACAACATGGTCCATCAGGTCTGCCCCTTTTTTTGTGGCTGAGAAGGACAACGTGGTGCATCAGGTCTGCCCCTTTTTTTGTGGCTGAGAAGGACAACATGGTCAATTGGGTTTGCCCCATTTTTTATGGCTTAGAAGGACAACATGGTCCATCAGGTCTGCCCCTTTTTTGTGGCTGAGAAGGACAACATGGTCTATTGGGGTTGCCCCATTTTTTATGGCTTAGAAGGACAACATGGTCCATTGGGTCTGCCCCTTTTTTGTGGCTGAGAAGGACAACATGGTCTATTGGGTTTGCCCCTTTTTTTATGGCTGAGAAGGGCAACGTGGTTCACCAGGTCTGCCCCTTTTTTTGTGGCTGAGAAGGACAACATGGTCCATTGGGTCTGCCCCTTTTTCTGTGGCTGAGAAGGAGAACATGGTCTATTGGTCTTGCCCCTTTTTTTGTGGCTGAGAAGGACAATACTGGCCATTGGGTTTGCCCCTTTTTTTGTGGCTGAGAAGGATGACATGGTCCATCGAGTCCGCCCCTTTTTTTTGTGGCTGAGAAGGACAATGTGGTGCATCAGATCTGACCCTTTTTTTGGGGCTGAGAAGGACAACGTGGTGCATCTGGTCTGTCCCTTTTTTTGTGGCTGAGAAGGACAACATGGTCCATCAGGTCTGCCCCTTTTTTTGTGGCTGAGAAGGACAACGTGGTGCATCAGGTCTGCCCCTTTTTTTGTGGCTGAGAAGGACAACATGGTCTATTGGGTTTGCCCCATTGTTTATGGCTTAGAAGGACAACATGGTCCATCAGGTCTGCCCCTTTTTTTGTGGCTGAGAAGGACAACGTGGTCTATTGGGTTTGCCTCTTTTTTTGTGGCTGAGAAGGGCAACATGGTCCATTGGGTCTGCCCCTTTTTTTGTGGCTGAGAAGGACAACGTGGTCTATTGGTTTTGCCCCTTTTTTTGTGGCTGAGAAGGACAACATGGCCCATCAGGTCTACCCCTTTTTTTGTGGCTGAGAAGGGCAACATGGTCCATTGGGTCTGCTCCTTTTTTGTGGCTGAGAAGGACAACATGGCCCATCAGGTCTACTCCTGTTTTGTGGCTGAGAAGGACAACATGGCCCATCAGGTCTGCTCCTTTTTTGTGGCTGAGAAGGACAACATGCTGCATCTTGTCTGCTCCTTTTTTGTGGCTGAGAAGGACAACATGGTCCATCAGATCTGTCCCTTTTTTGGGGGCAAAGAAGGTCTGTGGCCCATTGGGGAGATTTGAGTATGTCTATGCCATACCTGATGGGCCACTGGGGATCCTGTAGTATCTGGAGCTGTGACGGCGCCATCTTCAGGGTCCTGAATGTAATTTACATTATAAAAAAACTAGATGTTCTCTGAATGGCCGCTGCGCGAGCGAGTGACCCCCCCCCCCCCCCCCCTTTTCAGAGGAGA
>NW_017306349.1:760671-797200 GCF_000935625.1 Nanorana parkeri | reverse complement strand
CCCCCCCCCCCTTTTCAGAGCAGAGAGGACACTCGCTCGGCGCAGCATCCATTTAGTATTTCTATTAACGAGTACAAGATGTTTTCTGATTGGACGACGGGCAGTGACGTCACAGTACAAGTCGACCCAATCACTCACATCTTATATTCTTTACCATTCACACATAGGCGTATCGGGAACACATAGGCGTATCGGGAACACATAGGCGTATCGGGAACGAAACACGCACCAAACGCAGAGCAAGCATGCGGTACCATTAGTCAATGACACCCCAAACGCGTCTAAAAAAATGCAGGTTGCAGAATTTGCAAAAAACATATCTTTTCCCACGTTTGGCGTACGTTCAGTGCCCCTTAAACTCAATGGGTGACAAATGCAGGAAGCAAACGGTCACTGCGACTCGCGTTCCTGCCATACGAACGGTGGTCCTAATGCCATTTTTATCTTTTTTTAATCTCTCGCTAAAATAATCTCTGGTGATCCCGCCATCCTTGCTCAGGCGCTTCCTGTTTTAGGGTGACAACGCTCCGTCCCTATTAAAAAAAAAAAAAAGGCAATTATGTATGATACGCAGGGCTTTAGCAAATCAGACGGCACCCCGTTCGGGTTCACATGTACATTAATCCTCCTATTGCAGGAGCCTGGCTATAGATTCCTATACTGATCGCCATTCCGCGGCATTGTGTCCTAACAGCATTAGTTTCGGGGTAATAACCGGCAATAAAAAGGGGATCAGGCCGAATAAAATGTTTAATGTCGCAACTTTGTATTTATTTTAATCCCTTCTGGAATTTGGAGACTTTAATCTGCGCTGTTCCCGTCTTTTACGCCTTTTCGCCTCCACGCCGCGCTTAACCCTTTCCGCAATCGGCTTGTTGTTACATAATAAGGAATACCGGAATGCCAGTGAAATCACAGGGATCCATATCTGCCATTGATACATTGCTGGTTACAATTGGAGCTTATGTATAAAGCATTGTATCTGACATTCTCCAAACATTCACTGCAGGTGAACCTTCCTGGTGCATGTGTGTGTGAAATGACAGTGATTGATTCGCCGCCAGTGAAGGTCACGTTCACTGCTGTATACATTTGCCCTTAAGTATATACAGTATAAATCCAATCTTTACACTGTCATAGAAGCTTACAAAGCCATTTAAGTACAATGCTCTGTCCTAGTTCAGGCACTTCCTGTTATAGGGCGACAATGCTCTGTCCTAGTTCCGGCACTTCCTGTTATAGGGTGTCAAGGCTCTGTCCTTCTTCAGGCACTCGCTGTTATAGGGTGGCAATGTTCTGTCCTTGTTCAGGCACTTCCTGTTATAGGGTGACAATGCTCTCTCCTTGTTCAGGCACTTCCTGTTATAGGGTGACAATGCTCTCTCCTTGTTCAGGCACTTCCTGTTATAGGGTGGCAATGTTCTGTCCTTGTTCAGGCACTTCCTGTTATAGGGTGACAATGCTCTGTCCTTGTTTAGGCACTTCCTGTTAGAGGGTGACAAGGCTCTGTCCTGGTTTAGGCACTTCTTGTTAGAGGGTGACAATGCTCTGTTCTTGTTCAGACACTTCCTGTTATAGGGTGACAATGCTCTGTCCTTGTTTAGGCACTTCCTGTTAGAGGGTGACAAGGCTCTGTCCACGTTCAGACACTTCCTGTTATAGGGTGACAAGGCTCTGTCCATGTTCAGACACTTCCTGTTATAGGGTGACAATGCTCTGTCTTTGTTTAGACACTTCCTGTTAGAGGGTGACAATGCTCTGTTCTTGTTCAGGCACTTCCTGTTAAAGGGTGACAACGCTCTGCCCTTAGTTCTTAGTTCCATGGGGTTGAGGTCGGGTCTCCGTACAGTACACTAGAGCTCCTCAACACCAAACTGGCCAAACCATGTCTTCATGAAGCTGGCTTTGTGCACCTGAACTCGAAATACCTACGGCACAGCTATGTTCCATAAGGTGTTCCTATGTTCCATGGGGTCGAAGTCAGGGTTCTGGTGTGAAGAAATTTGAGTGGCCTTCACAAACTGGTCAAACCAAACCTCAATAATTCCAATGGAACCCCTACTGGGGGGAATTTTATCTGCTCTTATGTTCATTAAAGTAGATGTAAACTCTAACTCTAAACTCTATACATTTGTGGACATCTGACCATCAAAGCTTTATCAGCTTGTTGGACACCCAATTCCAAAACCAATGCCATTAATATGGAGTTGTCCCCAGGGCCGGTATTCCCACAAGGCCACTAAGGCCCAGCCTCGGGGCGGCAGGGTGCAGAGTGGCGGCAGAGGTGTGGAATCTCCCGACGCCCGGGACATGCGGTTGTGTAAACAGTAAGAGGGGAGAGATGCACTCGCAGCCTTCCCCTCTCAACTGTCACAGGAGTGCTGCGCTAGAACTCCTCTATTGGGAGTGACAGGTTCCATAAAGAGAACCGGTCACCTCCAAGTGCTATCACACAGGGGCTTGTTAGCTCCTGCGTGATAGCAATAAAGTTGAGTGAAAAACAAACAGAAAAAAAATGAATTGATTAAAAAAATTATTCAATAAATTAAAATAAAATAAATAAGTAAAAAGGGGATTAAAAAGTAAAAAAATAATAAGAAAAAATGAACAAGTGTAAAATAATAAGATGAAAAAATGAAAAAGCAAAAAATAATAAGATAAATAAATTATAAAAAAATGTAAAAGATGATAAGCTGAATAAAAATTTCAAAAAGTAACAAAATAAATAAAAAGTAAAAAAAAAAAAAATAATAAAAGATTTTAAAAAAAGAAAATACAAAATTAAAAAAAAAATTAAAATGAAATAAAAAGTAATAAAAAAGAAATAATAAATAAAAATTCATAAAAAATTAAAAAAACACAGTGGAGGTAAGAAAAGATATAAAGGGGAGAGACAGCAGAGAAAGTGAGAGAAGAGACAGCAGAGAGAAACAGGGGAGAGAGCGAGGAGAGAGAGAAGAGACAGCCAAGAAAGAGGGTTCACACCACAAAGTCTATGTTCCAGTGTTCAGCCTCTAGAGCGCACTGGAATGCAAGCTGGCCGGCTCCCTGCTTTCAGGGGCGGGAGGGGGGTTGTACTGAAGTCAATGGCACCCCAGCCACGCCCCCCGGCCACATTGCGATCGCCTGCACGTTCCGGTCCAATGCGATCTGCAAAAATAGTGCTTGTAGCATTTTTTCAGATCTCACTGGACCTGAACGCAGGCACTATATGTGCCAGCGTTCCGGGTGCGGGCGATCGCACTGTGGGTGGGGGGGCGTGGCCGGGCTGCGATTGGCTTCAATGCACCGCCAGGCCCCCTCCTCAGGGCAGGATTTACTCTCTCTGCTGCCCCAAGGCCAGGTTCCTCAATGTACCCCCCTACCCGCCAAACCCAGCCCCAGGGAGAATGGCAATCCCGCAGGCTGCATATAAGTGTTCCCAGTGACATCGCTGGGATCACTTGTACGAAACAAGTGGTGGCTTCCCCCTGCTGTACATTTAGCCCTGCTTGCCCAAAGCAGGGCTAAATGTAGAAAACAACTATCCGCCCGGCGCCCTAAACTGCATGTCCCAGGCGTCGGGAGATAGGAATTCCACTTCTCCGCTGCCCCGGCGCCCCGGAACTGCATGTCCCGAACATGCGGAGATAGGAATTCCACCCCCCGCTGCCCCTCTACTCCCTGCGTCGGTTGGCCTTTTTGGGAAATCCGGCCCTGCCCCTCCTTCCACTGAATGCAGGTGTTTTGTCGTTGGTAGATCTCATTGAGCTTGTCATTTGAAAAGTAGATCTCCAGTCGAAAAATTGTGGGCGCCCCTGTACTAGCCAGATACTGTACAACTGAAAAGTATATTTGATCCCAGTCATGTTATCTGTTTTATGGCATTCTTATATGAATTACCCGCCTCCATACGTGCAGATATCTTTCCCTAAAATGGCTTTTTTTATCGATTTTGTTTCAATTCCAAGAACAGTAAACTCTAACAATCCTCACTCATAACCCATATCCTGATCGATTTTTTTTTTCCATTCTAATTATATTTATAGCTATTGTCAGACAAGTTCGGGGTTGTATATCCCGAGAACAATCAATCTGTTGTTAGCTCATTAGTCTTTTAAATAATAACTAGAAGAACAATAAGATAAGTAAATGCTCTCTTGATGTTTCCTATCAACTGTACATTTATGACCATGGAGGTAGTAAAGTGAGATAATCTCAAGGTATTTTTTTCCCAAGTTTTTATTGTTTAGACTTGTATGAGAGGGTAATGGTTATTCAATAGGCTATAAATATGAGTGATATGGTTCTCAGTTTATGTCTGCCGGCTGGGTGACCTATGAAGGTTCCAGAATGAGACGTTTGTTCGGAAAGGCCACTATATGGCCAAAAGCTTGAAGACACCGGACCATTACAACGACCTATAAGTGCAAAAGTATTTGGACCCCCTCCCATCCCCCTGACCCCCATTCCTTAGGAAAGGCAACTATATGGCCAAAAGCTTGAAGACACCGGACCATTACAACGACCTATAAGTGCAAAAGTATTTGGACCCCCTCCCATCCCCCTGACCCCCATTCCTTAGGAAAGACAACTATGTGGCCAAATGCTTGAGAACACCTTACAATCACAGCAAAAGTATGTGGACCCCCCCTGACCCCCATTCCTTAGGAAAGGCAACTATATGGCCAAAAGCTTGAGGGCACCTGACCATTACAACCACCTATAAGTGCAAAAGTATGTGCCCCCCCCGACCCCCATTACTTAGGAAAGGTAACTATATGGCCAAAAACTTGAGGACACCTGATAATCACACCTACCTATATGTCTAATGGTATGTGGACCTCTGTTCGTTAGGAAAGGCCACTATATGGCCAAAAACTTGAGGACACTTGAGCATCAACCTACCTATAAGTTCAAAAGTATGTGGACCTCTGTTCGCTAGAAAAGGCCACTATATGGCCAAAAGCTTGAGGACACCGGACCATTACAACCACCTATAAGTGCAAAAGTATGTGGACCCCCCTGACCCCCATTCCTTAGGAAAGGCAACTATATGGTCAAAAGCTTGAGGACACCTGACAATCACACCTACCTATATGTCCTAAAGGTAGGAAAGGCCACTATATGGCCAAAAGCTTGAGGACACCTGACCATCACACCTACCTATATGTCCTAAAGAATGTGGACCCCCCCCACATGACTCCTGTTCATTAGGAAAGGTTACTATATGGCCAAAAGCTTAAGGACACTTGACCATCAACCTACCTATATATTCAAAAGTATGTGGACCCCGTTCACTAGGAAAGGCCGCTATATGGACAAAAGCTTGAGTACACTTGACCATCAACCTACCTATCAGTTCAAAAGTATGTGGACCCCTGTGACCCATGTTCATTAGGAAAAGGCAGCTATTTGGCCAAAAGCTTGAGGACACCTGCCATCACACCTACCTATATGTCCTAAAGTATGTGGACCCCTGTGACCCATGTTCATTAGGAAAAGGCAGCTATTTGGCCAAAAGCTTGAGGACACCTGCCATCACACCTACCTATATGTCCTAAAGTATGTGGACCCCCCACATGTCTCCTGTTCATTAGAAAGGCTGCTATATGGCCAAAAGCTTGAGGACATCTGACCATCACACCTACCTCTATAGCCAAAAGTATGTGGACCACACTGACCACCCTTTCGTTAGGAAAGGCCGCTATATGGCCAAAAGCTTGACAACACTTGACCATCACACCTTCCTATATGTCCAAAAGTATGTGGACCCCCCTCCAAATGACTCCAAGTATTTCCAATGCAGGTCTCAAATGCCTCCATACCAGAGCCCTGACTTCAATCCCATGTAACATAACAACACCTTATGGAACATAGGTGTTCCATAGAGTTCAGGTGTACAAAGACAGCTCCATAAAGACATGGTTTGACCAGTTTAGTGTTGAGGAACTCGAGTGTACTGTACAGAGACCCGACCTCAACCTCATGGAACATAGGAACACCTTAGGAATTATTGAGTTCAAAGACATTGAATTGGAGCAGTGAGTTCTTTTTTGTCCATACCCTAAGGTAGACCTAACCTAACGTCAACCCTATGGAATATAGGAACACCTTTTGGAATATTGGGGTTCCACAGCATTTATGGAGTTCAGGTGTACAAAGACAGCTCCATAAAGACATGGATTGACCAGTTTGTGAAGGCCACTCTAGTTCCTCTACACCAGAGCCCTGACCTCAACCCTGTGGAACATAGGAACATCTTATGGAACATAGTTGTTCCATAGGAAATATTGAGTTCAGGGGCACAAAGCCAGATCCATAAAGACATGGCTTGACCAGTTTAGTGTGGAGGAAGTCGAGAGCCCTGACCTCAACCCTATGGAATATAAGAACACCTTATCTTTCCCAGAATAAATGGCATTAAGGGTTTTTCCACTCCAGTAAACCTACAACAGACCACTCAGACCTTTTGATCAGATGGGGACCGTCCAAACCGCTCACCCAAAGAACAAAGTTTCCTCAGGCTCCGGCCTGCAACCCTTCTGGAGGGCTCGGTTGATGTCACCCACATCACCCCAGTCCCACCAGAATGCACCCTTGCAATAGGCTGGTGGGCTCTCTTGCAGGATATTGACCTCCCAGTTTGGTGACATCACCGGTACCTTGGGGTTGTGTACAAATGGCTTTTTGAAGCTATGGGTTTCTGGTAGGGCAGAAGGCTGGCATTAAAGTGGGCCTTGTGTCTGCCATGGAAGGTTCACTTTAAGATACGGAATATTCATCAATGTACAGTAAATCTCCGCGACAATAATGTGCGAAGCTTCCATATTCAAGAGCAAAAAAAAAAAAGGGGGGATTAAAACATTCCTCTGGCATCGATCTCCAGTAAGTGTGTTTTATTCAAGATTAAGGATTAGGACATTCCTCTGGCACAGAACTGCGGTATGGCAGCTTTATTCGAGGTAAGGCGAACCCCGGATAGAAACGTGTAGGTCTGAAGGCTTTTTTAAATATATTAATAAATGCATTGAAAAGAAAAGTGCATCTATTAATTTATTGCATTGGAGCCCGCAGAGCATTGCAACCGCATTCAGTGCAATGGCCAGGCTCCGACGGACTATTCCTCCAGGCTCAGGTCAGTCAGGATCTTCGCTTATGGGTCTACAAGTGACACCACTGCATTTGGGCGCCAAAACACAAATGGGGTGAAAGGGCCCCAATTCTTCATATGGATTTTCGAGAGATTTTCAGTCCTATTTCCTAGAAGGGTCAAAATATATATTTTTTACATTCCTTCAGTTGCTGTGCATTGCAATAAGACACAAATTGCATCACAGATTGCAGATTGTCCTAGATACAGTGCACCCCATCCTGTCCTAAAAGGGTGGGGTACACGAGAGCTGCATAACAGATTACCCATTGTCCTAGATATAGTGCACCCCATCCTGTCCTAAAAGGGTGGGGTACACGAGAGCTGCATAACAGATTACCCATTGTTCTAGGTACAGTGCCCCCCACCCTGTCCTAAAAAGGGTGGGGTACACGAGAGCTGCATAACATATTACCCATTGTCCTAGATATAGTGCACCCCATCCTGTCCTAAAAGGGTGGGGTACATGAGAGCTGCATAACAGATTGCCCATTGTCCTAGATATAGTGCACCCCATCCTGTCCTAAAAGGGTGGGGTACACGAGAGCTGCATAACAGATTACCCATTGTCCTAGATATAGTGCACCCCATCCTGTCCTAAACGGGCGGGGTACACGCGTGTTGTGTTATAATGCATGCATGCCGCATTTTAGCGCAACTCTCTGCAACCTCCTCCGCCAATTGTTGCAAACAAGGCGCACAGGACACCATTGCTCTCTGTGTGCCATTGTAGTGACCCGCGTGGGGCGCCAAAAACATACATTAGGTGAATGGGCCCCAATTCTTCATCTGGATATGTTGTCACCCGATTTGTCCTTGCCGGGATTAAATATTGTTCTTCATTTTTTAATATGTCAGAATTCCTAATCTCTCGTTCTCATTGATTTACAATGTAGCTGGACATCTCTCACATAATATGGCAATTATATTCCTCCGGACAATTCTTCAGACACTTTGTTCCCTCTGCTGATCGGAATATTGGCAGTTTTATGGTTTTCACCTGATAAAAAAAGGTTAAAAACAAAACAAATGCGTTCCCTCGCTATCACCCCAATAGGAAATCATTAAGCACATTTCTGATATGAATATATGGGACAGGAAAATCCTGGGGATAAGGAACGCACGGCCAGCTGGTTTATTGGCGTGTTGCTTTGTATATTTTGCACATTTGAGCATTTTGTGTTTTTCGACCAATGGAAAGCTGCTTACTGTTAGGAGGAGATTGCTGTGAGGGCGGAATTTGCATGTGAAAGTCTCTCCCGCTGAGGTCTGTTGCATCCAAAATGCGCGATCGAGCATGATTACTTTTTTTTTTTCCTTTTGACAGTCCACAGGAACAATAAAGAAACCCAAACGCATGGAGTCCCCCCTCCCCAAGTCCTACCCTTTAGGTCTGGTAGGAATTTTAGGGGGGCCCCCCAATTCCAAAAGAAGGAGAAAAAAAACGTGGGGTCCACCATTAAATCCCTTACCAGACTCTTAGGCCCCGTTCACATGTAGCAAATTATCGCGCGATTTTCCAAGCACAAGTCTGGCAGAGCAGGAAGGGGGGGTGGGGGGGGGTAGACGAGCATGGCCCCCTTCCCCCCTGCACCACACCTGACCACATGCCCAGAACATGGGGAGGGCGCTTTGCCCTGGGGGACTCCCTGGAAAAGCACACCGTCCCCAAGTCAATGAGGGCATGGGCCTCTTCCCCACAACTCCCCATGGCTGTGGGGGTCTGTGGGCAGGGGGGCTTATCTGAATCTGGTGTTATCTGTAGTGAGTCATGAGGGGAGAGAATGCACCCCACTATCTTAAAAGGGCGGTGTACACGAGAGTTGCATCACAGATTGCCCATCGCCCTAGACACAGTGCACCCTGCCCTGTGTTGACCTAGATACAGTGCACCCCACCTTGTCATAAAAGAGTGGGGTACACAAGAGTGTTATAACAGATTACCCCTTGTCCTAGTTACAGTGCACCCCGCCCTGTGTTGTCCTATATACAGTGCACCCCGCCCTGTGTTGTCCTAGATACAGTGCACCCCGCCCTGTGTTGTCCTAGATACAGTGCACCCCGCCCTGTGTTGTCCTAGATACAGTGCACCCCGCCCTGTGTTGTCCTAGATACAGTGCACCCCGCCCTGTGTTGTCCTAGATACAGTGCACCCCGCCCTGTGTTGTCCTAGATACAGTGCACCCCGCCCTGTGTTGTCCTAGATACAGTGCACCCCGCCCTGTGTTGTCCTAGATACAGTGCACCCCGCCCTGTGTTGTCCTAGATACAGTGCACCCCGCCCTGTGTTGTCCTAGATACAGTGCACCCCGCCCTGTGTTGTCCTAGATACAGTGCACCCCGCCCTGTGTTGTCCTAGATACAGTGCACCCCGCCCTGTGTTGTCCTAGATACAGTGCACCCCGCCCTGTGTTGTCCTAGATACAGTGCACCCCGCCCTGTGTTGTCCTAGATACAGTGCACCCCGCCCTGTGTTGTCCTAGATACAGTGCACCCCGCCCTGTGTTGTCCTAGATACAGTGCACCCCGCCCTGTGTTGTCCTAGATACAGTGCACCCCGCCCTGTGTTGTCCTAGATACAGTGCACCCCGCCCTGTGTTGTCCTAGATACAGTGCACCCCGCCCTGTGTTGTCCTAGATACAGTGCACCCCGCCCTGTGTTGTCCTAGATACAGTGCACCCCGCCCTGTGTTGTCCTAGATACAGTGCACCCCGCCCTGTGTTGTCCTAGATACAGTGCACCCCGCCCTGTGTTGTCCTAGATACAGTGCACCCCGCCCTGTGTTGTCCTAGATACAGTGCACCCCGCCCTGTGTTGTCCTAGATACAGTGCACCCCGCCCTGTGTTGTCCTAGATACAGTGCACCCCGCCCTGTGTTGTCCTAGATACAGTGCACCCCGCCCTGTGTTGTCCTAGATACAGTGCACCCCGCCCTGTGTTGTCCTAGATACAGTGCACCCCGCCCTGTGTTGTCCTAGATACAGTGCACCCCGCCCTGTGTTGTCCTAGATACAGTGCACCCCGCCCTGTGTTGTCCTAGATACAGTGCACCCCGCCCTGTGTTGTCCTAGATACAGTGCACCCCGCCCTGTGTTGTCCTAGATACAGTGCACCCCGCCCTGTGTTGTCCTAGATACAGTGCACCCCGCCCTGTGTTGTCCTAGATACAGTGCACCCCGCCCTGTGTTGTCCTAGATACAGTGCACCCCGCCCTGTGTTGTCCTAGATACAGTGCACCCCGCCCTGTGTTGTCCTAGATACAGTGCACCCCGCCCTGTGTTGTCCTAGATACAGTGCACCCCGCCCTGTGTTGTCCTAGATACAGTGCACCCCGCCCTGTGTTGTCCTAGATACAGTGCACCCCGCCCTGTGTTGTCCTAGATACAGTGCACCCCGCCCTGTGTTGTCCTAGATACAGTGCACCCCGCCCTGTGTTGTCCTAGATACAGTGCACCCCGCCCTGTGTTGTCCTAGATACAGTGCACCCCGCCCTGTGTTGTCCTAGATACAGTGCACCCCGCCCTGTGTTGTCCTAGATACAGTGCACCCCGCCCTGTGTTGTCCTAGATACAGTGCACCCCGCCCTGTGTTGTCCTAGATACAGTGCACCCCGCCCTGTGTTGTCCTAGATACAGTGCACCCCGCCCTGTGTTGTCCTAGATACAGTGCACCCCGCCCTGTGTTGTCCTAGATACAGTGCACCCCGCCCTGTGTTGTCCTAGATACAGTGCACCCCGCCCTGTGTTGTCCTAGATACAGTGCACCCCGCCCTGTGTTGTCCTAGATACAGTGCACCCCGCCCTGTGTTGTCCTAGATACAGTGCACCCCGCCCTGTGTTGTCCTAGATACAGTGCACCCCGCCCTGTGTTGTCCTAGATACAGTGCACCCCGCCCTGTGTTGTCCTAGATACAGTGCACCCCGCCCTGTGTTGTCCTAGATACAGTGCACCCCGCCCTGTGTTGTCCTAGATACAGTGCACCCCGCCCTGTGTTGTCCTAGATACAGTGCACCCCGCCCTGTGTTGTCCTAGATACAGTGCACCCCGCCCTGTGTTGTCCTAGATACAGTGCACCCCGCCCTGTGTTGTCCTAGATACAGTGCACCCCGCCCTGTGTTGTCCTAGATACAGTGCACCCCGCCCTGTGTTGTCCTAGATACAGTGCACCCCGCCCTGTGTTGTCCTAGATACAGTGCACCCCGCCCTGTGTTGTCCTAGATACAGTGCACCCCGCCCTGTGTTGTCCTAGATACAGTGCACCCCGCCCTGTGTTGTCCTAGATACAGTGCACCCCGCCCTGTGTTGTCCTATATACAGTGCACCCTGCCCTGTGTTGTCATAGATACAGTGAACCCCACTCTGTGTTATCCTAGATACAGTGCACCCCGCCCTGTGTTGTCCTAGATACAGTGCACCCCGCCCTGTGTTGTCCTAGATACAGTGCACCCCACCCTGTGTTGTCCTAGATACAGTGCACCCCGCCCTGTGTTGTCCTAGATACAGTGCACCCCACTCTGTGTTATCCTAGATAGAGTGCACCCCGCCCTGTGTTGTCCTATATAGAGTGCACCCCACCCTGTGTTGTCCTAGTTACAGTGCACCCCACCCTGTGTTGTCCTAGTTACAGTGCACCCCAACTTGTCCTAAAATGCTGGGGTACACGCGTGTTGTGTTATAATGCATACATGCCGCTTTTTGACGTAACTGGCTGCAACCTCCTCAGCCGATTGGTGCCAACAAGGCGCACAGGACACCATTGCTCTCTTATGTGCCCTTGGAGTGACCCGCCAGGGACCCATTGGGTGAATGGGCCCCAATTCTTCATCTGGATGCGTTGTCACCCGATTTGACCTTTCTGGGATTAAACGTTTTTCTCATTTCTAAATGCGTCAGAATTCCTCACCTTTCCTTCTCATTGATGTGCAATGCAGCCGGATATCTCTCACATAATATAACTCTCATCATTCCCGCAGACAGTTTATCAGGCCAGACACTTTGTTACCTCTGATGATCGGAATATTGGCAGTTTTATTGTTTTCACCCGATGCGTTCCCTCGCTATCGCCCAACAGACGAAATTCTGATAGGGATATATGGAAAAAGGAGAATCCTGGGGATAAGGAATGCACAGTCCGCTGCTTTGTTGGCGTGTTACTTTGTACCTTAAAGTAAATGTAAACTCTATTGAGAAACAGAAAAGTGTAGGGATCAGCACTAAACGGAGACACCACCCCTAAGTATATGCATAAATACAAAAAGGAAAGAGAAAGACGGGGCTTTATAGGTGACTCATGAACAATGCGGTTAGACATAATGTCACATAACTCATTTTGTATAGTAAAATTCATATTTAATAACATAGTTCCATGATTAGTAGAAAATAGCACATACAGGACATACCACACATTTAAAAACAGGACCATTCAATATATAAGCAACATGTCACCTCTAGGGATCTGTATATTCCCGCAGACAGTTTATCAGGCCAGACACTTTGTTACCTCTGATGATCGGAATATTGGCAGTTTTATTGTTTTCACCCGATGCGTTCCCTCGCTATCGCCCAACAGACGAAATTCTGATAGGGATATATGGAAAAAGGAGAATCCTGGGGATAAGGAATGCACAGTCCGCTGCTTTGTTGGCGTGTTACTTTGTACCTTAAAGTAAATGTAAACTCTATTGAGAAACAGAAAAGTGTAGGGATCAGCACTAAACGGAGACACCACCCCTAAGTATATGCATAAATACAAAAAGGAAAGAGAAAGACGGGGCTTTATAGGTGACTCATGAACAATGCGGTTAGACATAATGTCACATAACTCATTTTGTATAGTAAAATTCATATTTAATAACATAGTTCCATGATTAGTAGAAAATAGCACATACAGGACATACCACACATTTAAAAACAGGACCATTCAATATATAAGCAACATGTCACCTCTAGGGATCTGTACAAATTCATATTGTGCAAAATAGCAATAATTAGCATTCTTGATTTCATAATAAATTCATAATAAATTAGATCAGTCAATGTATAATTTTTCAGATCAGTCAATATATTGATGATATATAATTGCATATTGTTAAGTGTTCCCATCAAAAATCTGTACGTTTCCATTCTTCTACGCGTTTCGCTAAAAAGCTTCCTCAGGAAGATAAGAGGCTGCCTGTAATATTTAAGTATCAAAAGTGTAACTATGTATGGCTATCCTGAAAGTTAACAGAATCATTTCATTCACATATTGAACATACAATAAATAATGAAAAAACATAACCTTTTTTTCATTATTTATTGTATGTTCAATATGTGAATTAAATGATTGGTGGGAGGAGGGAGCAGAGTGATGAGCTCATCAGTTCGCTGCTTCTCCTTTCACTGACCAGTCATAGGCCGGGCTAAATAGAGAACTGATGGCATACACTTGCAACTTGCAATGGCTTATGGACCTTGTAGTTCCACAACAGCTGGAGGGCCCAAGTTTGGCTACCCCCTGCCAGAGCTGTGCTTCATCTGCTTCATTGGGGGTCCATAAGTGACATTAGGGGGGGGTCTAATAGACCCATAAAGAGGACCTGCCGTTTCCATTATGCATTGTTTCAGCCCGTGTGGAAAACACTGGTAGACGGAGGGACAGTATTTGGAGCCAGATGTGAGGGCAGAGAGATGACTGGAAAAGCTTGCTGCTGCTCCTTCACTGCCCAGTCACAGGCAGAGAGGTAACCTTTTTCTTCCATTGAAACCCGAACACTCTACAACCCACTGAAATTTTGGGGGGAGAATGAGTCTTGGCTTATTCATCACAGCTGAGACTGCTTTCAGTAGTGGGGGGAGCAGTAGCTCCTATCTTAATTTTGGTTGCCCCTGTCTGCCTGGCATCTTGTGTCCGGGTCTCGGCTGCCATGAAAACCCGGACACAGCATTCAAAGCCCGGACTGTCCAGGTGAATCCTGGACAGGTGTGGCAACCCTAGCTGCGGGGCGGGGAGGTGACCCAGCTGCGTTGCCTAACTGCAACAGAGAAAAGTCAGGTCGCTGTGGCTGTGCTCTGCGGTGGAGCTGTTCATATTCCTGCAATGGATGGACAGCAATACAAATCCCATGGGAGGCATGAGAGCTCCCTGTGCATATAGCTGTCCGCATGGAGCTCTTTCTGTTACCACATAGGAAAGGTGGAATTATAATCTGCGTTGTTCTTCCGTTGGGTGTTTTTCCGGTAGCCGCGGCTCGTCGGGTGTCAGGTTTTGGTCGCGCTTCGTTAGTAATCGACGGTGACAGATACAATGATCTCAGGGGCAGGGCTCTCCTTACCATCTTGTCTTGAATTGTGCTGTAAATGTATTGTCTTCCTTATATTGTAAAGCGCTGCACAAACTGTTGGCGCAATATAAATCCTGTATAATAATAATAATAACTAGGGATGCACCAATACCGATACTGGTATCGGTGCCAATTCTGTGTGATTGCTCCCGATGCCTATCCTGATACCGGAACTTCCTATGGGGATCCGGGTACTGCCCTGGGGGGACATGTATGGGGATCCGGGTACTGCCCTGGGGGACATGTATGGGGGTCTGGGTTACTGCACAGGGGGACATGTATGGGGGTCCGTGTACTGCACAGGGGGACATGTATGGGGATCCGGGTACTGCCCTGGGGGACATGTATGGGGATCCGGGTGCTGCCCCGGGGGACATGTATGGGGATCCAGGTACTGCCCCGGGGGACATGTATGGGGATCTGGGTGCTGCCCCGGGGGACATGTATGGGGATCTGGGTACTGCCCCGGGAGACATTATTATTATACAGGATTTATATAGCGCCAATAGTTTGCACAGCGCTTTACAATATTAAGGTCCCCACACACCTTACGATAATCGTACGATAATGGCGGGAAATCCCGCGATCGTACGATTATCGTAAGGTGTGTGGAAGCCGTACGACCTCTACAACTGTACGGTCGCACGACTGTAAACTTACGAACATGTTTCAAAACCCGCCGAGCATCGGTCATCGGAAGCCCACCCCTCAGGGGGGCGGGCTTGCGATCATCGCAAGTACGATCTGCCTATCCAAGATAGGCAGATCGTAAATTTTTTTAAGTACCTTACAACCACCATGGTTGTAAGGTGTGTGCCCAGCCTAAAGGTGCCCATACACAGCTCGATTCTCGTACGAAAATCCCGCGATCATACGAGAATCGAGCAGTGTGAACGAAGACGTGCGACCGTCTCTACTGTACAGTCGCACGTCTTTTGTCTAAGGAGCATGCTAGAAAACCAGCCGAAAATCGTACGATTTTCGGCTGGTTAGAACGGTGCTCGGGAGACAAATGACGAATGGGCCGGTGTGCGCACGCGCACACTGCCCGTTCAGCATTGCGGTCATCGGAAGCCCGCCCCTCAGGGGGGCGGGCTTGCGATGATCGAGAGTACGATCTGCCTGTCCAAGATGGGCAGATCGTACGTTTTTTTAATCACTTTACAACCATCGCAAGACTAAGGTCTAAGACTAAGGTTGTACAGTGTATGGGCACCTTTAGGAAGACATTACATTACAGTCACAATACAATTTAACACAAGATGGTAAGGAGGGCCCTGCCCGTGACGGCATACAATCTATGTATGGGGATCCGGGTACTGCCCTGGGGGACATGTAAGATAGGATAAAACTGATTAAAAAAAAAAGTAAAGTGTAATAAGATTTAAAAAAATGATAAAAAAATAAAAAAAAGTAAAAAATAATAAGATAAAAATGAAAAGTAAAAAATAAGATAAAAATGATTTTTAAAAAAAAGTTAAAAATAAGATAAAAATAAAAAAAGTACAAAATAATAAGAAAATAACGATAAGAAAATAAATAAGTAAAAAATAATAAGATAAAAAAATTATCAAAAATAAAAAAGTAAAACAATTTAAAAAGTAAAAAAAATGATAAAAGTGAAAAAAAAATTATAAAAAAGTTAAAAAGAAATAAGGAAAAAAATTAAAAAAAATAAAACTAACCCCGCTGCCTCCACCATCTGGTTGCCATTCTCCATTAGGGAACGGGGGCTAGTGGGGAGGGGGGCGCATTGAGGAACCTGGCCTTGGGGTGTAAATCCGGCCCGACCTCCAAGTGCCTGCAAAGAGGCTGCAGGAGATCAGCAGCGCTGAGATGTTGTCATTGTTTATAACACACAGCGCTTTAGCTAAGTGTTACCCAGTTAGGGTTTTGTATTGAGTTTAACTTTCTGCTCCTAGTTTTACTTTTCCATTATTTACTTATTTGAAGTGGCCAACATTCACCATGCCACGTGAAGGGAGCCTTGTTAGGTGTCCTTTGCTATCTTCCTGTGGGAGCCGAATGATTCATGACCTGTGTGTATAAGACATCATATACGTGTACACGCACTGAGAGATCAGAATCTGTCAGGTGTGTCAGCTTCGTATTAGCCGTGCTTAGATTCTGCTAAAGAAATAAGTCACCGTATTTGGTATTTATGTTTTTTGTTTTTTTTTATAGTTTACTCATAACACTAATTTTATGAATGAAGACTGCAACCAAAACCTCCATTCATACACTGGGAGATCTTCTCTGTTAGGGGCCGATTGATAATGCGATTCTTTTTCTATACAGCCGACCTTACCTGGGATGTGAGAGGTACACATGATCCTCATTACCCTGTGACGCTGGGCCTCTAGATGTGGTAATATGGCCTCCAGAGAGTAATTAGCCTCCTCCGTTAACATGAAAACAAACAGGAGGAAGGTGGAGGGAAGGAGAGAGCGAGGAAAAAACCCAGAAGAGCCGAGAATAAAGAACGGTCGCCTCGATGAAAAGGTGGAAGGAAGACGGTAGGATGAAGGAGAAGATCTGAAATGCTGGACAAAGCCGACGGCTGAGACGGGACCACCAGCAATGTGAACCGACCACCTGGGACAAGGCCGGAATGTGTCATCCAACATGTCCCTGATTCTGGTGCTTTTTTAATACAAGTACGATGGTTACCTGCGGTTTGGAAACAGAGAAGGTGACGGCTTAGACCCCCGGAATGTTTTTATATGGATTGTGATTTTTTGATTTTCATATGGATAAACGAATGACCTTCAGGACGGATCGGCGGCAAGTCATGAGACGGTGTGAAGGTGAGTTCAATTTTGTGATCCAGTTCATTGATGTTGGTGAATGTTCTTCCAGAACCCTAACCCTAACCCAACCCTAACCTCTAACACAAGCCTAACCCTCTAACCCTTAATCCAACCCTAACCTCTAACTCTTAACCCTAACCCCTAACCTATACCTTAACCCTAACCCCACTCTAACCTCTAACGCTAACCTTACTCCTAATCCTTAATCCTAATCCAACCCTAACCCCTAACCTCTAACCCAAACCCCTAACCCCAAACAAAAAATTAACCCTTAATCCTAATCCAACCCAACCCTAACCCCTAACCCATCCCTAACCTATACCGTAACCCTAACCCCACTCTAACCTCTAATGCTTACCTTACTCCTAATCCTTAATCCTAATCCAACCCTAACCTCTAACCCAAACCCTTAACCCCAAACAAAAAATGAACCCTCTAACCCTTAATCCTAATCCAACCCAACCCTAACCTCTAACCCTGACCCCCAACCCTTAAGCCTAACCCAACCCTAACCTCTAACTCTTAACTCTAACCAAACCCTAACTCCTAACCCATTCTTTAACCCTAACCCCAACCTCTAATTCTAATCCTAACTCCTAACCCACCCTGTAACCCTAACCCAACCCTAACCTCTAACCCTTAATCCTAATCCAACCCTAACACCTAACTTCTAACCCTAACCCAATCCTAACCCACCCTTTACCCTAACCCAACCCTAACCCCCAACCCCTAACCCTTAGTCCTAACCCCTATCCCAACCCTAACCCTCTCCTACCTTTGCCCTCATTCACACGGACCTCTTGCATCTCTTTTATTTAAACGCTGGAGGTCAACAGTACACGAGAACTGCATCTGACCCGACACATTGTGGTTGTGTCTGGACCTTTTTGTTCCTGAGGGAATTGATCTGAGAGGTTTGAATAATCTTTATACCTCCCAGATCAATTCCTTCTGCGCTTATGTGCGGTTAGACACGTTGGACGCGTCCAATCTGCCCTCAGACACACAGATTTCTATCTTTTCTAAATGCACATGGGTGAGAGTAAGCGCAAGGCAGTGTCAGGAAATGTCCATTGACATGCACTGACCATGTGCATTTGTGCGTATGCTGGGAATGTGTTTTAATGATGGTTGCAGTTATTCTTTTTGCAATACGTTGCATTTACACTACGGGCACGGGAAAATGATTCCCACATCATTTTATCGCCACCTTCAATGAGCAGGCCCAGTACAAAGCAAGGCTTAGTGCCTTGGGACTTTGTTGGGCAATGGTGTCCAACTGAGTTGGGGTAAATTCCAGCTATTGAGCAACTACAAGTCCCACGAGGCATTGCAAGACTCTGACAGGCATGACTCCCAGTGGCAAGGGGGAGGGGTATGTAGTCCAAACCAGAACAGCAGCCTGGGGTGACAATGCTGCACAGATACACTGCTGTCAGTAAAGGGTTGTCACCCTAGGACAGGAAGTGTGTTACTGGCAGGATGATCAAATGATAATAAAGTGGTTGGGATTACATAGACTTTAATGCAGCTCATGCAGTACTGCTCCTGGTCATTGAAGGAGATACGTAGTCACCCATCAGAAGCTTTCAACACATAAAATGCGACACTGACACCTGCTGGACGGTTCTATATCAACTGTTATCAGCCGTCACATATTTTCAATGGACCTTCATCTGGTCATTTCCCATCAGTGTGTCTACTGTGAGCACCAATCTCTACTGAGACTCAGCCGGCAGAGGTTAAATCTGCTGATATTTTGCCTTGCCATCAAATGAAAGGGGCGGGGCCAGGGACAGGCAGACAGGGGAGGAAAGAACTACATGATGCTGGTCGTCCTCCAGCCAGGAAATGAGGCGGGCTCTATCTGACTTGCTGCAGCTTCTAATGCACATTGTGAGAAATGAACACATATGGGAATGGAAGGCAGGGGAAAGATAAGTTAAGGGTGGGGAAAGGGAAGGGAGAGAAAAGGGAAGGAAGGGAGAGGAAAGGTAATAGAGTGGAAGAGGGAAAGGAAGGGAGAGAAAAGGGAAGGAAGGGAGAGATCAAAAAGAAAGGAAAGGGAATGGGAAAGAAAAAAGAATGCAAGCTAACAGAAGACAAAGGGAAGCATGAAGAAAGGAAAGGGTTTGTAAGGGAAGGGAGGGGCAAAGAAAGAAAAGGAAGGGAATGGAAATTGAAGGGAACATTAGGAAGGGAATGGATGTGAAATAGAAAGAAGGGAGTGGAAAGTAAATGGAAGGAAAGTGAGATGGAAGAGAAAAAAGAAAGAAACTGGAATAGAAACAAGAGGACAGAAAAAAGAATGTGGAACAACAGGGCAAAATGAGAAACACGGAGAAAGGGAAGGGAAGGGAGGGGATAGAAAGGGGGACATGGAAATGAAAGGGAAAATAGGAAGGGAGGGGAGAGGAAAGGAATGGAAGGGAAAACATAGGGAGGGAAGGTAGAGGAGCAGAAAGGTGGGTAAAGGAAGTGAAAAGAAATGGAAGGGAAATAGAGGAAAGGAAGGGAGGGGGAGAGGAAAGGAAGGAAAAGTGAATGAAAACTGAAGGGAAGTATAGGAAGGGAGCAGAGAGGACAGATGTAAAAAGGAAAGGAATGGAAAAACGGAAGGGAAGGGAGGGGCGGGGAGAGAACAGGTGTGGAAAGGATTGGAAGGGGATGGAAATGGAAGGGAAAAAAGGGAGGGAAGGTAGAAGAGAGGAAAGGTGGGGAAAGGAAGTGAAAAGAAATGGAAGGGAAATATAGAAAAGGAAGGGAGGAGAGAGAATAGGAGGGTAAAGGAAGGAAAAGTGAATGAAAACTGAAGGGAAGTATAGGAAGGGAAGGGAGCGAAGAGGACTGGTGGAAAAAGGAATGGAATGGAAAAAGGGAAGGGAAAGGAGTGGAGAAAATAGGTGCAGAAAGGAAAAGAAGTGAATAGAAATGAAAGGAAAATATAGGAAGCGATGGGAGGGGAGAGGAAAGGTGGGGAAGGGAGGTGAATAGAAATGGAAGGAAAATATAGGAAGGGAGGGGAGAGGACAGGCGGGGAAACTAAATACAACTGAATGGTAAATGAAGGGCAGTATAGGAAGGGAGCAGAGAGGACAGATGTAAAAAGGAAAGAAATGGATAAACGGAAGGGAAGGGAGGGGCGGGGAGTGGAAAGGACTGGAAGGGAATGGAAATGGAAGGGAAATATAGGAAGGGAGGAGAGGACAGATGGGGAAAGGAAAGGAAGGGATCGGAAATAAAAAGGGAAAACATAAGGAGGAGAGAGGAAAGGTGGGGAAAGGAAGTGAAAAGAAACTGAAGGGAAGTATAGGAAGGGGGGGGGGCAAAAAAGACAAGTGGAAAACGGAATGGAATGGAGAAAGGGAAGGGAGGGGAGAGGAGAAGGTGGGGAAAGGAAAGGAAGGGAATTGAAATGACAGAAGAAAAAGTAGAGGAAAGGAAAACAATTGAGATGAAAAGTGAAGAGGAGGAGGGGAGTAAATACAAAACCGATCCACATTCCCTTTACTGTAATACTATGAAGACGGCAGCAAGACGAGAAAACATCTTTGGCAGCAACAATGGGAAATTCATTTCTATATCGCGGCAGAGAAGAGGAACTTCTGTGATTCAGCCCAATGGCGTCTATTAATAATCTAATGTAACATTGTTGTGTTTTCTGGATTATTAAAAATAAACATTTTATTCCTGAAAGTAACAATCTTTCCCCGCGAGCAGGGCACTGCACCGTGTACTGATGTCCTCGGAACGCTCCCATGGAGGATGACTGGCCAGACAAATATTCAAAAGAACTCGTCCCCCAACTTACACCCGCGGTCAGCCGTTGGGACACCCAGTATCAACGAGCAGGAATCCACAGAGATCTGCGGCAGCAGGTGAGCCGCCCACCAAGAGCAATAATGGGACATGTCATATTTTGGATGAAGTGGAGAAGGGATCGAACCCCTGTCAGGTTTTTATTGCTGTATTTGTCCTGGTGACCGTTATCGGCAACAGTGAAGGAAAATCCCAAATTTTGGGTTGTCACCAGAACAGGAATAGATGGGAAATCTTCCAATGGGGACATTACTTCTGGTGACCATGCTGACCACCAAGGATTTCCTTCTCGCTTCCTGTTGTGACTATTGGACAGGAAGTGAAGCAAAACCTCCCCAATGGGACACAGACGGCAAAAAAAAAAAAGCCGACAGCGGTCATAATCCTCCCTTACTTTATCCAAAACTAAAAATGTCTTCAGTTCACGGACAGTGAATTTGAGCGTTGCCAGTGCTCACTTCAAACTATCAGTAATGCTCATATTGATATTTGTATTATCATCCCTGTGGCCGGGCCATGAATATTCTGATAGTTACGCATAATTACCAAGCAGTAAATGCACTTTTAAACAAGCCCTCACAGACCTCTGTAGCTGCATGCACTGTGCAGCAATTCATCTTCATTCTCTCAGCAGCTCAGCTCCCCCTTCCCAGCATTGACACGGCAGCCTAGCTCACTCTTCTTCCCCCTCCCATACGTTCACTATCTTGTTGTTAATGTAATATGCTGAGAAGAACATATAAAAACCTTAAAGTGACATTAAACCCTCAGATGTTTTAACATAAACCAATAGTGTAATGTGCGCCTTACTGTAATCCATGGTTGTTTCCCTTCTCTTTGCTGCTCTTCCTTTTAGATCCGTATCTGTTCTCATGCTCTGCAGAACTTCTGTTTTGCAGCAGACTGCCTTGTCTCTGGAATGGATACACGGTGTCTGTGTATCCGTTTGTATAGGCTTGTAATCTGAGCCAGCACTACAGGAAGAGGCCCTGAGCTGAAAAGGGATGTTCTGCCCAGCATGAGAAGACATGAGGATTTAAAAGGAAGAGCAGCAAAGAGAAGGGAAACAACCATGGATTAGAGTAAGGCGCACATTACAGTATTGGTTTATGTTAAAAAATCTGAGGGTTTAATGTCACTTTAACTAAATGTACTGTCTTATGTTTTATGTCCATCAGGGCTTTATCAGTGTGCGATGACACATCTTCTGAGCTGCAAAGAGTTATTTCTCAAGACAACGATGATGTGGTATCCCAGGCATCTTTTAGAGGGAGAGGCGCTCTGTCCAGGTAAGGATTATGAATGATTGAGTGGGAAGGATGTCTTGAGTGAGAAGAATGTCCCTTACATTGGCGTTGAGTGGGAAGAATGTCCCTTACATTGGTGTTGAGTGGGAAGAATGTCCCTTACATTGGAGGTCAGGGGGAAGAATGTCCCTTACATTTTTTGTTGAGTTGGAAGAACGTCCCTTACATTGGTGTTGAGTGGGAAGAATGTCCCTTACATTGGGGGTCAGTGGGAAGAATGTCCCTTACATTGGTGGTCAGTGGGAAGAATGTCCCTTACATTGGCGTTGAGTGGGAAGAATGTCCCTTACATTGGCATTGAGTGGGAAGAATGTCCCTTACATTGGCGTTGAGTGGGAAGAATGTCCCTTACATTGGGGGTCAGGGGGAAAAATGTCCCTTACATTGGCGTTGAGTGGGAAAAATGTCCCTTACATTGGCGTTGAGTGGGAAGAATGTCTTTTATATTGGTGTTGAGTGGGAAGAATGTCCCTTACATGGCTGGTCAGTGGGAAGAATGTTCCTTAAATTGGCGTTGAGTGGGAAGAATGCTCCTTACATCAGTGTTGAGTGGGAAGAATGTCCCTTACATTGTCCTTCAAGGGAAGAATGTCCATAACATTGGCATTGAATGGGAAGAATGATCCAGTCAAATTCTTCTGCCCCTTTGGCTTCCGGTGATAGGGTGACAACACTAACCACAGGCTCCTTTTGCAGGGTTAACATTGTCACCCTTAAGCTGGGTACACACAGGGCGAACTTCAATCCATTGGTGGGCCTATCCCCTTGACAGAAGTTGATAATTAGATTGACTTTTCCCGAAGAGATATGCTGGGAAATCATCGGCCGAACAATATTTGCTGGTGTCGCTGTTAGGACACAGCAGAAGATTTGTTCTTCTACGCTGTTAGTGTGGTTGGAGGAATCTGTGTGCACCCAGCTTTACGTACACTGTTAGGGAATTGCAGGCAGCCATGCCAACGCACAGCATGCCTAATAGTTCCCCGTTGTGAGCCAAGAGACAAGCTCCATACTCCTGGCACCTAGCCATGGGTGACATCATGGGCCTTCTAGAGAGATCCTGGGAATGCATAGGATAACAGATCTCGCAAGATGATGATCCAGAACTATGTAAGGTAGTGGGAAGGGTTTCAGAACTACATAAGTGACCAGGATTTATATGTTACCTTCTTAGGATAGTGCATCTAGTAGTGATCCTGCGGGAATGGGCCCAAAGGAGCCTACGTGACCAAGATCAAAGGCCTGATTCATTTCTAGACCGACTTCATGGACCCGAAGCACAAGCAACAGAAGGAAATGCAGGAAAGGAGAAACAATCCCAAGCAAGAAAAGCTGAAGCCAAGACAAAACATCTGTAAGAGAAAACAATACAGTACTGTCCATTGATATATGTATACACTGTATGGCCAAAGTTTGTGGACAACTGACCATCAAACCTGTATGAGCTTGTTGAACATCCTGTTTCAAAACCAAGTTTAAAATATCAAGTATGAAGCCACTCAATCTCCTTGACAAAGACATTGTGCTCTTCGAACCTTGTGGTAACAGTTTGGTGAAGACCCTTTGCTGTTCCACCATGACTGCCCCCTGTGTACAAAGCCAGCTCCATAAATACATGGTGTGACCAGTTTGTGAAGGCCACTCTAGTTCCTCCACACCAGAGCCCTGTCCACAACCTTATGGAACATAGGTGTTCCATAGGAATTATTGAGTTCTGATGCACAAAGCCAGCTCCATAAAGACATGGGTTGACCAATTTGTGAAGGCCACTCAAGGTTCCCCATACCAGAGCCCCAACTGCAACCCTATGGAATACCGGAACAACTTATGAAACATACATGTTCAATAGGAGTTATTGAGTCCAGGGGCAAAAAGCCAGCTCCATAAGGACATGGTTTGACCAGTTTGTGAAGGCCACTCTAGTTCCTCCACACCAGAGCCCTGTCCACAACCTTATGCAACATAGGTGTTCCATAGGAATTATTGAGTTCAGATGCACCAAGCCAGATCCATAAGGACATGGTGTGACCAGTTTGGTGTGGGGGAACTTGAGTGTCCTGCACAGAGCCCTGACCTGAACCCTACTGAACACTTTGGAATGAACTGGAATGACGATTGCAACCCAGGTCTTCTCATCCAACATAAATTCCTGACCTCACAAATTTGTTTTTTTGGTTCAAATGGTACAAATTCCTGCAGACACCCTCCAAAATCTTGTGGAAAGCCTTCCCAGAAGGGTGGAGGATGTTATAGCCCTAAAGGGGATGGGGGCAACTCCATATCAATGTCTATAGTTTTGTAATGGAACGTCCAACAAGCTCATACAGGTGATGGTCAGGTGTCCACAAACCTTCAGCCATGTAGTGTATATACTGTATATTTTTATATCTGTTACTTACTACAGTGGGTTCAATTCAAGATATGAAACGTAGATCACTAAACACACGGGAACCTCAGCTTTAAAACTCTTTATGGCAGATCAAATCCTTCTTTTTGGAAAGGCAATTCAGCACCAAGCTTCATAAAGAGAATCTGTCCCAGTGCCCATTTAGGGAAAAGAGACAGGTTCCCTTGGTAGGAAACCCTACCCAGGGCCCGATTTCCCACAAGGTCAAGCGAGGCCTGGCCCCGGGGCAGCAGGGAGCAGAGGGGCAGCAGAGATTCCTACCGTCCGACACCCGGGACATGAAGTTTCGGGCGCCGGGAAGGGAGCTGTTTTTTACATTTAGCCCTGCTTTGGGCAAGCAGGGCTAAATGTACAGCGCAGCCTGCTTGTCTGTCCTCCCCCAAACACGTTCTCCGCTCTGCTCCGTGTAAACAGTGAGGGGAGAGTTGCACTCGCAGCCTCACAAAATTGGAGGTGACAGGTTCCATAAAGAGAGGGCTTGTTAGCTCCTGTGTTATAGCAATAAAATTAAGTGAAAAAAATCAAATAAAAATAAATAAGAATTTATTACAAAAAATTATAACGTAAATAAAAATTAAGAAAAATAAATAAATACAAATTTTAAAAAAAGAGGTGGTAAAAAAGTAAAAAATAAATCAGATAAAAAAATTATAAAAAAATAAAAGATAATAAGATGAATAAAAATTTAAAAAAGGATAAAAATGTAAATAAAAAAAAATTATAAAAAATTAAAACGAACCCTGCCGCCCCCGCCATCTGGTTGCCATTCCCCATTGGGTGCGGGATGGGGGGGGGGGGCATAGAGCTACCTGGCCTTGGGGCAGCAGAGAGAGTAAATCCGACCATGACCCTACCCACTGATACTTACCTTGTCTGTGCTCCTCCTCTGTTCTACTTATCTGTGGGAGCCCTGAGTCCAAACCTATCCTAAACTCTGTGTTGGTCAGTGTCAAAGCTTACACAGGGTTGATGACCCATTGCCCTTCCTCACATGACAGTGTTTGGACTCGGTGAATGTCCACTAAGGTCCAAGCACGGCCTACTGGAAGGAAGTGGAGAAGGTCAAATGCGTCACCTCCAGTGGAATGGGGGATCTCAACAAGAGTAATCCAGAGGGTGTAGGGGAAACGGGAGTGCTACACTAATAGTTTTAGAGTCCAAATATAGCTCTAGAGTAAGAACTAGAGCTATCCAATCAGCGGGGAGAAAGAGACTTGCTGATTGGAGAGCTCTAGTTCTGACTCAGCAGGCAGGGTGTCAGACCTCTGCCGAGAGGCCACTGCTTCCACACAGAGAGCAAGGGTCCTTCCCTGCAGCATGCTGGCATTGGACAGGATTTTCTACTCAGGCTGTGGCTGCTTTCTAATGAAAACCAACTGTAAGACTTTTTTTGTTTGATGTACCTGGCTGATTGAAACTGAAGGTCCAATTGGTCCAATTTACATGTTGCTGTACTTTTCATTTTCAGCTGGATGTTATCTGAGCGGTTTGTGGTTGATCCTTCAGGAAAATGGTATTATCGGTGGCTTCTTGTCATAGCTCTTTCTGTGCTGTATAATTGGTTCCTATTAGTAGTGAGGTGAGTCTGGGTTGCAATCTGAAGGTCCAATACATCAGCATTTTATCAGATATGGGACCATCTGCAAACCTTGGCCTTACTTAACTGAGACCAATGTCAATGTCAGATGAACGCATGGTTGTCCTTAATGCTGGCACACAAATTCTGAACTGCAAGACCCAATTTTGGTGTCAAAGGGAACACAATAAATCAATTCAATGGTGTAACTATATCCATAGGTGCCCATAAGGCTGCTATGGGTCCTGGGGGAGGTAGAGGGTCCCAGTTGGAAGTCTGTTGAGGCATATGAAACATAGAACATACTGCATTTGGGCATATGAAGATAACACAGATTCATTAGGGGTTGGAAAGGTTTGCTGTTGAACCCTGTGAAGCCCCTGGTCAAGAAGAGCTGACATCAGAAACACAAAAAGAAGGAGGCTTAGGGATGGTGGTGTTGCTCTTCCATGCTTCCCAGGCTCCTTGGCTCCATCTAGTGAGGGTAGTCCCATGAGGACATCTACAAATCAGTGCCTGAGTACTCTCTTGTTCTCTTCCTGTAATCATTCTAATTTTACATACATCTACATACATCTATCCTGGGTAGATACCATTCACATTGCACTAGCGTACTAGATAGAGCTAAGGAGCATAGGAATCTCCAAGGCTCCTTGGCTCCATCAAGTGCGGGTAGTCCCATGTGAACATTTATAAATCAGCCCCTGAGTATACCTTTGCTTCCTGTACTCGTCCTAATTTTACATACAGTCTTTTTTTCTGGTATAGCCTCCCTCCAAATAATTGTTCCTTCTTGTTCTTTGGCAGGGCCTGCTTTGATGACCTTCAAACCAATTATGTTAGAGCGTGGCTTACCCTGGACTATGTTTGTGACATCGTATACATCATTGACATCATAATCCGATTCCGCACAGGTGATTTTAAGCTTTATACAGTTCTAAAAATGGTTCTGAAGCCCTCATATTTATAAACAGAGTAACAAGAAGAACCAAAGGCCCAGTAAAGCCTTCTTAGAAGGTATTCACATGTTTCATTTGATCACAAATCCTAAAAATAGAGGATTAATCCTCATTTTAGGACAGTGGGTGGAGCCATACAAATCATTCTTGTATGCCCCAACAGCCCACCATCATCTGTAGGATTACTAGGGTTGAGCTCAGATTCGAACTGGGTTAGGTCCAAACCTGAGCTCCTCCAAACCCAGAAGGAAGCTCCATACACTGTTGTCCAATCAGATTCAGCCTGGGAATTCCCTGTCCAGGGAAGGGATGCTGTGATGTCATTGACCTATGGCCATATGAGGACAATGATGTCAGCACAAGCGTCCGACCCCTTTGTTTATGTGTATGATGTGCATTATGATTGGGTGGGTGGTCCCATGTCCCTTCCAGATTTGTTTATCCCTAATTGTCACACCGTCTAGTTGCAAAGGGAGTCAGCAAGATTTAAACAGTGATAGAATGTGGGGCTGAGGTAAGAATCAAGGATTACAGAGAGCACACTGGCATGAGGGGAAGAGTTGGTCGCGGTGCTATCGATCGTGATGGAGAAGTCGGGAAGGGGACACGGAGAGGGTAAAATTGTAAAAGTTCAGTTTTGGAAAGGTTCAGTTTGAGGAAGTGGCGTGACAACCATGGTGATCTGTCAGTGAGTAGATTAGTGATGTGTGAGGAGACATAAGGGGTGGTCTAAAGAGTGGAGAAATAGATTTGGGTGTAGTCATCATAGAGATGGAATTGGAAGCCATGGAAGGTGTCCTCAAGGGATAGGAAATCTCTCCAATGGGAATACAGATGGCAGCAAAAATTGATGGATGCTTTAACCCATCATCCCCTTTATCCAAGACAAAATAAAAGGTTTTGACTGGAGATGGGTTAGTTTTTTTTATTGTTGTTGCTCTCTAATATACTTATGATGCCAGCATACATTTTCGGCATTAGTACTTTTTCTCTAAACCAATGTCAGATTTGGAACCTTATACGCATGTACAATTCAGATCTGGCCATCTAACTTACTCTATTTATCTTTTTGTTCCAGGATTTTTGGAACAGGGGTTGCTGGTCAGAGACACAAAGATGCTAAGTGACAACTACATCCGTACTTTGCAGTTTAAACTAGATGTTCTGTCCATACTTCCAACTGATCTTGGTTACTTGGCGGTTGGACTGCATCGGCCAGAGCTGCGCTTCAACAGACTTCTGCACTTTCCACGCATGTTTGAATGTTTCGACCAGACGGAGACTCGGACTAGTTACCCCAATATCTTTAGAATCTTTAACCTAGTTTTATACATTTTACTTATTATACATTGGAACGGCTGCATTTACTATGCTATATCCAAGGCCATTGGTTTTGGTACAGATGATTGGGTCTACCCAAATGTGACCGATCCTAACTATGGTTACCTTACTCGAGAATATGTCTATTGTCTGTACTGGTCCACTCTGACTCTCACCACCATCGGGAATACCCCCACCCCCGTGACCGATACAGAGTATCTTTTTGTGGTTTTCGACTTCTTGGTTGGTGTTCTGATCTTTGCCACCATTGTTGGTAATGTCAGCTCCATGATCTCAAACATGAACGCAACGAGGACTGAGTTCCAGGGTAAAATCGACGCCATCAAGCATTACATGCAGTTTAGAAAAGTAAGCAAAGATTTGGAGGCCAAGGTCATCCGATGGTTTGACTATCAATGGACCAATGAAAAGACGGTAGATGAAAGGGAAGTGCTGAAAAATCTCCCCGACAAACTGAGAGCCGAAATTGCCATTAATGTTCACCTGGAGACTTTAAAAAAGGTGGGTTGTTTCTTTCAATGTAAACATTCTCTCTATCTATCTATCTATCTATCTATCTATCTATTATATTGCCAAAAGTATTGGGACGCCTTTACACATACATGAACTTTAATGGCATCCCAGTCTCAGTCCGTAGGGTTCAGTATTGGGTTGGCTCCGCCCTTTGCCGCTATAACAGCTCCGCCTCTTCTGGGAAGGCGTCCACAAGGTTTAGGAGTGTGTCTATGGGAATGTTGGACCATTTGTGAGGTCAGGTACTGATGTTGGACGAGAAGGCCGGGCTCGCAGTCTCCGCTCTAATTCGGGTTGAGGTCAGGACTCTGTACAGGCCTATCAAGTTCCTCCACCCCAAACTCGCTCATCCATGTCTTTATGGACCTTGCTTTGTGCACTGGTGCACAGTCATGTTGGAACAGGAAGGGGCCGCCCCCAAACTGTTCCCACAAAGTTGCAACCATGAAATTGTCCAAAATGTCTTGGTGTGCTGATGCCTTAAGAGTTCCCTTCACTGGAACTAAGGGGCCAAGCCCCACCCCTGAAAAACAACGCCACACCATGATCCCCCTCCACCAAAAACTTTACACTAGGCACAATGCAGTCAGCCAAGTACCGTTCTCCTAGCGGTTGCCAGGAGAAATTAACAGGCAGCACTCCGTCCATGACAGGTTACACAGCGGGGAGGCTTTCCCTGCTTTGTAACCTGTTAGATGCTGATCTGAATGGAGAAAAAGCTGTCAGCTTTAGACTTTTCCTCCATAATTCTAGGTGAGGCTCTGCCTCACCTGCCTCACCTGACCGCACGTCCCTGTTCCTTACATCAGTCATGGAGAAGAAAGAGTTACACATATTGATTAGTATTAATGGGACACAACTGCCAGTAAGCACAGTAAAAAAAAAGGTTGAAACACTGGTAAAATACAGATTATACCAGGAAGGGAAGTTGAGGTGTCATCCTATTAGATATCAATACAGACCTCAGGGAGGATTGAGCACTTGTAAAACTCTCTCTTCCAATCAGCGTGTTAGCACAGTTACATGAAGCACCCTTAAATGGCTGCTAATCCTTCCCTCAGTCTGAGCTTTGCTGTATTGGAGATTGCAAGATAATACCAAGTCAAATTCAGACACTCACACAAGCTACAATTCTATTCAGCAACTGTGGTCCTACTCTAATCAATGGAAGTACCAATAAGGGAATCTCCTGATGTCCACTAAATGGGCAGGACACTATCAACGTGGGGTTTGCATGTTCTCCCTGTGCTTATGTGATTTTCCACCCATACCACAAAGACATGCTGGTAGGATAATTGGCTCCTGTCTAAATCGGCCATAGTATGTATGCATATGAGGTAGGGACCTTAGATTGTAAGCACCTTGAGGGTGGGACTGACGTGTATGTACAATATACAGTATAAAGTGCTGCAAATTGTTGGCACTATGTAAATACTAATAATCATTTTGCACCTCTGACTCACACACGCTATGCTTATCTCCCAGGTGCGGATCTTCCAGAACTGTGAAGTCGGTCTCTTGGTCGAGTTGGTCCTGAAGCTCCATCCTCAAGTTTTTAGCCCCGGTGACTACATCTGCCGTAAAGGAGACATTGGCAGAGAGATGTACATAATCAAGGAGGGGAAGCTTGCCGTTGTCGGAGAAGATGGAATAACTCAGTATGCTATTCTCACCTCCGGCAGTTGTTTCGGTGAGATTAGCATCCTCGGTATCGAAGGGAGTAAGATGGGAAACCGCAGGACTGCCAGTATTCGGAGCCTAGGATACTCGGACCTTTTCTGCCTTTCAAAGGACGACCTGATGGAAGCTTTGGTGGAGTATCCAGATGCCAAGAAGATCTTGGAAGAGAGAGGAAGAGAGATTCTAACCAAGGAAGGTCTGCTTGATGAGACGAAGGAGAAAAACGCTATGAAAGGTAAATCTGCCGAAGAAAAACTAGACCTTCTGGATTCCAACCTGGACCAGTTACGCACTCGCTTTGCCCGTTTGCTTCGGGAATATAGTTCTGCCCACGAAAGCAACAAACAAAGGGCCGCCCTCTTAGAGGGGAAGTTGAAGGCCTTTGAGGAGAGTGAAGTGTCTTCAGATGAGATGTAGAGGAAATGCAACTACTAACAAAACTATTTTCCTGCTTCATGAAAGTTTCCTATGTAAAAAGTCTTTAGAATATATATTATTCATAAAGTTTGCTCCTCACAAATATATTTTCTATGACTTTCACATTCTTTCAGCTTTCATAGTCTTTCTCTTCTGCGACTAGTTAAATTTGATGAACCTTAAAAACCTGCTAGAAGTCCAACTCCAGGATAAATTAAAAACCCTCCCACCCCCCTCCTCACTCATTTCTAAGCCCCCTTTTATACTTACCTTAAGCTGTGTTAATAATCCAACCCCAGATCCTTCTCTCTTCCTCCTCAACTTTCTGCTGGGGTTCTTCATCCAGGTGTCCATGTCACTACCTGCATGATATGAATTCCCATTGGCTGTTCTCCAGGAGGGGTCATCTCAGGATCCAGAAGACTACTAAAGTCGGCCCAAGGGGAGTCAAGGGGATCTGTTGGTGAGGGTTTAACAGCACTGGATTAGTGGTCTCCACTAGCCACATTGGCATCAACGAGGGACGAAGATGGGGGTGTGACGGACCGCCTGGTACCCCGACTGGGTACCTCTGTCAGAAATCAGCTTCCTCTACGCTGGAACCCGATTTCTAGCGTCCTCAGCCCAAACCTGCCTAATTATTGGACAGAACCAATATATTAGGACAGAAAGCTAAACTCCTCAAACATCAGACAACACCAATGTTTAAGTGACAACCAAGAACTGACTTTTTTGAAAACCAGCACAGTATATATACGGTTCTGGAAGTCTAAAGACATAACACAATCAAACATGAACAGCATGCAAACAGACATCCCCTCCCCGGTGCCTTAATGAATGAATGGTGAGAGAGTAGACACACGTGATGGGATTATCTGCTGAGTGTCTATCATATGGTAATCTACTTATCTATTCCTAGAGTCAGCTATCTTAATCACATCATTAACACAATGAAACAAAGGGACAAATATACTGTAACAAGTTCAATTGGAGTCTTAGTCCAGAACAAATTCAGTGCTGCTGGATTCACAGCCTGTACCTTTAATGGGCGCAGGGTGAGTTAAACATAATGTCAGGGGAAAGATGAGGCATATAAACTCCACACATAAATCAGGGTTATTAGTTCCAAGGGGTACATGTACATAGCAATCCTCTTAGTTTATGTAACCCCAAGAGGTCTGAGGGGGTCTCCATAGTCCTAGTTCCATAGTCAGTAGGAAGGAGGCTAGCCCTCAGGCTCCTCCAGCAGCCCCAGTGATGGTTCAGTCCATCACAGGGGGACTCAGGTGAGTATAATTTGCCTATCTAGGTAAAAATAATGAAACACACAGCAGGATAGGCTAAAGGAGGGTAGGAGGAAAGGATGGTAGGAACTGGAGTTGGGGTTTAAAGTGGCCCTGTTATGTAAAATAAAAAATCAATTTCAAAGGTCCCTGCAATAAAAAGAGATTTTTTTTTAATGGACTATCCAGCAGCTTGTATCTTCCACCTTCCCTCCAGCCCAGCAACCCAGCCTCCATCAGTCTCATTAGTATTAGCTGAAATTTGATTTTACCTCACTTTTTTAATTTTTTTTTTTCTATTGAGTATTTTTTGTTTATTGGTTTTTGACAATAAAGTTTAATACAACAACCATAAGTGTCACAGAGTCATTATTTCAACAGTATGAGATTAGCCAGAAGCACTGGAATTTTAACTATGACAGTAGATTTTTGTGTAGCTCTCTCCAAGTGGTGGAAGCATTCCACAGGTAAGCAATGATATGAATGACGGGATACAAGATAGACCAGGAAAGAATAAAGACGGTCTCACCATAGAGGGTGACTCGAGCATCGGGAAGGTCATTGTAACGTCTGGGTGACTCTAATGTCTGGAAGGTCATTGTGACTCTAACGTCTGGGTGACCCTAATGTCTTGAAGGTCATTGTGACCCTAACGTCTGGGTGACCCTAATGTCTTGAAGGTCATTGTGACCCTAACGTCTGGGTGACCCTAATGTCTTGAAGGTCATTGTGACTCTAACGTCTGGGTGACTCTAATGTCTGGAAGGTCATTGTGACTCTAACGTCTGGGTGACTCTAATGTCTGGAAGGTCATTGTGACTCTAACGTCTGGGTGACTCTAATGTCTGGAAGGTCATTGTGACTCTAACGTCTGGGTGACCCTAATGTCTTGAAGGTCATTGTGACCCTAACGTCTGGGTGACCCTAATGTCTTGAAGGTCATTGTGACTTTAACTTATGGGTGACCCTAATGTCTTGAAGGTCATTGTGACTCTAACTTATGGGTGACCCTAATGTCTTAAAGGTCATTGTGACACTAACGTCTGGGTGACCGTAAACTCTGGAAGGTCATTGTGACTCTGACGTCTGGGTGACCCTATTGTCTGGAAGGTCAATTTGAGGCTATATGAGGATAGAGAGTCCTAATAGAAATGTAAATAGCTGGTGATGAGATTCCTACAATTTGTGAGCTAGATAATGAAAACAAGGAGGAGCACATACTCACTTACCCAGGGGCAACGTATGCTGTATTGGCCAAGAGGAAGCCATTCATTCAGGAAAACGAGATGACAAACAAGAAGAAGTACATACTCACCCGGGAGAAGCTCATGTTGTATCGGCCAAGATAAAGCCATTCATCCAGACCAGAAAATAAAAAACAAGGAGGAGCACATACTCACCCAGGGGCAACTCTGGCCATATCGACCAAGAGGAACCCATTCATTCGGACCAGAAGATGTAAAAAAAAAGGAGTATCACATATTCACCCATGGGCAACTCATGCCATATTAGGTCAAGAGAAAGCCATTCATCCAGACCAGAAGATAAAAAAACAAATCTTAAGCCCATAAATGAAGTGCCAAGCAAGGATCTCTACCGTCCTTCACTGACCTGTAGATGGTTTGGGCGTGGGGGCAATTTTTAATGACATTTCATAGTTGCTACAAGTTATGGTTGGCACCTCTCCGGGATTCACCCGGGCAGTCTGGGTTTTGAATGCTGTGTCTGGGTTTCATGGCAGCTGAAACCTGGACACAAGATGTCAGGCAAACCGGGACAACCAAAATTAAGATAGGGGCTACTGGCCCCGCACTGAAATTAGACTCCACTGTGATATTTATATATGAATTGGTGTACTGTTTACATGTGAATAAGCCGTGACTCATTCATATGTACATATAGTGGTTAGTTGATATGCAAATTCTGCACCTCCTTGCTGGTCAGTGTATACACCTCCGCTGCATTGCTGGTCAGTGTATATACCTCCGCTGCATTGCTGGTCAGTGTATATACCTCCGCTGCATTGCTGGTCAGTGTATATGCCTCTGTTACATTGGCGGTCACTGAGAATACCTCTGTTACATTGGCGGTCACTGAGAATACCTCTGTTACATTGGCGGTCAGTATAAGGCTTCTTAACTAATTCTCTCCTTCCTCTCTCTCCTGGCTGTCTCTCCTGGTTGTCTATCCTGGTTGTCTCCTGTATATTCTCCCAAAAAATTCTGTGAAGCGCTAGAGTGTTCAGGTTTCGCTTGAAGAAAAGGTAGCAACCCTACTACAAGTTCATGTTGTGTAGCCCAAGGAACAACTAAAACTGCAGCTCAGGGAGGTCATCAAATATGGTCGCCTAGGGAGGAAAGACACCAGAAGTGTGATATGAAGATACAGGGACCGGTCTATGACAGTTCTGGCCCTACTGGGTGGCCACATTGCAGCACCGCTCTACCGGCTTAGTGGAACTCCTCAGGGAGGTCATCAAATATGGTCGAGTCCCACATCTTGTATCTCCTGCCAAATAAACACAAACAAATGGAGTGTAGGAACCGCAGCCGGAATACCCCAGTGACGCTGTTGGCATTGTTGTAAGCTGAAAGGATACATTGTCCTCTCTGGAGGATGTTCCTCTGGTATTGCTATGGAGAGTGTATCAGAGAGGCAGTGACTAACCACATAGCTTATTGTACTGCAAAACAAGTGGAGCTTCATCTGACGGCAATACCCTGTGTGCCATTCATGTTGAAGGGCGAGTATGGCAAGAAAGACAGGAGCTAACATTTACAGACTGTGTAGAAAGCAACAAAGTTGTGGTTTTCAATGTGAAACACGAATGAGCAAAAGCAACCTATTAAAAGCTGAACTCCGGCCTTCCTTTCAGTCTTGCACAGTTGTACCGGCTCCCTTCCAGAACTGAAATTGCGTACTTTGATTTCACTGCACACTGGGAGCTTCTCGCAATGTGTATTAGAAGCTGCAGCAAGTCAGACAGAGCCCGTCTCATTTCCTGGCTGGAGGACGTCCAGCATCATCTGGTAATACCTCAGCCGGGTTAGCCCCCCCATATCAAAATTTTTGAACAAAACATATGCAGTTGGTTAGATCTTTGTTAGATCAGGTTAGATCTCTGTTGTTTGCGTTAGATCTCACACAGAAATAGAGATATTAACAGTTATTTGCAGGGGGGGCTAACCCGTCATCAGCCCCCCCTTATCAAAAATTTTGATATGGGGGGGCTAACCCGGCTGAGGTTCTGGTAATTTCTTCCCTGGCCTGACTGTCCCTGGCCCCGCCCCTTTCGTTTATTGGATTTGAGTTCACGGAGGCTCATTATCACATGCGGTATTACCTAGGGCGGTCTGATTGCAAATACTAATGCCCACTCCTCCAGACTGAAATCTACTCATCAAGGCATTTTCATTAGCCAACCCACTGCTTGCATCAGACCTGAGGGCTCTTGAGAGGGGCACCGAGTTGGGGTGCGGTGATGTTTTCAGGAAGCTATGTACAGCACCCTGCTGAACCCTCCCACCAGCCATGATCTGCCTGCATTGCATAGAGAAGTATAGAAACCTGAGGATGCCACCACTGTCATACCAAACCCTTATCCTACACAGGGGGGACCCCAGGCAAAAAAAACAACAAAAAAGAGGATGCGGAGTTTAACCCTTCACATAAGAGCCCCCCTTTAGCAAAATGTTAAAAGCCCCCCTGAAAAAGCCAGACGGCACCTTGGTTGAGGAAGGCTGCTGTAGTCAATAGAGATATAGTAAGTATATAAGACTCCTGCACTTGCCACCTCCCGCTATCATCACCGTGACCTGCTGACACATTGAGCGAATATACACCAATCAGCCATAACATTGTGACCACTGAAATGTGAAATGAATGACATTGATGATCTGGTTACAATGGCACCTGGAAGTGGGGGGATATATTACAATGACACCTGGAAGTGGGGGGGGGGG
>NW_017306349.1:727502-760619 GCF_000935625.1 Nanorana parkeri | reverse complement strand
TAGAGGTGTGGTGTGGGGGGATTTATTAGGCAGCAAGTGAACATTTTGCCCCTGAAGTTGATGTGTTGGAAGCAGAAAAAATGGACAAGTGTGAGTATTTGAGGGACTTTGACAAGGGCCAAATTGTGATGTCTGGGTCAGAGCAACTCCAAAACTGCAGCTCTTGTGGGATATGGTAGAGAGTGGGAGCAGAGGGGATGTGGGCGAGAATGGGAGCAGAGAGGTGATGAGGGTCACAGGTGGTTTCCTCACTGGAGGATTGGGGGGTAATAATAGATGGGGACGGATTTAGCTAATAAAATAATGCACTCAGCTGAACCCAACCCAGGCAGGTTGGGTTCAGCTGAGTGCGCACATTCATCTGCACTGTGAGAATACATCTGTTACATTGCTGTTCAGTGGATATACGTCCGTTACATTGCTGGTCAGTGTATATACCTCCGTTACATTGCTGGTCAGTGGATATACCTCTGTTACATTGCTGGTCAGTGGATATACCTCCGTTACATTGCTGGTCAGTGGATATACCTCCGTTACATTGCTGGTCAGTGGATATACGTCCGTTACATTGCTGGTCAGTGTAAGGCCTCCAAACTAATTTTATTACACAGGATTTTTGCCACATTCAACCCAACAGCAGCCACAACAGACGTCGCAGGACTCAGCAGAACGTTCCGTGTCACATGATGTTTTCTATTTATAATATATAAAATGTGCTTGCAGTGTAATTGGTCGATTCCACAGGTGATGAATTTGCGAGCAAAAAAAGCACAAAAAGTGGATGTGTTGTTTAAATTTAATCTACCATTTGGCCTCATTTAGGTCATTTGGGGTTCAGTGACAAAGTCGGTTTATTCTGTGTGTTTCAGATATTCAAAATTTTGTTAATGCACTTTAATGGCAATTCAAATAAAAAGGCCACCAAAATCCTCAGCACCAGGCCCCTGATGCTCTTAATCCGGCCCTGACGTTGGTTAACAGTCCAGCAGGGAGCAGATAGGAGAAGTTCACCCTTCCGGGTGACATTTTATTCATTGATTATTTTTCTATACAGCCAACCTTACCTGGGATGTAAGAGGTACACATGATCCTCATTACCCTGTGACGCTGGGCCTCTAGATGTGGTAATATGGCCTCCAGAGAGTAATTAGCCTCCTCCGTTAACATGAAAACAAACAGGAGGAAGGTGGAGGGAAGGAGAGAGCGAGGAAAAAACCCAGAAGAGCCGAGAATAAAGAACGGTCGGCTTGATGAAAAGGTCGGCGGGAGGATGAAGGAGAAGATCTGAAACAACCGAACAAAGCCAACAGCTGAGAGGGGACCGCTCACAACATGAACCAATCACCTGGGAGAGCCGGAATGCTTCATCTCACGTGTCCCTGATTCTGTTACTTTTTAAATACAAGTACGATGGTTACATTCTGCTTGCAAACAGAGAAGGTGACGGCTTAGACCCCGGAACATTGTTAATTATGATTATGATTCCGGACGGATTTTTTTTCTTATGGAAATCTCATGGAGAAACATATAACCTTCAGGACCGGTCGGCGGCAAGTAATGAGACGGCGTGAAGGTGAGCTCGATTTTGTGGTCCAGATCATTGATGGTGGTGGATGTTCTTCCAGATCCCTCAAGAATAAAAATCCTAACTCTTAACCCTAACCCAACTCCAATCCCTAACCATTACCTCTAAACCTAACCCCTCACCTCTAACTCTAACCCTAAATACTAACCCCTAATTCCTAACTCAACCCCTAACCTTTAACCCTTAACTCTGACCCTAACCCCTCACCTCTAACTCCAACCCTAAATACTAATTCAACCCTAACCTTTAACCATTAACACCAAATCCTAATCGTAACCGCTCACCTCTAACTCTAACCTTAAATACTTACTCCTAATTCCTAACCCAACCCTAACTCTAACCTTTAACCCTTAACTCTAAACCATAAACCCTCACCTCTAACTCTAACCATAAACTCTAGCCCCTAATCTCCAACAAAACACTAACCTGAAACCTAAGCCTAACCCAACTCTAAACCCTAACCCTACTCTCTAACCCTTAACCCTAATCCAACTCTAACCACTAACCCAACCTTAATCCAACTCTAACCTCTAACCCTTAACCGAACCCCTCACCTCTAACTCTAATCCAATCCTAACCCAACTATAACCCCTAACACTACTCTCTAACCCTTAACCCTAATCGAACTCTAACCCCTAACCCAACCCTAATCCAACTCTAGACCCTAACCTCTAACCCTTATCCCTAACCCCTCACCTCTAGCCCTGAATACTAACCATTAATTCCTAACGCAACCCTAACCCTAAACTTTAACCCTTAACTCTAACCTCTAAACCTTCACCTCTAACTCTAATCATAAACCCTAACCCCTAATCTCTAACCCTAATCCAATCCTAACCCAACTCTAACCCCTAACTCTACTCTCTAACCCATAACCCTAACCACTTACCCAATTCAAACTCTACTCTCTACTTCTAACCCAACTCTAACCCAACCCTAATCCAACGCTAACCCCTAAGCCTAACCTCTAACCCTTAACCCTAACCACACATCTCTAACCCTAACCCTATTCCCCCACCCACACCTAACCCAACCCTAACCCCTAACCTAACTCTATCCCCTAATCCCTAACCCAACCCTAACCCTTAACTCTAACTTCACCCTATCCTAACCCTCATCTACCTTTGCCTCCATTCACACGGACCTCTTGCATCTCATTCATATAATCGCAGGAGGTCAACGGTAGACAAGAACCGCATCTGACCCGAACATTGTGGTTGTGTCCGGACTTTTTGCTCCTGAGGGAATTGATCTGAGAGGTTTGAATAAACTTTCTACCTCCCAGACCAATTCTTTCTGCATTTATGTGCGTAGGATGCATCTGATCTGACTCACAGAATTCTATTTTTTCTGAACGCACATGAGCGCTGTAACTGTACAGTGTGAATTAGGGTGGGTGAACACCACAGCACGATGTCAGCGCATGTCCATTGACATGCACTGAGCATATGTGTTTGTGCGTATGCTGGGAATGTGTAATGCTCGTTGTGGTGCTTTTTTCTTCTAGAGATGCTTAACGTTGCATTTACACGAATGTCGCTGTAAAATGATGCCAACATTGAGGTTTATATGGACAACGCATGGCTTTTTGACTTGTCTTTGCCTTGGGACTGCGTTGGGCCAAAATTAGGAAGGGAACGAAGGAGGGAGGACTGGTGGGGAAAAGAAAGTAAGGGAAAAGAAAAGGACAGGGGTAAAATAAGAAGAGAAGGGGAGAGGACAGGTGGGGAGCGGAAAGGAAGGGGAATGGAAATGGAAGGGAAAATATAGGAAGGCAAGGGGAGAGGATAGGTGGGGAAAGGAATGGAACAGAAGGGACAATAGGGAGGGGAGGGGAGAAGTGGGGGAAGAAATGGAAATAAAAGGGAAAACATGGGAAGGGAGGGGAGAGGACAGGTGAGGAAAGGAAAAGAGAGGAATGGAAATGGAAGGGAGTTGGGAAGAGAAGGGAAGAGAGGGAATAGAAAAGGACAGGGGTACAATAAGAAGGCAAAGGGAGAGCAAAGGAAGGACATGGAAATAAAGGGTAAAAATAGGAAGGGAAGGGGGGGAGAGGACAGGTGGGGAAAGGAAAGGAAGGGAATAGAAAAGGACAGGGGTAAAATAAGAAGGCAAGGGGAGAGGAAAGGAAGGAAATGGAAATGAAAGGGTAAAAAGAGAAAAGAAAAATTATTCAAAAGAACTCGTCCCCCAACTTACACCCGCGGTCAGCCATTGGAACACCCAGTATCAACGAGCAGGAATCCACGGAGAACTGCGGCAGCAGGTGAGCCGCCCACCATGAGGAGCTGTCAATAACAGCACATATAATAATTTGGATGGAGTGGAGAAGGGTTCAAATCCCCTGTTAGGTTTTTATTATTGTCTGTGTCCACGTTATGGAGATTCAGCCTCTTTATTTGTCCTGGTGACCGTTATCAGTGAAAGTGAAAGAAAATCCCAAATTTTGGTGTTGTCACCAGAAGAGGAAAAGATGGGAAATCTTCCAATGGCAACACTCGTTCTGGTGACCCTGCTGACCACCAGGGATTTCCTCACTTTGAAGGGATTTCCTTTCAATTCCTGTTGTGACTGTTGGACAGGAAGTGAAGCTAAATCTCCCCAATGCAACAAATATTGCAACAACAAAAAAAGCTGACAGCGGACATAACCCTCCCTTGCTTTATCTAAAACTGAATAAAAATGGCTTCAGTTCTGCTTTAATTGACAGTGAATTGGAGCGTAGCCAGTGCGCACTAGTAACTATCAATAATGCTAATATTGGTATCGGTATTATCATTCCTGTGGCCAGGCTATGAATATTCTGGTATTCACACAAACCTATCAAGCAGTTAATGTACTTTAAAACAAGACCACAGACCTCTGTAGCTGCATGCATTGTGCAGCAATTCATCCTCATTCTCTCAGTAGCTCAGCTACCCCTGCTCCTCCCTCCCAGCAGTGATTTGGCAGCTTAGCTCACTCTGCTTCCCCCTGCCATACGTTCACTAACTATCTTTTTGTTAACATATTATAGTGTACAAAGTTTTTTGTCAGCTGACAACAATATATCAAAAGCCTTACTAAATTTACTGTCTTATGTTTTATGTCCATCAGGGCTTTATCAGTGTGCGATGACACATCTTCTGAGCTGCAAAGAGTTATTTCTCAAGACAACGGTGATGTGGTATCCCAGGCATCTTTTAGAGGGAGAGGCGCTCTGTCCAGGTAAGAAATATGAATGGTAACACTCATTATTACATCATTAGCTGGACAACCAGACACATTAGGGTGAGGTGGGCTAAAAGGAACCAAAAATGTTCCTTACATTGGCATTGAGTGGGAAGAATGTTCCTTACATTGGTGTTGAATGGGAAGAATGTCCCTTACATTTGTGTTGAGTGGGAAGAATGCTCCTTACATTGGTGTTGAGTGGGGAAGAATATCCCTTACATTGTGTTGAGTGGGAAGTATGTTCCTTACGTTAGCATTGAGTGGGAGGAATGCTCCATACATTGGTGTTGGGTGTGAAGGATGCCCCTTACATTGACATTGAGTGGGAAGAATGTCCCTTACATTGGCCTTTGAATAGGAAGACTGTCCCTTACATTGGTGTTGAGTTGGAGGAATGCTTCTACATTGGTGTTGAGTGGAAAGAATGTCCCTTACATTGGTGTTGAGTGGGAAGAATGTCCCTTACATTGGTGTTGAGTAGGAAGAATGTTCCTTACATTGGTGTTGAGTGGGAAGAAAGTCCCTTACATTGGCCTTGAGTGTGAAGAAAGTCCTTTACATTAACATTGAGTGGGAAGAATGTTCCTTAATGTCCCTTACATTGGTGTTAAGTGAGAAGAATGCCCCTTACATTGGTGTTGAGTAGGAAGAATGTTCCTTACATTGGTGTTGGGTGTGAAGGATGCCCCTTACATTGACATTGAGTGGGAAGAATGTTCCTCAGATTGGCCTTTGAGTAGGAAGAATGTCCCTTACATTGGTGTTGAGTGGGAGGAATGCTCCTTACATTGGTGTTGAGTAGGAAGAATGTTCCTTACATTGGTGTTGAGTGGGTAAGAATATCCCTTACATTGGTGTATAGTGGGTAAGAATATCCCTTACATTGGTGTTGAGTGGGGAGGATGCCCCTTACATTGACATTGAGTGGGAAGCATGTTCCTCACATTGGCCCTTGAGTAGGAAGAATGTCCCTTACATTGGTGTTGAGTGGGAGGAATGCTCCTTACATTGGTGTTGAGTAGGAAGAATGTTCCTTACATTGGTGTTGAGTGGGTAAGAATATCCCTTACATTGGTGTTGAGTGGGTAAGAATATCCCTTACATTGGTGTTGAGTGGGTAAGAATGTCCCTTACATTGGTGTTTAGTGGGTAAGAATGTCTCTTACATTGGTGTTGAGTGGGAAGAATGTTCCTCACATTGGCCTTTGAGTGGGAAGAATGTTCCTCACATTGGCCTTTGAGTAGGAAGAATGTCCCTTACATTGGCATTGAGTGGGAAGAATGTCCCTTACATTGATGTTGAGTGGGAAGGATGCCCCTTACATTAGTGTTGAGTGGGAAGAATGTTCCTCACATTGACATTGAGTGGTAGGAATGCTCCATACATTGGTGTTGAGTGGAAAGAATGTTCCTTACATTGGTGTTGAGTGGGAAGAATGATCTTTGCATGATTCTTGCTGTAAAGTTGTGATACTGCCAAATTCTTCTGCCCCTTTGGCTTCCTGTGATAGGGTGACAACACCAACCACAGGCTCCTTTTGCAGGGCTAGCATTGCCACCCTTACGTGTGCACTGTTAGAGAATTCCAGCCAGCCGTGCCAACACACAGCATGGTTGATAGCTCCCCATTGTCAGCCCAGGGCCAAACTCCCTAATCGCGGCACCTAGGCAAGGGTGATGTCATGGGCCCTCCAGGGAGATCCTGTGAATGCTGAGAATCACAAACCTCGCAAGAAGACAATGTAAAGTGTAAGGTAGTTATATTTTTTTAAACTTCTCTTCTCATCTGTGTTGATTTTTTCTAAGGCAGCATTTTCACATGGGGGGCAGGTGTCTACCCACCAGGTTGACGAGTTGATTAAACTTCAGCTTTAAATGGTAGCATGTGCAAAGATGGGTTACAAAAAGTTTTATGTATGCCGGAAAGGGAAAGCTACTTAATAAACTGTATAAAAGAAGAGTGAATGTTGGCCCCGGGGGAAATGTTTCATCCCTACATAAAGATGATCCATAAGTGCTCTTGATGGTGTGGCTCTACATGTAGCCCTTACCACCATTAGTGGAGTGGCTACTAGAAATGTAGTGATTGCCAGAACTGTAGTCAGTCTGGCTAAATTATAGTTGGCATTTATCCGGTTAATTCCAGGTGTCCTGGCATTGATTGTACATAGTGTGACTTTGCTGCAGTGTGGGACAGCCAATGAGGGGCACTGTGAGTGTGTGTGCAATTCACCAGCCAATCACTGGGGCTCTGACAGCCAGTGTTGCACCCTGGGATATGGCATATATATATATATATTTTGCCATGTGCTCAGTCTAGTCTAGTCTGGCTCCAGCCACGGCTTAATCCAGGTTCGGGTGCTGTCTAGCCTGCCCCCAGGCTAGGTCTGGGGATGAGAATACTTGAGTGCAGGAAATGTTCTGTTAGGCCTCAAGTATGGAGGAGGCCTCTGCTATTGTTGGAGGAGGAGAACCAGGGAAGATGATGGCTGCATACTGGAGGTGCCTGGAACATAGAGGACCTCAGGAGCAAGTCTGGTGTCTCTCCTACTGACGATCCTTTGCCATTCCCTGCTCATCTGTGGCTTGCATGTCTAGCTGGTGTTCCTATTGAATCTACACTCAATTACTAAAAGGTTCTGGTGAGTCTATGACTGTCCTACCCTGGATGCCTAGGATTCCTATACCCTCTCTTCCCAGTGTGAATATGTTATCAAAGTTCTTCAGTATCATACTTCTGGTCTGCATATCAGCTAGAGGCGTGTGATTAATGCTAATGGGGCAGCAGGTTGTTATAATCCCTGGACAGGTTTTTGATGTACCCAGGTATATTTTAGCGGCCCCTGCGGGGGTTGAGCACTTCATACATATAGATGAAATATACGAAACGTGGACGCATTCAGCAATCCGTTTTTTTATTCATCTTGCTCTATCTGCAGGTTTTGATATGTTCACACAATCTATTGGCTGATCAAGCTTTATATGTTACCTTCGTAGGATAGTGCGTCTAGTAGTGGTCCTGCGGGAATGGGCCCATAGGAGCCTGCATGACCAAGATCAAAGGCCCGATTCATTTCTAGACCGATTTCGTGGACCTGAAGAGCAAGCTACTGAAGGAAATGCAGGAAAGGAGAAACAAACTCAAGAAACAAAAGTAGAAGCCAAGACAAAACAACGGTAAGACAAAAAATACTGATTATTCAGATGCAAACAGTATATACTATATATGGCCAAGGTTTGTGGACAACTGACCATCATACCTATATGGGCTTCTTGGACATCTTGTTTCAAAACCAGGTGTATAAAATCAAGTACATAGCCACTCAATCTCCTTGACAAAGATGAGCATACAAAGAGATTTCAGACAATTGTGCTCTTCTAGCCATGTGGTAACAGTTTTGGGAAGGTCTTTTTTCTGTTCCACCATGGTTTGACCAGTTTGGTGTGAAGGAACTTGAGTGTCTTACACAGAGCCTGACCTCAACCCTACTGAACATGACTGTCCCCTGTGTACCAAGCCAGCTCCATATAGACATTGGTTGACCAGTTTGGTGTGGAGGAACTCGAGTCTCCTTCACAGAGCCCTGACCTCAACCCTACTGGACATGACTGTCACCTATATACCCAGCCAGCTCCATAAAGACATGGTGTGACCAGTTTGGTGAAGACCCTTTTCTGTTCCACCATGACTGTCCCCTGTGTACAAAGCCAGCTCCATAAAAACACATGGGTTGACCACTGTGGTTTGGAGGAACTCGAGCGTCCTGCACACAACCCTGACCTCAACCCTACTGAACACTTTGGGATGAACTGGAATGACAATCGCAAGCCGGGTCTTCTCATCCAACATAAGCACCTGACCTCACAAATGGGCACAAATTCCCATAGACACCCTCCAAAATCTTGTTAAAAGCCTTCCTAGTAGGGTGGAGCATGTTATGCACTAAATGGTGACCAAGAGTCATGGACAGAGTGGACACCTCCATATTAATGAGCATGGTTTTGGAATGGGATGTCCAACAAGCTCATACAGGTGTGATGGTCAGGTGTCCACAAACCTTTAGCCATGTAGTGTATATAGTGTATATTTTTATATCTGTAACTTACTACAGCGTGTTAAATGCAAGATATGAAATTAAGCTCATTAAATACATGGGAACCTCAGCTGTAAAACTCATTATGGTAGATGAAGTCCTCCTTTTTGGAAAGGCAATTCAGCACCAAGCTCCTTCAGGAGAATCTGTCACATTGATCATTTAGGGAAAAGTGAAAGGTTCTCTTGAGTGGGCACCCCACCGACTGATACACCACCTCTGTTCCATTTATCTATGGATTTAGACTCATTGGTCAGTGTTGAAGCTTACCCAGCGTTAATGACCCATTGCCCTTCCTCATATGACGTTGTTTGGACCTGGTGAATGTCAACTAAGTTCCAAGTACTGCATCCTGGGAGGAAGCTGAGAAGGTCAGGTGTTTCACCTCCAATGGGATGGGGGGGAACTCTAAGAAAATAACCTAGAGGGTGAAGGGAAAACGGGAGTGCTACACTAATAGTTGCAGAGTCCAAAGATATTTATTGCATCATAGAAGTCCAAAAGGGGCTATAACTTATGCCATTCATCAGGGCTTTAAGTACTGCTTTATAATGGCGCACTCATAGCAGAGGTCAATAAACTTTTGTATATAATAGCTCCTTTACTCCAAAGCAGGTTCCTACTAGGGTCAGAACAAGAGCTCTTTAACCAACTGGGCTGTTGAGCTTCAACATGTGTTTTACCTTTCATTTTCAGTTGGACGTTATCTGAGCGATTTGTGGTTGATCCTTCAGGAAAATGGTATTATCGGTGGCTTCTTGTCATAGCTCTTTCTGTGCTGTATAATTGGTTCCTATTAGTAGTGAGGTGAGTCTGGGTTGCAATCTGAAGGTCCAATACTTCAGTATTTTATCAGACATGGGACTATCTGCGAACCTTGGCCTTGGCTGACTGAGAACAATGCCAAGCCCATCTGCACACATCATTGTCCTTAATGCTGGCACACCAATTCTTAATGGCTAGATGCTAATGCTGGCATCAAAGGGAACACAATAAACCAATCCATTGTTGTAACTACATCCATAGGAGCCCGAGCAGCTGCTATTGGGTCTGGGGGTAGAAGAGGGTCCCAGTTGGGAGTCTATTGAAGCAAATTAAACATATGTATGCCTATGAAGATGTAGCGCTCACCCCCTAAGGAGCCGCTGGAATAGCCCGGGTCATCACTAGTTGTCTAGGGTTTGATCTTCAGCTGCCCCATTAGCATTTAACCGCCCTTCTTCTAGTGCCCACAAAGCTGATGTCCACTCCAGTATTGCAATGCTGAATAACTTTTATTGACATCTTCATACTGGGGAGAGATGGTATAGGGATCCTAGACATCCAGGGTGCAACAGACATAGACTCCAGACTCACCAGACCTTGTTAACATCTCAGTGTAGATCCAGTTGCACTACAGTGAATGGCAATTGGAGTAACGGATGAGCAGGGATGAGCACAGATCCTCAGCAGGAGATACACCAGCCATGCTCCAGAGGTCCTCTATGTTCCAGGCACCTCCAGCAGACATCAGCTTCTCTGGTTCTCCTCCGCTGGCAAACAACACAGGCCTCCTCCATTCTGGTGGCCCCAGGGAAACTCTTTCCACATTCCAGCCTCTGCACACCCCCAGGCTTCAGGCCGAGCCCGGGGAGATGGCTGGACAGCATCCAGCCCTAATTCATGGCTGGTCCTGACTAGTCTGAGCACATGGCAAATCCCGCCAGTATATGCACCCTATCCCAGCATGCACCACTGGTTGAGAGAAACCCAGTGATTGCCTGCTGTACTGTACATTTGCTCACAATGCCTTTCATTGGCTGTCCCACAAAATGTAGCAGTCACACTCTGTCCAGGGGGGTACAGTCAATGCCAGACACCTGGAATTAACCAGATAAATGCCAACTATAATCCAACCAGGCTGACTACAGCCCTGGCAATCGTCAAATGTCTAGTAGCCACATCACAAAAGGTGATGGGGGCTACAAAGATAACACAGATTTTTTTAGGAGTTGGAAAGGTAGCATTTGACAACTCTGAACTCTGTGAAGTCTCTACTCAAGAAGAGCTGACACCAGAAACACTAGAGGAGTCCGGAATGGTGGTGTTGCTAGTCGCAGCTCCCCCTTGCTTCCTCTGTGAATGCATTGTGAGCACGTTTCTAGCAGATCTCACGTTTTATACTTACAGGGTCTTCATAGGTATACAACATGGGGACCTGTCCTGTATTTATTGTATATTGCATGTATTGTAGAGATGTACTGCATAGGTTTTGTTGTAGTTTGCCTTGACATTCGCTTTAGGTTAATTGCACCAAAGGCGGACAACGGTCCCCAAGACACATAGAGAGGGGGGATTTTCCTAGACAGAGACAGCAATAAAGACCTAACGGGTTCTAACCCATTACCAATCCCTACAAAAGTGAAAAAAACAAACAGTTTTGACTTTAGATACACTTTATGGGGATGATTTATAAATGCTGTACCCTGGGTAGATACCGTTCACATTGCACTAGCGTCACTGGATGGAGCTAAGGAGCATAGGAATTTCCTAGGCTTCTTGGCTCCATCTAGTGCGGGTAGTCCCATGTGAACATTTATAAATCAACCTCTGAGTATACTTTTGTTTCCTGTACTCATCCTAATGCTTTACATACAGTCTTTGTTTTTTGTTATAGCCTCCCTCCAAATAATTGTTCCTTCTTGTTCTTTGGCAGGGCCTGCTTTGATGACCTTCAGATCAGTTATGTTATAGCGTGGCTTACCCTGGACTACGTTTGTGACATCATATACATCATTGACATCATAATCCGATTTCGCACAGGTGATTTTAAGCTTTATACAGTTCTGAAAATGGTTCTGGAACCCTCATACTTATACACGGGGTAACAAGGAGAAGCAATAGACCAGTAAAGCCTTCTTAGAAGGTGTTCACATGTTTCATTTTATCCCTTTTTTATCACATATTCTAAATATAAGAGGATTACTCCTCATTTTAGGACAGTGAGCGGATCCATGCAAATCATTCTTGTACGCCCCAACAACCAGCCATAACCTGTAGGGTTACTAGGGATGAGCTCAGATTCAGACCGGGTTCTCACTTGTTGTTTGCCAGAAGACGGGACCATGTGGTTCCGAAACGTCGCTTTACAATGTGACACTATGAGAGGTCAATGAAAATTGACTGAAATTTAAGCTGGAGTGCGAGGCATCCGTAGTCACTTTTGGCACCCACCCGACTCTAAAAGGTTTCTGTTCGGTCAGGAGTTTGATGGGTTCCATTTGAACATCGGTCTGAAGCTAAGCTCCGTCGAAGGCAGAAGGAAGCTGTCGCCCCAATCAGCTGTAGGCGTGAAATTTTCTGTCCGCAGCTGGATGTAAGCAAAGGGACAGGATTCTTTGGCGTTATTGACCTTATATGGCCACGTGGCTATGTTTGGTCAATGACATTGGCCCAATATGGACATGTGGCCATGTTAGGTCAATGATATCAGCACACGCATCCTGCACCTTTGTTTATGTCCATTATGATTGGCTGGGTGGCACTATGTCCCTTCCAGGTTCAATAGAGCTCAGGTTCAGACCAGGTTCAGTCCTACTTAAGAGAAGCCATGGTTTCCATACATTACACTGCTGATGGCCAAAATGCCTGAAACTATTATTGGCTAACTTAGGCTTTTAAAGATACAAGTTTCCAGGATGACTTGGAACCCTTCTTCAGGGTTTATACAATACTGACAATCGTTCTGAAACCCTCATATTTATGCCCAGAGTTACAAGGAGCCGTATGCAGTTTGGGGTGATTGGCTCAATTATATTAGGTTTTTTTTTGCACTATACACAAGCAGTTCTGGATGTGCATTTGGCTGTTGGGCATAAAGGAATGATTTGCATGGCTCCGCCCACTGTCCCGAAATGGGAATGATGCTCTTACTTTTGGGATGTGATGTGATGGAATGAGACATGTGAATACCTTCTGTTTGAAGAAGACATTAGTATGCTACGTACTGGTTTGGTTGACTTGGTTGGAGGGCTTTTTGTTTCCTTTAGGCCCTTCACACCATAACCCAGCAAAGAGGAGCAATGAAATAGAACTGTTAAAAAAATACTATTTTTCCTTGACACACTTGAGTAGTATTGGCTATTGTAAAGGGTGACGGCACTACCTCCTGATGTGAGCAGAGAACCACAGGGTCTGGCCCGAGGGTTCGGGGGCGGCAGAAGCCTGTGGTGTTGTGCCCCCTGGGGGTGGCGTCCCAGGGGTGCTCAGAAAGTCACATGGGTATGGGACCCCACGTGATTCACTGGCACTTGGTCACACACCACCTTGCAATTTTCTGCACTTCGCCTCCTAGACAGGCCTTATGGCTAGTCTGGGGCAATATTTTTGCACTCCGGCCCCTAAGGCCTGTCAGAGTGGTGCACTGGCACTTTAGATTTATTTATGCACTAGATCCACGATTGGCACTTTTTTATTTTACTATTTGACCCACAAATGCTGAAGGTGCAGGTTTCTTCGGGGCCTATTCCTGACGCTGGGAGGAGATTCTGTGCCTCCTATGGGGTTCTCTGTCTCCTCCCACCCAGGAGGGGGGTTTCTCTTCGGGAGATCCCCCCTGCCTAGTACTGTGAGGGACCTGCTCCTGCAGGTCCCCGAAGGAAATGGGTCCACCGGCCTTCGGGTTGGTGGACCAACAGTCTCAACCCCTGTCAGGAGCCTTGCGCCCCGGGGGGTCGGGAAAGTAGGTCCCTTCTTTGGAAGGACCTTGCACCCTTGTGCACGTTTTTGTGTGCTGTGATTTCACCGTTCACTTTTTTTGTTCACAGGGGGAAGTTTTGATGCACGTCCACGGGCTTAAAAAAAAAAAGGGTTAGACTATAGGGAATGTAATTGGGGTTACTGATTAGAGATAAGAAGCCCGGGAACTATTCTCCTATCAAATGAGGGTTCTTTTGGCATGCCCATATACCGGAGAACCAATGAAATACAACTATTAATAGAATACAACTATCTTTCTTGACACATTTGAATGAGAATGGTTATTGTAAGCAATTCAAGCTTAAGAGTGTTATTGGGTTTAGGAGATGAGAAGTCCAGGCACATTTGCCCTGTCATTGAGAATAAGAGTCCTTCAGGAAATTTCCATATACCTTTGAGCACGGTCCTGAGAATAATTAGGCTATATTGTCAGAGATAGATAGATACCTATGAATTATGGATACCTATGATATGGATGCCATTCTTCTCATAAGTACTGTGACAGCCATGGACTCACAGGAAGCTGGTTTGATGATGCTGGGTGTCATTCATCCTGAAAGGGGAGCTAAATCCTAGAGTGGCGAGTCCGTGGGGGACTATCACGTACCTGGTAGAGGACCGATTTGGTTGAGGAGGCCTCCCTTGCGGCTCCTGTCTCACACCCCTGGAAGTGGGGACAGGGAGCAAGCAGACAGAGAGTAGCATAGGTGCCAAGGTGTTCGGGCCCAGTGCCTGGCAAGAGTCCAGCGACAGATTCCCTGGGTAGGTCGGCAGGGCTGGTAGACAGCTGAGGGATCAGCGAGGTCGGCATCAGGAACTGGAGTGAAGTCAAACAAGCCAGGGGTCAAAGCCAGGCAGTCAGCACGGTAGCAGGGGGGAAGGCAGAAGCAGAATCCAGGAACAAGCAGAGGTCAAGGGCAGGCAGCAATCAGTCGAAGTCAAAGCAATCCGGGTCAAGGCAACAACTAATCAAACTTAGCAGGAACGCAGGAACACAAGCTGAAAGACCGTTCAGCACTGATCAATAGAACAGGCCAGTTTATATAGAGCCATCAATCAAAGGGAGACTTGTCACTCCCTGTGCGCCTCGTTAGCACGTCTGTGAAGTTGCGTGCGCACTAGCGCATGTTTTTCGATAGTACGGAAAGCTGGGACCCGCGCATGCGCAGTAGCGGGGGAACTCCCGGCTATAGCCTTACAGGGGCAGTGTTGGAGAAGGGGTGAGTACTGCAGCGTAAGCTACTTTTTGTATTTCTGAAACTGATGGGCTATTTCGTTTTTACACTTCTTTCGATACATGGATTTGGGTTTTAAAGAGATGTGTAGTCATCTCTAGAGTTTGGAGAGAAGTCCCATTTTTCAGAAGTGATGGGAAATCTCTTCAATGGAAATACAGATGGCAGTAAAAATTGATGGGGGGCTGTAACCCATCACCCCCTTTATCCAAAACAAAATAAAAGGTTTGGGCTGGGGTTGATATCAGGATACTATCACGTACCTGAGGAAGAGACCGGAAAACGGGGAGGCGTCTCTTGCGACTCATGCCCTGCGACCCCTGGCGTTGGGGACAGGAGGACGCAGGGCAACGAGGAGCATGAGTGCCACAGGCTGGAGACAGACACCGTGCAGGAGAATCTTCGTAGAGAAGTCAGCAAGCCAAAGGTCAGATCCAGCCGGGAAGCGAAGTACCAAATCAGTAGACAGGAGCAAATCCAGAGAACAGGCCGGGGTCAGGGGCTGGCAGCAATCAGAAGAGTAGTCCAGGGCAATCCAAGCCAAGCAGGTCATGAGTGGAAAAAACAGGAACACAGGTAACAGGCAACACAAGCTGACAAGACCATCAGCAATGAGAGGCAGACAGGCTCATCCTTATATAGTCACAGAATTAAGGCAGCTACCTCACTTCCTGTGCGCCATCCGTCCGCGCGTCTTTCCGCGTACCTCGCCGTAATTGTGCCTCTACAGATACATTTTCTGCACTAATACTTTTTCTTTTTCTGGAACCTTCTACGCATGTACAATTCAGATCTTGACATCTACCTAACTTTTTATTTATCTTTTTGCTCCAGGATTTTTGGAACAGGGGTTGCTGGTCAGAGACACGAAGATGCTGAGTGTCAACTACATCCGTACCTTGCAGTTTAAACTAGATGTTCTGTCCATACTTCCAACTGATCTTGTTTACTTGGCGGTTGGACTGCATCGGGCAGAGCTGCGCTTCAACAGACTTCTGCACTTTCCACGCTTGTTTGAATGTTTCGACCAGACGGAGACCCGGACAAGTTACCCCAATATCTTTAGAATCTTTAACCTAGTTTTATACATCATACTTATTATACATTGGAACGGCTGCATTTACTATGCTATATCCAAGGCCATTGGTTTTGGTACAGATGATTGGGTCTACCCAAATGTGACCGATCCTACCTATGGTAACCTTCATCGCAAATATGTCTATTGTCTGTACTGGTCCACTTTGACTCTCACCACCATCGGGGATACCCCTATGCCTATTACAGATATAGAGTATCTTTTTGTCATTTTTGACTTTTTGATTGGAGTTTTGATCTTTGCCACCATTGTTGGTAATGTCGGCTCCATGATCTCAAACATGAACGCATCGAGGACTGAGTTCCATGCTAAAATAGACGCCATTAAGCATTACATGCAGTTTAGAAAAGTAAGCAAAGATTTGGAGGCCAAGGTCATCCGATGGTTTGACTATCAATGGACCAATGAAAAGACGGTAGATGAAAGGGAAGTGCTGAAAAATCTCCCCGACAAACTGAGAGCCGAAATTGCCATTAATGTTCACCTGGAGACTTTAAAAAAGGTGGGTTGTTTCTTTCAATTTAAATATATATTTTTGGATATCTAATTTCCATGATGCCATAATTATCTTTATTTGTTTTAGAAAATACTTGTGATAATTTAAATGGACAATGTTTCTCATCCCTGACCCATGAACAATGTATACCATCTGGCATCCAACTAGGATAGTTATTAGATTAGTTTTAGGATACCATACTTATCACATTATACTGTATGGCCCAATGTATGTTGGAGACCTAACCGTCACACCTATACGACCTTGTTTGACATCCCATTTCAAGACCATGGGCACAAATGTGGAGTTGACTCTCCCTCTGTGGGATATAACAGCCTCCACACTACTGGAAAGATATTCCACAAGATTCTGGAGTGTGTCTGTGGGAATTTGTTTCCCATTCAGCCAAATTAACATTTGTGGGGTCAGGTACTGATGTTGGATGAGAGGATCTGGCTCATAATTGGCGTTGCAGTTCACCCCAAAGGGATGGAGCTGGCTGTGAATACGGGGGGCAGTCATGTTCAGTAGGATTGAGATCAGAGCTCTGTGCAGGAGACTTTGAGTTCCTCCAAACCAAACTGGTCAAACCATGTCTTTATGGAGCTGACTTTGTGCATCTGAACTCAATTATTCCTATGGAACACCCATGTTCCATAAGGTGTTCCTATGTTCCACAGTGTTGAGGTCAGGGCACTGGTGTGGAGGAACTAGAGCGGCCTTCACAAATTAGTCACACCATGTCTTTATGGAGCTGGCTTTGTGCATCTGCACTCAATCATTCCTATGGAACACCTATGTTCCATACGGTGTTTCTTTGTTCCACAGCGTTGAGGTCAGGGCACTGGTGTGGAGGAACTAGAGTGGACTTCACAAATTGGTCAAACCATGTATTCATAAAACTGGCTTTGTACACACGGGACAGTCATGTTCAGTAGGGTTGAAGTCAGGGGTCTGTGCAGGTCACGAGTTTCTCCACACCAAACTGGTCAAACCGTGTCTTTTATAGAGCTTTTTTTGTACAAAGGGGACAGTCATGGTGCAACAGATAAGGACCTTCACCAAACTTATCTCAATGTTGGAAGAGCACAATTGTCTGAAAGTCTTTGTTTGCTGTAGCAATACCCTAACCCTTTATTGGAAACACCTTGACTCAATCATTTGGAAAGGGGTTCCCACATATAAGTAGGTGTGATGGTCAGATGTCAATAAACTTTTGGCCACGTAGATTATTTTGTCTATGATTCTATGAAGAGAAATGGAAAACTTGTAGTCTTAATAATTATTAGAATGTGTTTATTAAGGAACAAAGGTTCGGGATGACCTACTCAGAGATTGTAAAGCTGTATAAGTCCTAAAGCATTGATGTGACTCCGAAAAAGACAGGTCATCAACGCCATTATGGAAATCAATGGAACAGGCCACAGTAAGATGACTTCCTTACATCAATCATGGACAACAAAGAGTTACACATATTGATTAGTATAAAAAGGGCACAACTGCTATTACACACATTAAAAAGGGTTACGGCCACTGGTTGTTCAAAGTATCCAAATGCTAAAGGTGCGAATGCTTGACCAGATGACCACCCTACAAATCTGCCCCTCCGTTGCTTTAACCCTTCTCTGCCAAAGATTTTTAAAAAATCTCTAATGGGTTGAGATTTAACATCATGATGTACCTAAAAAATTATAGGTATTTACACGGTGCTTTACATACTATTCATTCACATCAGTTCTTGCCCCCAAAGGAGCTTACAATCTAAGGTCCCTCACATGCATCACTCTGCCACATAAATGTTTTAAGTTTTTGATACATTTGCACCTCTGATTCACACACGCTATGTTTATGTCCCAGGTGCGGATCTTCCAGGACTGTGAAGCCGGTCTCTTGGTCGAGTTGGTCCTCAAGCTCCATCCTCAGGTTTTCAGCCCCGGCGACTATATCTGCCGTAAAGGGGACATTGGCAAAGAGATGTACATAATCAAGGAGGGGAAGCTTGCCGTTGTCGCAGAGGATGGAATAACTCAGTACGCAGTTCTCACCCCTGGGAGTTGTTTTGGTGAGATTAGCATCCTCAACATCGAAGGAAGTAAGATGGGAAACCGAAGGACTGCCAGTATTCGCAGCCTAGGATACTCGGACCTTTTCTGCCTTTCGAAGGACAACCTGATGGAAGCTTTGGTGGAGTATCCAGATGCCAAGAAGATCTTGGAAGAGAGAGGAAGAGAGATTCTAACCAAGGAAGGTCTGCTTGATGAGACGAAGGAGAAAAACACTACGAAAGGTAAATCTGCCGAAGAAAAACTGGAGCTTCTGGAATCCAACCTGGACCTGTTACACACTCGATTTGCCCGTCTGCTTCGGGAATATAGTTCTGACCAGCAAAGCCTCAAACAAAAGGTCACCCTCTTAGAGGGAAGATGGAAGGACTTGCTAGAGTGAGATGTGTCTTCAGATGACATGTAGAGGAAATGTACCTACTAGAAAAAAAAAAACTATATTCCTGCTTCATGAAAGGTTTCTTGTGTAAAAAATCTTTGGAATCTAAATTAAACAAAAACTTTGCTTGAGCACTCTTATTTGTAAAAAAAATTTACTTTTTCAACTTTCATAGTCTTTACGACTGCAACTTCTACGACTTCTATGCGTTTGATGTCCTGGGAATAATATCTTAAAAAACCTGCTTGAGACCTACAGTAATTTAATGGCTAGCTCCAGGATAATTTACACCCCCACACGCACGCACACACACTGATTTCTGAGCTGAGGAAAAACCTAAGTCCCATTCTTCACTTGATCATTCAGAGCCAGGTCATTCTCCTCTTCCCCCTCTACTCCCTGCTGGGGTTCTTCATCCAGGAGTCCACATCACTGTCTGCATGCATGATATAGAACAGTGAGGAACCTTGGTTGGGACCCAGAAGACTACTGCCATTGGCCCAAGGGGTGTCAAGGGAATAATATCTTTAAAAAACCTGCTTGAGACATAATTTAATGGCCAGCTCCAGTATAGTTGAACCCCCCCACCCACCCCCTCCCCACACACACAGGCACACTGATTTCTGATCAGAGGAAAAACCTTTCTAAGTCCCTTTTTTCACTTGATCATTCAGAGCCAGGTCCTTCTCCTCTTCCCCCTCTACTCCCCGCTGGGGTCCTTCATCCAGGAGTCCACATCACTGTCTGTATGACATGGACAACTCCTATTGGCTTTCCTCCTGGAGGAGCCTGGGTCAGGACCCAGAAGACTACTACCGGGAGTGTGACTCTAACGCCTGGAAGGTCATTAGTGGGGTTGGGAAAGAGCTAGATGATGCTTGGGCTCTTCCAGTCAGGGCTCTGCCTGACCTGCTGCTGATTCTAATGCACTTTGTAAGAAGCAGTGAAATCAGAGCAAGCAATGTCAGCCCAGGAGAGGAGCCGGTACAACAAGTCCGAAGGGAAGGCTGTGTACAAGGAATCCAATTGTGTTACATCCTTTCATGTGTATTCCCTCTCTTTAGTATACAAATACATCGTGCAAATGATATGTTGTTCAAACTTTTAACAAACAGTCCCCTTGCCCCTTTTCATGGCACTGACTTTTGTATATGGCAGTAATAGTTGGATAATTAAATCCGGTGGGATTTCAGCTTGAGATCACTCGTCACCTCATCATGGGTTGAGCATACGGTTGCTTAACAAATGCCTGATCTCTAGGGGAATAGCCAGGCAACCGTGTAATCTGGCCTTGTCACTAAAGAACAAAATGTGCTAATAGAACACGCTGCAACATCCAAAGACCTTTCCCGAGGAAAACAATAGGCCTGCACATTGCAGATTTCAGCACTGATATGGGTTAAAGTCCAGATCCAGGCTGTTTTATAAAAAAAAAGAACCTGCAGTACCTCTTCTTCTAAGTCTTCCAGGTTGAGTGACGCTGGGCATTGAGACTGTGGGTGCAGGGCATCATGGGCATGCCCCCAGAGGTGGTGTCACCGGGGCACACTGCATTTTAGTGAGATCAAGCACTCTTGGGCAAGGGTATTTATGGTGGGGCTTGAGTATCAGATATAACCCCATAATTTAGGTGAGATCAAGACCTCGTGGACAAAGGGATGTCTGCACTGGGCAATGGGCATTCATGGTGGGACTTGAGTATCAGATATAACCCCATCATTTAAGTGAGATCGAGACCTCGTGGACAAAGGAATGTCTGCATTGGGTATTTATGGTGGGGCTTGAGTATCAGATATAACCCCATCATTTAAGTGAGATCGAGACCTCGTGGACAAAGGAATGTCTGCATTGGGTATTTATGGTGGGGCTTGAGTATCAGATATAAACCCATCATGTCCCAATATCAAGACCTCTTGGACAAGGAGATGTCTGCACTGGGCATTACTGGTGGTCTTGAGTATTAGATATGACCCCATCATTGAACTGAGATCAACATCTCTTGGACAAGGGGATGTCTGCATTGGGCATTTATGGAGAGCTTGAGTATCAGATATGACTCCATCATTGAACTGAGATCAAGACCTCTTGGACAAAGGGATGTCTGCACTGTGCATTCATGGTGGGGCTTGAGTATCAGATATGACCCCATCATGTCCCAATATCAAGACCTCTTGGACAAAGGGATGTCTGCACTGTGCATTCATGGTGGGGCTTGAGTATCAGATATGACCCCATCATTTAAGTGAAATCAAGATCTCTTGGACAAGGGGATGTCTGCACTGTGCATTCATGGTGGGGTTTGAGTATCAGATATAACCCCATCATGTCCCAATATCAAGACCTCTTGGACAAAGGGATGTCTGCACTGGGCATTACTGGTGGTCTTGAGTATCAGATATAACGCCATCATTAAACTGAGAACAAGAACTCGTGGACAAGGGGATGTCTGCATTGGGCATTTATGGAGGGCTGGAGTATTAAGGTATAACCCCATAATTTAAGTGATATCAAGAACTTGTGGACAAAGGGATGTCTACATTGAGAATTTATGGTGGGGCTTGAGTATCAGATATGACCCCATCATTTAAGTGAGACCAAGACCTCGTGGAACTCTTGATTCATAATGCGTCGCACATCGGACAGCTACACAACCGACGTTCACACTGCATTACTGCCATTAGATGGAGCCGAGGAGCAGAGGAAACGCCTAATATACGATGTGTGAATGCGTTATCAATCAGCCTCTTTGTGTTTCAGTGCAAACCAAGGTGAAAAGGATTGAGTTTTATTGTTCAGAATAGAGCTTTTTTTCCCCCTATTTTACAAAGTCATAAATACTCAGAAAAAAGTGTTATAAAACCAGACAGAGCTTCTATCAAAAGTAATGTGACTAACTACCACAGGTCATCAGCTGAATGCTATTATGACAGGTATGAAAGCAGCCTTTGGTGGCCGCTGCTCTTGGATTCTTAACTCCTATAGACAACCTCAGTCAACCAAGTAATGCTATATAGAGCAGCAGTCGCCAAACAAGGGGTCCGCGAGAAAATTTTGGGGCCCGTCTGATGCCGTGCATGCTGGGCCGTCATTGAAGCGGCATGGAGGCTCCGGGGCTGCCTCTCACTGACTCGAGCAGCGGCTGTCACAAGGAATGCGCAGCTCTCAGTACAGTGCGGGCTCTGCAGGAGGCGGGGCCAGTGGAAGATTCGATAGGGGGGGAAACAATATTATTACTGGGCCAAGGGCGGTCATATTAGTGGTCCGCGGGATTTAAAATTATGAATTCAGTGGTCCATGAGGTCTGAAAGGTTGGAGACCACTGATATTGTCAGGGAACCAGGGGTGTTACCTCCCCGCAGGGTCAACGGGCACGGCGTAGGGTATGGGTCTCCCTCCAGCCTGGAAGAACCACTGGCGCCCGGGTTGCTCGTGCACGTGCGCAATACACAGGCTGCGCACGCAACCCTGGAAGCGGGTTTGCCCATTTAGGCCTTAGTTGTGGGCCTTGCTGGGTGAGGTTCCCAGCCCACACATACCACCTCTCGCCTGCCATTGGCTCTCGGGGAGAGAAGCCTCCTGGTTGCCTCGGTGACAGGGGGGCGGACTTACACCCCCTGGCTATAAAAACCTGGCCGGAGCTCTGGCTTGTTGCTGAGTTATTCCACCTTATGGTGTGACTGACGAAGCTCCCTTACCTGTGTGCCTTACTGCCTGTTTTCTGAACCCCCCCCAATCCGATCTCACGTGTACCGACCTTGGACCGACCATCGCCTCTGACCCTTCGCTGCCCGTCTCGACCCGGATTGACCCTGACTACCCCTTTTGGCTTGCCCCTTTGTACCTTGCCTTCGGACCTTTCAGGCTGCTTCCTGCCAGCAGGTTCCTCCACGCTACCGGCCCGCGTGTACGTCTGATAGCGCCTGACAGATAAAGAGGGGCAAATACAAATCTTTCACAGGTTGTCCTGCAGAGTTTTAATGGTGTCAGATTAAAAAGATTTTGCATGAGTGACAGGTTCTCTTTCAAGTTATTTTGGAGGTTGAAGATAGAAAATGAGGCTCACGGTGGACTTTGTTTAATTTAAACAGTTGTGTTGCGCAAAGTTCATTTGGGACGAATGAAGGAGTCACTATGTAAAGTTGATGAAGTCCAGGTCTCGTACCATCGTGAGGATCAGTTCCAGCGTCTCTGTATCAGCCATAAATTTGGCTTGTCCCGATTTGTCATTCACTGTATGGGGGAGATGCAGCCCAAGCTTACTGTGGAAGACCGACAGAGAGTTAGTGTGATCTACAGACAGGTGGTAAAACTCTTCGGTATAGAAACACCGGGCGGGAAGACGAGCATGGATGGGGGAATATCAGTTCTAAGGAATCCCTTATGAAGGTTTTTTTTACATACATAGGTGGGCACCAGCTATAAAGCTGAACTCCGGGCACAAAAACCTTCATTTAACCCCTTAGTGACTGAGGCCTTTTCCCCCCGTTTTTTTGTACCCATGATATAATCCACATTTTAGGCCTGAAAAATACTTCAACCCTGCCGACATGATATATTTTCTGGAGGCCGAGGCCCGTAGAATAAAATGGTGGCAGATTAAAATGTTTATATTGCACGATATTAGCGTAATGTATTATCAAACCCCAAATGTAGTGAAAAATGCCCTTAAAATGCCCAACAACACAATTAAATTCCCATTTTTAAAAAAAATATATAAAAGATGAGGTCACAACGTGTAAATAGATACCCAACATGCCCAGGTTAGAAATTGTGTGCGTCCGTGAAACTCCGACAAAATTCAGTACTTTAAAAAGGTTACAAGCCCCCATGTGATAGCAGATTGACAGTGACAGGTACTCTTTAAGGTGATGCTGGGGGTCCAAAAGACCCCTAGTGTCACATTTACACTCTAAATAAGCTATTGGGGTGCAGATCACACTTCAATCGCTTATTGCTGGGCTTCAGGAGCCGACCAATGGCTGGAAGTGATGTAATCAGCATCGCTCCCGGTCCCATAGAACGGGGAGGGGGGGGCGGCCTGTTTACCGGCCCGGAGAAGCGATCTGGAGGCAGCTGAGTCGCCTGATCGCTTCTATTGTAAAGCCGACAGCCGATTGGCACTTATTTATTTTTCTCTGCAAGGATGAAGGGTGCGGGTTTTTGGGCCTACCCTGACATCAAGATCAAGAACTCTTGGAGAAGGGGGTGATTGCATTGGGCATTCATGGTGGGGCTTGAGTATCAGACATAAACCCCACCATTTAGGATACAACAAGAACTGGGCATTTACGGTGGGGCTGGCTTGGGGGTGCGGGTCTTTGGGTCTACCCTGACATCAAGATCAAGAACTCTTGGACAAGGGGATATCTACATTGGGCATTTATAATGGGGCTGGCTTGAGGGTACGGGTCTTTGGGCCTACCCTGACATCAAGATCCAGAACCTTTGGACAAAATGTTGTCTGCATTGGGCATTCATGGTGGGGCTTGAGTATCAGATATAAACCCATCTTTCAAGATACAAGAACATTTGGAAAAGGGGATGTCTGTTTTGAGCATTTACGGTGGGGCTGGCTTGAGGGTACGGGTCTTTGGGCCTACCCTGACATCAAGATCAAGAACTCTTGGACAAGGGGATGTCTGCATTGGGCATTTATGGTGGGGCTGGCTTGAGGGTGCGGGTCTTTGGTCCTACCCTGACATCTAGGGGTATGATGTGTGCCCAACATCTTCCTTCTTTCCCCTCTCTTTGGGAGAACCCAGTAGAGTGCCCTGTCCCTGTCAAAAACCTATACACCCTGTTCACCTTTTTGTGTGTGTGTCCACAAGCACCCTTTGGTTCACTAGGGGTTTCGTTTTTTGCCCACCCACCGCTGGAAAAGTACCACCTATGGTAGCCCTAAGATAAATACAGCTGCCAGGTAACTCTGCTGTAATCCAAGGCTCCTCACCACCTAAAGAATTCTTCACATTTACCATGAGGCAGTCTAAATCCCACCGGGGTCATTTTTGAAGCACTTGATGTGATGAAAGGGGTACCCAATATACAATGAGGAAATTCTTCACAAGAGTTACTTACTATTTGGGAGTACGGAGGTTGATGTAGTTTTTCTTTACGTCGAGTGAAACATCAGCGACGTTCGTGTCGGGAAGCTGGACACGGATCTAATAAAAAATTAGTCATTGTGATTTGTACGGATATAACAAAAACAAAAAGTTGGGGTTTGATTGGTGGGAATGAAAGTAGAACCCCAGCAAGGTAGCTATATACTGTAAGAAAGGTCTGATTTGCAGGCGCGCATGCACGAGCGGCACCGGTGTTGGCGCCAAATGGACTTTATAAATTGGAACACGGCTGAGTGGTCTTCAGCTACTTCCTGGTGACCTGCAACCTAACCTGCTGTCCTGTGTAGGACCCGGCTTACCTTGTGACCTGCTTTTGGACCTTTGCTTACCCATTGTGACCTCAACCTGCTTGCTTGAACCAGCTTGTACTTCCGCTATTTGGTCATTACAGTTCTCAGCTTGAAACCTTGACTCTGATCCAGTCTCCTGAATGGATCTCTTCACTGCACAACGGTCACTGACCTTGGCTTGTATCTAGTTTACGTTCCTGTGGCCTGCTCTGGTCCCCCTGGTGTTCCTGAGTCTGGTTCCTGTCTGAGGGTCTACGGCCACCTGGTTCATGCACCTACCAGCCTCAACAGATCCGGTACTGCCTGCAACACTGGTGCTAGTGTCACTCCGTGTCCTTGATTTGCTTGTTCCCACTTCGACAGGCAATACAAGGACACTTGGACAGGAGGCAATACAAGGACACAAGGGCAGGAGGCAATACAAGGACACTAGAGCAGGAGGCAATACAAGGACACTAGAGCAGGAGGCAATACAAGGACACTTGGGCAGGAGGCAATACAAGGACACTAGAGCAGGAGGCAATACAAGGACACTTGGACAGGAGGCAATACAAGGACACTTGGGTAGGTGGCAATACAAGGACACTTGGACAGGAGGCAATACCAGGACACTTGGACAGGAGGCAATACAAGGACACTTGGACAGGAGGTGCAAGACAGGACCCCTGGCCATCTAGGTATCCACCATATACATAGATAAAATACACACAAACTATTCCACATTACTTATAATTCTACAGTATGCAGCCTCTTGATTGTACCCCTTCCATGCTATGCAGCCAGATTGTAATATCACTGTTGAGAACCTGCAGCCTCTTGTGTGACCTTCACAGCTCTTACCAGAAGAGTTGACTATAAATAGGAGTCATCCCAAAGATAACATCTCTCTGCCCTCCCCCCTCCTGTAAGTCTGGCTAAACACTTCCCATTCCAGTCCAGATTCCAGATGGGACTTGTAGTTCCACAACAGATCGCGTGCCAAGGTTGCCAACCCTGCATTAGACGGTATTAGGAGAAGCTTCCAATGCTTACCACCATATCCTCACAGCAAGCGGTTGACGGGTCTTTTCGACTCAGGCCCAAAAACATATCTTCTGAGCTAACTCTTTGCTTAAAAAGGATTTCGTATCTGTGAACAGAACAGCGTAGACGTTAGTGATGACTGCGGATGAAGGAGATAAGTACCTTAGATAGACTTGCACTGTATGGCCAAATATTTGTGGACACCTGACCATCACCCCTATATGAGCTTGTTGGACAATCCAAAACCATGGCCATTGATGTGGAATCGATCTCCCTTTGTGGCTATAACATCCTTCACTCTTCTGGGAAGGCTTTCCACAAGGAGGGTGTCTGTGGGAATTTGTGCCCATTTGTGAGGTACTAATGTTGGATGAGAAGACCTGACTCACAACTGGCAAACCAGTTCATGCCAAAGGTGATCAGTAGGGTTGAGGCCAGGGCTCTGTGCAGGACACTCAAGTTCCTTCACACCAAACTGGTCAGACAATGTCTTTATGGAGCTTGGATTGTGCACCTGACCTCAATATTTCCTATGGAACATCTATGTCCCATAAGGTGCTCCTATGTTCCACAGAGTTGGGGTCAGGGCTCTGGTGTACAGGAACTGGAGTGGCTTTCACAAACTGGCCACACCATGTCTTTATGACTTTGTACACAGGGCACAGTCATGTTCAATAAGGTTGAGGTCAGGGCAGGAGACTCGAGTTCCTCCAAACCAAACTGGTCACACCATGTCTTTATGGAGCTGGCTTTGTGCACCTGAACTCAATAATTCCTATTGAACACCCATGTTCCATAAGGTGTTACTATGTTCCACAGTGTTGAGGTCAGGGTTCTGGTGTGGAGGAACTAGAGTGGCCTTCACAAACTAGTCAAACCATGGAGCTGGCTGTGAATATGGGGGACAGTCATGTTCAGTAGGGTTGAGGTCAGGGCTCTGTGCAGGACACTTGAGTTCCTCCACACCAAGCTGGTCACACCATGTCTTTATGGAGCTGGCTTTGTACACAGGGGACAGTCATCTTTAGTAGGGTTGAGGTGTGTGCTGTGCAGGACACTCAAGTTCCTCTACACCCAACTGGTCAAACCATGTCTTTATGGAGCTGGCTGTGTATATACAGGTGAAACTCGAATAATTAGAATATCGTGCAAAAGTAATTGCAGTAAGTGCTGCAAAAGGGGCCCAAACCAAGTACTGAGTACATATGCATGCTTGTACTTTTCAGAGGTCCGATATTGTTCTATGTACAATCCGTGTTTTATTGATTGCATGTAATATTCTACTTTTTTGAGGTTGTGGATTTGGGGTTCTGGGGTTTTCATGAGCTGTAAGCCATAATCATCACAATGATGACAAATCACGGCTTGAACTATCTTGCTTTGCATGTAATGAGTCTCTCTCATATATTAGTTTCACCTTTTAAGTTGCATTAGTGAAATAAATGAACTTTGCACGATATTCTAATTATTCAAGTTTCACCTGTAGAGGATGGTCATGTTCAGTCAGGTTGAGGTCAGGGCTCTGTGCAGGATACTCGAGTTCCTCCAAACCAAACTGGTCCCACCATGTCTTTATGGAGCTGGCTTTGTGCCCCTGAACTCAATAATTCCTATTGAACACCCATGTTCCATAAGGTGTTCCTATGTTCCAGTGTTGAGGTCAGGGCTCTAGTGTGGAGGAACTTGAGTGGCTTCACAAACTGGTCACACCATGTCTTTATGGAGCTGGCTTTGTACACAGGGGGCAGTCATGGTGGAACAGAAAAGGGTCTTCACCAAACTGTTACCACAAGGCTGGAAGGGCACCACTGTCATGCCTCATCTAAATGGCTAGGTGGTGGGGTTGAGACAGATCTGGTGGGGACATCTTGCAAGCGGAGTTAACAGAGTCCAGTGGGTGGCAAAAACAGCCTTTTTTTTTTGTCATGGACAATCACTGCCAGATGGAGGGGATGACATCACAACTCCCTCTAAGCTCTGACACCAGCTGACGCTGTGTATTTTGCACTGGCTGTGACACAGTCAGGAGCTGTGAGGGAACACTGGGAAGTGGAGCATAAGGTTTGCTCCGAGGTAAAAGGCAGGGGAAGGGGGGATGTGGGCCAAGGGGCATGGGCAGATTTGTGGGGGTCACCTGGGAAACCAAAGTTGCCTGGGAACGTGGAATTACCCTTAAAGGAAAAAACGGCGAAACAGAACCGTTGGGACTTACTCCGGCTTTTCTCTGGGATCCAAATAATCATCGAATTCTGCCCCTTCCTGGACCTCCGACTCGCTCCAGATATCCTTGTCGTCTCTTCCTGTCTGAGCTGTCCAATGTAAGCAAAGGGCTGGTCATTCAAGATGGCGGAGGCAGTTAAAGGACTATAGTTAAAAAGATGAAAGGGCATGAAAGGGTTAAAGCCCCTGGAGGTTTATTTTCAGCTGTCTGTGTCACATTGGGGAGATTTCCCTTCACTTCCTGTCCTGTTGCCACCAGAGGAAATGAGAGCAAAGTGATTGAAATTGCCCTCTTAGACAGTTGTCACCGGAACAAGTTTCCCCAGTGGAAGATGTCCTCTCTGTTCCTGTTCTGGTGACAAGTGTAAAAAATTTTATGGCTATACGTAATATCTTAGGCAGAACTCCAGCCAGAAATAAGACACAAATACATATCCCATTATAGAACAAGGCCTGGGGGCGGGTCCAGGATGACCCGGGCTCAGAGGAAGTGGGTTGATTGATGCTGGCCATCAGACAGAGGACATCTAGTGGCAGCTTTTCCTACAATATTCAGCTTCAATCCAGAGATTTTCCCTGCAGTACCTTTTTCTGCCACTAGATGTCCTCTGTCTGATGGCCAGCATCAATCAACCCATCTATAGGCAGGGGGCGGGTCCAGGATGACCTAGGCTCAGTGAAAGTAGGTTGATTGGCTGGCATTACTTAACCTATTTATAGGGTGGGGGTGGGTCCAGGATGACCTGAGCTCAGTGGAAGTAGGTTGATTGGCTGGCATCACTTAACCTATTTATAGACTGGGGGCGGGTCCAGGATGACCTGGGCTCAGTGGAATCGGGTTGATTTAGCTGGCAATCGACCAACCTACTTCTACTGAGCTTGGGTCATCCAGGACCCGCCCCCAGTCTGTAACTGAACAGTAATAGGAGAAGCAGCACAGTGATAAGCTCATCTCCCTGTCACTCTGCTCTCTCCTCCTATCAGCATGCTTCTTCCTCTCATGCTCAAGCCAGGTCACACTCAGGTACTTACACAGCTTGCATTCAATATTTACATTTAATGATCACAGAGCTGCTTCAATGTGTGTCCCGCCGGAGTTCACCTTTAATAATACTTACATGTTGCAGCGCTTTGTTGAAGATTTGTCACAGATCCAATGTCCCCGGGACCGACAAAAGCAGAAGAGGAAGGACACTAAAAGAACAACAAAAAATATTTATATATGTGAATCCTCGGTTGCTAGGACAGAGGCGGCCCACCATGTCATCTGTTGCTATGGTGCGCACACCTGCATCTAGCAACCGATGATGTTGTGCGGCCCAGTGACCTAGCAACCGATGATGTTGTGCGGCCCAGTGACCTAGCAACCGATGATGCTGTGCAGCCCACCTGTATCCTAGCAACCGATGATGTTGTGCAGCCCAGTGACCTAGCAACCGATGATGTTGTGCGCCCACCTGCGTCCTAGCAACCGATGATGCTGTGCAGCCCAGTGACCTAGCAACCGATGATGTTGTGCGGCCCAGTGACCTAGCAACCGATGATGTTGTGCGCCCCAGTGACCTAGCAACCGATGATGTTGTGCGGCCCAGTGACCTAGCAACCGATGATGTTGTGCGGCCCAGTGACCTAGCAACCGATGATGTTGTGCGGCCCAGTGACCTAGCAACCAATGAAGCTGTGAGAGACGCCTGTCAAGTGCAGCATAACCAGACTGTCTTTCACAATTGGCCTCCAGACTGCGCCATCTGCTGGTCATTGCTCAGCACTGCAGGTCCGGTCTCTGTAGCGCACACCTGTCCTTAATCAAGGAGGTTTAATCAGAGTGCTGGACACAGCCTGGGCCTGATCAGCAGGTTTGTAACCAGAGCTTTAACCCCTTCATGACCAGTGACGTACAGTGTCCCGGGCCCATTTAAACAGACTCAGCCGCCGGGACTCTGTATACATTTGTACATTTGTACAGTAGAAGCGATTCTGGCGGCTCAGCTGATCGCTTCTACGGGCCGGTAAACGGGCGCCCCCACCCCCGCCGTGTTTTCCAGACTTCCTGTCCTTGAGCTGTCATTGGTCGGCTCCTAAAGCACAGCAATATGATATTGAAGTACGATCTGCACCCCAATAGCTTATTTGTAGTGTTTAGCAATAAAGTAAAAAAAAAAACTGTTTTTAAAATGTTTATTAAATAAAAGAAATGTAAAAATAATTACAAATGTTTTTTTAAAGTCCCCCGCGAGCATGCGCATCTTCACGTAAACACGTGTTGGGTGTGCGACGATTGCGCTACACATGATGGGTATCGCCATACTCGCTGGAGTGAGAGCAATAATTCCGGGGCCACTATTTGCACGTATCTCAAAACTGATGACCTGTGGGGGGCTTTTAAAGCGTCATCTATGGACTTTTTGGGGTACTGAATTCTGTCGCGTTTTAACGGACGCACGCAATTTGTAACCTGGGCATGTTGGGTATTTATTTACTTATTGTTTATATTTTATTTAAGAAATTGGTATTTTATTGTGTTTTGGGGCATTTAAGTGCATTTTTCACTAAATTTTAGGGTTTGATAAGGAGTTGCGCTAATATCGTGCAACGTAAAAATTTGCAGCTGCCGCCATTTTATTCTACAGGGTCTCGGCTTTCAGAAAATATATCATGTTTGGGGGGTTTGAAGTCATTTTCAGGCCTAAAATGTGGATTATAACACAGGCGCAAAAAATGAAATAAAGGCCTCAGTCATGAAGGGGTTAAATAATGACATCATGACTAATAACAACCCAAATGGTCATATATATATAATAAAAGCGTTATATACTCACTGTCACATGACTTTCAGGCCCCGCCTCCTCTTCAGAAGGGTCGTGAAGCAGGGCACACAGGCCTTGCATGGACCATGTGTTGGAGAAGTCACCTAGATACGCGTCCATGTCTGCTCTGCAGCCGCGGGTTGAGGAGACATAAAATAAACGCACGCATGACTACAAAACAACCGACAGAAATCACAGCCGTCGCCATCTGCTGGTCATTACTCAGCACTGCAGCCTCGGGTCTTTGCACCCCTGCCCCAATCAAGGAAGTTTAAGCAGACTGCTGGACACTCAGCCTGATCGGCAGGTTTAACGGACTGTTCACACTAGATGCAATGCGTTCCGGCCCGATTCTAGCCAGAACGCACTGCCTCGCATTGCGGACGGCTCACTTTTTAGTGGGGCAAGAGGGGGCGTGGCGGGTCATTCGAGTTAGTGGTACCGTAGCCACGCCCTCCGGTCGCATTGCGGCCGGCTCAATTTTTAGTGGAGCAGGAGGGGGCGTGGCAGGTCATTCAAGTGAATGGCACCGTAGCCACGCCCTCCGGCCGCATGTGGGGGCGGCTCAATTTTTAGGGGAGCGGGGGGGGGCGTGGCAGGTCATTCAAGTGAATGGCCCCGTAGCCACGCCCTCCGGCCGCAATGCGACCGGCCGCATGGGAACGCAAGGCACATTATGCCTGCGGTCCGGTGTGATCAAAATGCTGCAAGCATCGCACCGGACCACAGCCATAATGTTCCTTGCGGTCGCATTGCTGCCAGAGGGCGTGGCTACGGTGACATTCACTTGAATGGCCCGCCGCGCCCCCTCCTGCTCCACTAAAAAGTGAGCCGGCTGCAATGCGAGGCAGTGCGTTCTGGCTAGAAGTGGCTGCTAAGAGGCTGAGGGGTTTAGAACCCCGGTGAGCTTTTTATGGCTGCCTGTGTCCCTGCTGGTGGAGAGTCACCCCCTCTAATGACAACTGTTAAAACGCTGAGCGGAAAATCCACACTGTTGTCACCAAGGAAGCAACAGAGGGAAGTTCCCCCAATGGGGACACCACCGGTTCCAATGACAACTTCACCCCTTACTTTGGAGAGATCTCCTCTTATTTCCTGTTGTGTCTACAGGGCAGGAAGTAAATGGAAATCTCCCGGCGCACCCACCTGCGTCTTAGTAACCAATGACACTGCGCGGCCCATCCATGACGCTGCTAGTGGGCGTTACTAACGCTGGAGTAACGCCCACAGCAATGTTTGGGCGTGCTAAGCTCCGCCCTTTGCTACATCCAGTTAAAACTCGGTCTCACACCCCTTGTGGGCGGAGCCGCAATGTTTGTTGGGACATATGGTCCCTGCGGGGGCCCATTCTCATTTGCGGTGCGTCACGTGCATTAGCGCGTTGTGGCGCCATCAATTTACAATGGTGCCCCGGCGCGCCCAGCCAACCAATCAGCTTCTGCCTTTCATTTTCAAACCTTAACTGCACGAATTGAAGCGAGAAGCTGATTGGTTGCCATGGGCAACCGCTCCAGATTGTGTCTGTTCCAGTTTTGATAAGTCCCCCCCCCTCCAGAATGTATTTCTTGCATGTGTCAAATCCATAGAGCTCCCAAGTGATGCAGCCAGTAAGAGGATAGGAAGGACGTGCATACACCCACAGGGAAGACCAGGGACCGGGATGACACTCACCTTCCTCCTGTGGACGAGATTTTTGCACCGGCTTGTATTCAGCGCATCTTCGTTGCCGAGGTAACCGTCCGAAATATGGGGGG
>NW_017306349.1:726933-727318 GCF_000935625.1 Nanorana parkeri | reverse complement strand
AACCGTCCCAAATATGGGGGGGGGGGGTCCTTTAGATAGGTGTCCACGGCGAATGCCGGTAATGAACTCAGCTCGATGGAAAATATTGGAACGACCACATTCGTGTACACAGCAACGGAACTCAGTGGTCAAAAATTGATAGTTATTACTGAATAATTATGTCACTATTTTTACAGGCAATGTGAAGGACACCTATGAGGGGTCCTCGCCTCGTCTCTCCGGACATGCGCAGTGTGTAACTGTCTACTCGGGCCTGAGCAGGAGGTGGTTGTGTTATCCCGCCACCGGTGTCTGCGGGGAGACTGTCAGTGTCTGGAGAGTACTGGTGGGTGGTCAGTGTTTGGGGTGTAGGGGCAGCTTTAGGGGGGGTGGTCAGTGTATGGGG
>NW_017306349.1:726170-726808 GCF_000935625.1 Nanorana parkeri | reverse complement strand
ACAGTATATGGGGTGTATGGCTAGCGCTGGGGGAGTGGTCAGTATCTGGTGTCTATGGATAGCACTGGGGGCGGGGCTCAGTGTATGGGAGCGCTGGTGGGGGAATTAATTTTATGAAATGTATGGGTAGTACTGGGTGGTGGGTGTATGGGGTGTACTGATGAGGTGGTCAGTGTATTGCAGTGATCTGGTATGGGGTGTACTGATGGGGGGGGCTTCAGTGTCTGAGGTGTACGGGTTTTACCTCTGAGAGGTAGGTGTATGGGGCATACTGGTGCAGGGTCAGTGTATGAGCAGTACTGATGTGGGGGTCAGTCTTGGGGTGTATGCCTCCTGTTGGAGTGTTATTTTGGACCCCTGTGATGATACAAATACTTTTGGACTCCGGTTCCTTCGGTGTGGCCCTATCATTCATCGCTTACCTCTTACCATAGTCCTTGTTTTTGGGGGTTTTTATTCTAAGACTCAGATTGTGTTCTCTGAATATTTTGAATGTTGACCTGTTCATGTTTTGTGTTTTTGTCCTCCCCACAGACATCCTTCAGAATGAGCGGCTTCAGCTTTGGGACGGGACCCCCCGCCGGAGGGTTCAGCTTCGGAGCGGCCAAGACGACGGCGGCATCAACGGCAACGTCGGG
>NW_017306349.1:724085-726042 GCF_000935625.1 Nanorana parkeri | reverse complement strand
CGCGGCAACGTCCGCCGCCCCGACCACCGGCTTCAGTTTCGCTGGCACGCAGGCGAATGCCGCTTCCCAGCCCCAATCCAGTTCGCTCTTCTCCTTCTCCACTCCGGTGGCGTCGGCACCGTCCGCGGCGCCAACAGCCGGATTTTCTTTTGGCGCAACAACAACGCCGGCTGCGGCACCTGCGGCGGGGCTGATGTTTGGGTAAGGAGCATTTTATGTCCTTCTGCATCCCTGAGATACGTGTATGTGTCAGCTGACACTCTGGCAAATGAATGTGTCGCTGCCTGCATCTTCCAGAGCTACGGCCACAGATCGTCAGCACGCAACCTACTTCTGGATGTGCCTGGCTCCCCTATGTCATTACTGTGACGTAGGGACCTGGGGATGCCACCACAGTGCACGGCCTCAGACCAGCCACACATCTGCTAGTGTTGGATGCTGAAGATCCTGGCAGAAGCTGTATCTGTCAATTCACTTGCACAGCCCCATCTCTCCTTGGCACGTCATAGCCTTCTCCTCTTGTGGAAGTGTCTACGATCTGTGCTGGCCTAGCTCCTCCACCCCTCCCTACATAACTTAACATAAGAGGAATACTATAAAGCAGGGGGAGGCCACCTTGGCACTCCAGCTGTGCTGAAAATACAAATTTAATTGTGTATCTGCCTCTGGAAGTCACGCCTGTGGCGGTCAGAGTCTTGCAATGCCTCATGGGACTTGTAGTTTCACAACAGCTGGAGTGTCGCGGTGATCAGGAGCCCGTCCTACTGGCTGCGGGTGCGCCATTGAGCATTGACCGCTGTGGTTGGCTGTCTCAGTGATTAGGAGCCCGTCCTACCGGCTGCGGGAGTTATCGGTCACAGTGCTGCGGGTGCGCCATTGAGCAAGCTTCCAGCTCGAAACCATGACCCATACCTGCCAGCAGAAAATAAAACCCACCGCGGTTCTGCAAATATGTGTACAACTCACAACAAGGGGTTAAAGCAGGGGTAAACGCTGGCCCTCCAGCTGTGGTGAAACCACAAATCCCATCATGCATCTGCCTCTGGGAGTCACGCCTGTGGCGGTCAGTCTTGCAGTGCCTCATGGGACTTGCAGTTTCACAACAGCTGGAGTGCCGAGGTTGCCCACCCCTGCCCTAGAATGTCACTTGAGTTCCAAGTCTGATATCACATACAAAGATGGCGGCGCCCATAGTCTTGCTGTTGGAACAGACGGGACTGCTCGGGCTGCAGACATCACATACAAAGATGGCGGCACCCATAGTTTTGCTGCTGGAACAGACAGGGGTTAGTACCAAATACTAACCCCAAAAAACTGGAAGAGGAGAGTCTGGCCACATGTCCTTTTGCAAGTCATGTGACCGCTCTCCTCCAATCACAAGGCATTGTTGCAATTGTAAGTAGAAAACACTGCGTGGAACACTCCATCCTGTAGCCTGAAGTTTATGAATGAGTTGTGAAGTGCAGAGCACAGTGTAAAGACCGCCGTGTCCCAACAGACACTGATCTCGACTCCTGCTACAAATACGGTATCTAGAATAACGTTTGTTTTTGTGTTTTGTTTTTTTTTTCTTTTATAGGACCAATACCCCCAAGTTCACTCTGAATACACAGATCGGAAATAGTAATATGGGTGGAGCTACACAGCCTGCTGTTGGTGGAGCTGCACAGCCTGGCTTTGGAGGAGCTGCACAGCCTGGCTTTGGAGGAGCTGCACAGCCTGGCTTTGGAGGAGCTGCACAGCCTGGTTTTGGTGGAGCTGCGCAACCTGGTTTTGGTGGAGCTGCGCAGCCTGGTTTTGGTGGAGCTGCGCAACCTGGTTTTGGTGGAGCTGCGCAGCCTGGTTTTGGTGGAGCTACGCAGCCTGGTTTTGGTGGAGCTACGCAGCCTGGTTTTGGTGGAGCTACGCAGCCTGGTTTTGGTGGAGCTGCGCAGCCTGGTTTTGGTGGAGCTGCGCA
>NW_017306349.1:718053-721166 GCF_000935625.1 Nanorana parkeri | reverse complement strand
GGGGCCGCACAGCAAGCTCAGCATGCTCTTGGCGGGGCCGCACAGCAAGCTCAGCATGCTCTTGGCGGGGCCGCACAGCAAGCACAACATGCTCTGGGCGGGGCCACACAACATGCTCTGGGCGGGGCCACACAGCCTGTTCAGAATGCAAACTTCCCTTTTGGAACGACAACCGCACAGACGCAGCCATCTCTCACCGGAGGCTTCTCCTTTTCTGGCCAACCAACGACGGCCGTCTCCTCTACTACAAATCCAGTGAGCGCCGCCAACACTCAGGCAGGCGCATCCTTCCTCGCGTCAGCATTTGGCACAGCACCAACCACCGTCCAGTTGGCCACCGTCGCCGCTACCCTCGCCTCGGCACACGCCTCTGCTAGTCAGCCGACCGCCACGATGTTTTCGAAACCACTTGAGGTGGCACCAGGTAAGAGAAATGTATCCTAAATCTTTCCTTATACCATTTCTAGTATTAAGGAGCCTGATGGCTCATTTACAACTTCGAGATCTCGGATAATTCTCAACACCCAAAGGTCTAAATGTGATATATTGACGCTGACTGGTCCTTTTGCATGTGGTTTTTCCCTGTGTTTTCCCCCCCGGTGATCAGGGGGGAAATACACATGCAGGATGACAACCCTCATTCCTGTACTCTATCTATGGAGGAGCAGCATTGTCAGCCTGTGGTGGTAGGTGGAGTTTACAAGTAGGGATGCACCGATATCGGTTTTTCTGTATCTAGTACGAGTACTTATTTAATTTTTTCCGGTACTTGTCGATACCAGAAGTCCCCTTAAGGAAGCTGTGTGGATTGCATTGACTCGCCACCCGGCTTCCTGGTTAGCCGGGAAGCAATTTCCATGCATCTCGTCACTTGGTGACGAGAAAGCATGGAGCCGGCTTTCTGGACAATCAGGAAGCCGGGGTGCCGTGTAACGACGCCGGGCTTCCTGATTGGCCGGGAAGCCGGCTCCATGCTCCCTCGTCACCAGGTGACGAGGGAGCATGAAGCCGGCTTACCGGGCCAATCAGGAAGCCGGGCAGCAAGTCATTACATGCTACCCGGCTTCCTGATACCAGAAGCTCATGTATCGGGCTAGGCATCGGAGCATTTGGGCGAATAAGAGTACTTGCCCAAATACTCGGCACCGATACTAGTATCGGTGCATCCCTATTGACAAGTAATTGACGAATTAAATCCGAACTCCAGCTCATATTTTTTAAGCAGTTACGGATTTTTTTTGTCCACTATATGAATAAAAGCAGACCGTTGTGAGCACCCCCGTCAGTGTTAAATGGTTTGTCTGAACCTTCTGACTGGCAGTATTGCTGGACAGCTTGGCTTGCTAAAGGAAGCTAAGCAATAACAGACTTACTGGCCGGATCAGGTAATAATATGTTACAAGGTGGGGGAGCTCAGAAAAAAAAAATGGCTGCTGTGTTGTCCCCTTTACTGCCAGCGCTTTAGTAGGTTCTTAATGCCAGAGGCCGGTAGGTGGGCTCCCAATGATGAGATTACTGTGGTGGCCACAATGATTATGTGATTGGGGGTGCATCCTATCAGCTCCTGGTTGTAAACGGCGGCTGCGCGGTCACAGTGCTGCAGTACTCCCAGCACAAAATAGCGGCACTGGCTGTACGCATATTTGTGGCATCACAGCGATACCTCGCCCACCTCCGTGCTATACGATATTATACACTATATTGCCAAAAGTATTGGGCCCCTCCCCCTCCAAACACTGGATTCAGGTGTTCCGTGACATTTCCTGGCTACTAAATATTCCGCAGTCACCTGTTAATGGGATTATAACAGAGTGGAAGCAACTGGGAACAACAGCAACTCAGCCAGGAAGTGGTTGGCCACGTAAAATGACAGAGCGGGGTCAGCGCATGGTGAAGCGCACAGTGCGCACAAGTCGCCAACTGTCTGCAGAGTCAATAGCTACAGACCTCCAAACTTCGTGTGGCCTTCAGATTGGCGCAACAACAGTGCGTAGAGAGCTTCATGGAATGGGTTTCCATGGCCGAGCAGCTGCATCCAAGCCGCACATCACCAAGTGCAATGCAAAGCGTGGGATGCCGTGGTGTAAAGCGCGCCGCCACTGGACTCTAGAGAAGTGGAGACGTGTTCTCTGGAGTGACCAATCACGCTTCTCTGTCTGGCAATCCGATGGGCGTGTCTGGGTTTGGCGGTTGCCAGGAGAACGGTACTTGCCTGACTGCATTGTGCCAAGTGTAAAGTTTGGTGGAGGGGGGATTATGGTGTGGGGTTGTTTTTCAGGGGTTGGGCTTGGCCCCTTAGTTCCAGTGAAGGGAACTCTTAAGGCATCAGCATACCAAGACATTTTGGACAATTTCATGCTCCCAACTTTGTGGGAACAGTTTGGGGATGGCCCCTTCCTGTTCCAACATGACTGCGCACCAGTGCACAAAGCAAGGTCCATAAAGACATGGATGAGCGAGTTTGAGGTGGAGGAACTTGACTGGCCTGCACAGAGTCCTGACCTCAACCCGATAGAACACCTTTGGGATGAATTAGAGCGGAGACTGCGAGCCCGGCCTTCTCCTCCAACATCAGTACCTGACCTCACAAATGGTCCAACATTCCCATAGACACACTCCTAAACCTTGTGGATGCCTTCCCAGAAGAGGCGGAGCTGTTATAGCGGCAAAGGGCGGAGCCAACCCAATACTGAACCCTACGGACTAAGACTGGGATGCCATTAAAGTTCATGTGCGTGTAAAGGCGTCCCAATACTTTTGGTAAGATAGTGTATGCGTAGAGGGTAATGCTATTGACAGACTGCATCATATGTAATTTTTTTTTGTTTGCCTTTAATAATTTGTTTTATAGTTTGTTTATTTTCTTACCATTTTTAGCATCGACGGCGACATCTTCAGCCAGCATTTCGTCTATCGGCTCCCTCCTGGCCACTTCTGCGCCATCTCTTTTTTCACTTAGTACCACAACCGCTTCAGGTATGTAATGCATCCGTCCGCTGTGTGAATATCGAGCTGATGGGTTATTATATAGCACAAGGATGGTTACGTGTTTGGGGACAGTACACTACGCCGGGGGGGGGGGGGGGGGGGGGCGCCCCGCCCCCCCCGCCCCC
>NW_017306349.1:715907-717225 GCF_000935625.1 Nanorana parkeri | reverse complement strand
AGCTCCAGCCCTCCAGCTGTGTTTTTACTACCAGTGTTGTATTCTGATGGTCCTGGCAGAAAGAGTATGTTCACTTGTACAGCCCCCTCTCTCTTTCTCCCTATTTCATTATAGTGACATGGGCACCGGGTGATCCCACCACGGTGCGGGCCTGCAGACTGTTATTGGATTCTGAAGGTCCTGGCAGGAGGAGTCCGTTCCCTTGTACAGCCCCCTCCCTCTTTTGTCCCTATGTCATTGCTGTGACATGGGGACTGGATGATGTGACCGCAGACCATTGTTGGATCCTGAAGGTCCTGACGGGAAGAGTCCGTTCCCTTGCACAGCCCCCTCCCTCTTTGTCCCTATGTCATTGCTGTGACATGGGGACTGGATGATGTGACCGCAGACCATTGTTGGATCCTGAAGGTCCTGACGGGAAGAGTCCGTTCCCTTGTACAGCCCCCTCCTTCTTTGCACGCCTTAGCCTTCTCCTGGTCCAGGAGTTTCTAACTATGAGCTCTGCTGGCCCAGCTCCTCCACCCCTCCCTGCGTAACCTTTAATGTAGCAGCCGGGGAAGGAGCGATGAGGAATACTATAATGCAGGGGACAACCTTGGCATGCCTCTGCCTCTGGGAGTCATGCCTGTGGCTGTCAGTCTTGCAATGCCTGATGGGACTTGGTAATTGTACAACAGCTGGAGGGACGGAGTTGCCCACCCCTATGCTTTTTGTGGTCCTTCCAGGTGGATAAGGTTTGTAGGTCAGCTTCAGTCTGGTTTTAAGATTATTGAGAGAGAACAGAATATTGTTCTCGCAGCAAATTGCAGCTCTTTAACCCTTTACCGCTGGTCCCTTAAGTGCTCTTCACACCTGGGGCCGCTACATGGGCTTTCCCAGCCATGTAATCACTGTGATTGGATATCATAGTGGTCACGTGACCAGGAGCCCATCCTAACTGCTCCCGGTCGCCACTGTGTAAATGAGGGTGCAGAATTAAGCAGGCTCCCAGCACAACACGTGCTGCATGGAAGGACCCTTGCGGGCCCTATGTGGAAGCAGTGGTCTCTCTCCAGAGATCTGTGGCACCCCTGCTAGGTCAGAGTTAGAGCTCTCCAATCAGCAGATAGCATGAGCTTTAACCGCAGAGCTATTGGTCTGATAGACATCAGATTAGAGATAGGTGGGCAACTCCGGTCCTCCAGCTGTTCTTTAACTATAAACCCCAACATGCCTCAGGAAATCGTGCCTATAACTGTCGGTCTTGCAATGCCTCATGGGACTTGTAGTTCCCCTGGATTAGAGTGTCGGGGGGAGGGGGGGGAGCAGCGTGGTTTCC
>NW_017306349.1:715424-715884 GCF_000935625.1 Nanorana parkeri | reverse complement strand
GAGAAGTCTTCTTGGTAGGAAAGGCCGGTCATGAATCTCAATGCTTCCTGTGCTTTCTCCTCCGTGTAGTGCGCCGGCCGTCATGACCTACGTGCAACTCGAAAACCTGATCAACAAATGGAGCTTAGAGCTTGAGGATCAGGAAAAGCATTTTCTGCAGCAAGCCACGCAAGTCAACCTCTGGGACAAGACCCTGATAAGCAATGGGGAGAGGGTGAGTGTTCGATGTTTTGGAAGCTCTGGGATAGGGATGCGCCGATACCGGTTTTTCGGTTACGAGTACCAATAATATATTTACGGTATTCGCAGATACGAATACCGGAAGTCACATTAAGGAAGCTGGACGGCGTGTAATGACTCGTCCCCCGGCTTCTTGATTGGCCAGAAAGCCGGCTCCATGCTTCCTCATCAGTGACGAGGGAGCATGGAGCCGGCTTTCTGACCAATCGACCAATCAGGA
>NW_017306349.1:711838-714346 GCF_000935625.1 Nanorana parkeri | reverse complement strand
GACCAATCAACCAATCAGGAAACCGGGGGGGGGGTTGTGGTAATAACTTGCCGCCCAGCTTCCTGATTGGTTGGGAAGCTGGCCAGTCAGGAAACCAAGCAGCGAGTCTTTACACCCTGCCCAGCATCCTGATTGGCCGAGAAGCCGGCTCCATACTCCCTCGTCACCAAGTGCATCTCTGCAAATTGCACCTTTCCCGGTGTTTTCTCTCTTTAGAAACGCTCCAGGTACAGAAACAGACCTGCAAATCCGCCAGAAATCCAGCGTGCTCCTAGCTTCCTGTAGGAGCTGACAACTCTGCCTCTGCTGCATTGAAATCCCAAGCAGCGTTGTCAGCCCGGTATGACTTCACCCCTACAGGACTACAAAACACCTCATCTCTATGCTATGGAGATGAAGATTGGGGGGAGATGTTTTGTCATCCACGAGAGGGTGACTCGAGCACGGCTGACAACACTGTTTGGGATTTCAGTGCAATAGAGGCAGCATTGTCGGCTCACTACAAGGAGTTACCCGACTGGGTGTTGGAAGATCAATACGGATGGTGCGGTGCTACAGATACAAAGCCAAGGATATCCCCTATACACCAAGAAGTCGCTGCAGCACTATGGGGCCGCAACCAGTATGGCTGAGACACATGCAAGGCCATGTCTTGGTGCACAGAGGATATTCGTGGCTTTAACCCCTTGCTGACCGCGGTGTTACACCCCCTTCCTGTCCCGGCCATGTTTCAGTATTCGGCGCTGCGGTACTTTGACTGACATTTATTCCGTCATGCGACGCTGTACTGAAATGAATTTTATACCATTTTTTGGGGACAGATAGAGCTTTCTTTTGGTGGTATTTAATCACCACTGCGGTTTTTATTTTTTACTATATAATGAAAAAAGTACCGAAAATTTCGGGAAAACTACGTTATGTTATAAAACATTTATTATTACCAAAATTTTGGGGTAAAATATAAAAGGCAGGGTTACGTCGGGTAAATAGACACCAAACATGTCAAGCTTTAAAATTGCGTGCGCCCGTGAACTCGCAAAAACTACCATACACAAAATTGGCCATAGGCGACGCTTTAAAAGCTTTTACCGCTCATCAGTTTAGTGTTATCAGTGCTTGATGGCCCTAAAATTATTGCTCTCACTGCGACGTTCGCGACGATATGTAACATGTGCGGCGTATTGGATGCAATCTTCGTTTCTGCACGTAGGTGCACTCGACGCATGTGTATGTGGGGGGCGGGGGACTTTAAAAAAAAATTGAATTACTTTTTATATGTGACTTAATTTTTTTATATATTTTTTTTTTGTAACTAATTCTTTTAAACCTTTTTTTTTCACTCAACTTTATTGCTATCACATAGGGGACTAACAAGCCCCCTTTGTGATAGCCAATTTTCAGTGACAGGTCCTCTTTATGGAGACATCGGGGGTCTTTAAGACCCCTAATGTCACCTAGGGACCCCCAGAGAAGCTGATGAAGCACACACCTGCTTCACCAGCTTCTCTCCCGTTTCTGTACCGGAGAGTGACAGAGGAATGCAGGAAGTGATGTAATACACATCACTTCCTGCATTCCGACGAGGAGAAGATCAGAGGGCGTTCGTGTACTGAACTTCGTTTGATCTCCGGCCGCGGAGCTGCTGTGCTGGTCACGGTGTCACACCGGGAACAGCGGAGCTCGGGATCGCCAGCAGCGGCTGCAACGGAGAGGGGGGGCGCACACCCGCACGCATATTACAAGCGATCGGGCGTCTCTACAGACGCTTGTATGTAAACGGCCATCGCCGCCTGTTTACATTCCAGGCTGATTTCCCGCTAGGCGGCGCGCATGGGCGGGATGGGACGTTTAAAAACGCCCACCCGCATTCAAGAAGCCGCCGTCCGGCCATTTAATTACAACGGCCAGACAGCAGGTGGTTAATATTTCTGGTACATATGCAGCTTGTACAAATGGCTGCCTGTTCTTAATGGACGCATTTTTTTGAATGCATGTGTTTTAATATTTGCAGATAACCTCGTTGCATAGAGAGATGGAGAAGGTGAAACTGGATCAGAAGAGGTAATGAATTGTTTTTCTATCATGCCCTCCCCCCCCCCTCACCCAACCACCCAGATGGGGTAGGCAACCTTGGCGCTGTGGCGAAACTACAAATTCCGTCATGCCTGTGTCTTGTCAGTCTTGCAGTGCATTAGGGGATTTGTAGTTTCAGCAGCGGGCGAAGAGTGCCAAGGTTGCCTATTCTTGGTCTATATAACTGCTTGCAGCTCTGTACAGGCAGTCCCCGGGTTACGGACAATCCGTACTTACACAGTTCTCCTAAATGTACCGGCAGCCGCCAGCTGGCGGTACATTTAGGAGAACTGTGTGCTGCAGCGGCCTCCTCTTTCCCTCCCTCCTCTTTCCCTCCCTCCTCTTTCCCTCCCTCCTCTTTCCCTCCCTCCTCTTTCCCTCCCTCCTCTTTCCCTCCCTCCTCTTTCCCTCCCTCCTCTTTCCCTCCCTCCTCTT
>NW_017306349.1:708159-710638 GCF_000935625.1 Nanorana parkeri | reverse complement strand
AAAAAATAAATAAAAATTAAAAATGCAAATAAAAAATTTTTTTTATAAAATAAAGTTAAAAATAGAAAAAAACTTCTTTTTTTTGGTGTCATTTTAAATAAAAAAAATATTTTTTTTATTATAATATAATCTTCTGAAGAAGGGGAACAGACAGCAAAACAAACGTGACCCTTCCCTGTGCTAACCAAAACTAAAAAAATGTTTTTTTGGCTGGAGTTGCACTTAAAAAATGTACCTGTTCCGACTTGCATACAAATTCAACTTAAGTACAAACCTCCGGTCCCGATCTTGTATGTAACCCGGGGAGGACTGCCAGTATTTACAGATACGGTTCTGTATAATACAAGCAGTGTAAGTGCCCGAATTTGACCCCCTTATCATCATCATCATCTTGCATTGCCTGTGACTGTGAGAGGGTGGCGGCAGCACAAGCAGCCAATCGGGTGTGCCGAGAGAAGGAGTAAGCAAAGTGAACAGACACATGACCTCCTCGGTCCTCCTGCTGCTCTTTCATTGTCCATCCATATCTGCATTCTTCAGCCTTGCTTTGCTGTGTAAATCTCAGGACTGGATGGGCTGAAATAAAAAATCCTTTGGCATGTAAAGCCGTTCCCGTAGACGTCTTTATCTGATGCCTGAAATTCACATTTCTTATGTGTTCACTTTTTTCCCCTCTTAGGTTGGATCAGGGATTAGATTTCATCCTCTCTCAGCAGAAGGAGCTGGAAGATATCCTGAGCCCTCTGGAGGACTCGGTCAAGGAGCAGAACGGGACCATCTACCTCCAGCACGCAGACGAAGAAAGAGAGAAGACGTAAGATGGGGGGGGGGCGCTGCGAAATCGCATTTCTTAGTAAATAGCTTTGTGAAAGCGAGGATTGGACACATGACCTGCAAAACCTTCTCCTATACCGGAGGTCACGGGACGGAGGTCGGGGTATCGCTCGAAATCGCCCGGTGACTGCACTTTGGCAGTACATTGTGTTAGCAATCAGGATGCTTAGACAAGGGGGGAGGGGTTGACAAACTCCAGCCCTCCAGCTGTGGTCAAACTACAGATGCCATCAAGCCTCTGCCTCTGGGGGTCATGCCTGTGGCTGTCAGTCTTGCAATGCCTCATGGGATCTGTAGTTGCACCACAGCTGGAGGGCCGGCGTTTACCTACACATGGTTTAGACTTCCCCTTTAAGGCCTCATTCACACAGGCGTGCACATCCATATAGAGTGCGTGCCCGTGCAGGGACCCGGGAGGGACAGATGTAGCGTATAATTGCGTGTGGCTTATTGTGAGGGCACCCGAACCAGCATGGATGTGCAGGTTCGGGCCGGCGTGTAGTTGCATGCTCTCATGGGGATGTGCGTTCGGTTCCACGCAATTACATGCTGCAACTGTCCTTCCTGCGAGCAGGTCTCTGCATGGATGTTCAGGTCGGCGTGTAGTTGCATGCTCTCATAGGGATGTACACACGGCTACATGCAATTACATGCTGCACCTCTCCTTCCTGCGAGCAGGTCTCTGCATGGATGTGCAGGTTCAGGTCGGCGTGTAGTTGCATGCTCTCATAGGGATGTACAGGTGACTGCACGCAAATTACATGCTGCACCTCTCCTTCCCGGGAGTAGGACTCTGTATGAGCGTGCACTTAAAATGTGGAATATAACATGGGTACAAAAAAGTAAAAAAAGGCCTCAGTCATGAAGGGGTTAAAGTCAACTTGTTGAGTCGTAAACAAAGGGGGCTGCCACTGCTGAGCTCCTAAAAATGCCGGACGCTTGGCTTCCTTTACCCGGGGGTGGGCAAACTCCGGCCCTCCAGCTGTTGTGGATCTACAAATCCCATGAGGCATTGCAAGATTCTCACAGCCACAGACATGACTCCCAGAGGCATGATGGGATTTGTGGTTTCACCACAGCTGGAGGGCCAGCGTTTGCCCGCCCCTGCTTTAACCCCTTGTTGCGAGTTGTACACATATTTGCAGAACCGCGGTGGGTTTTATTTTCTGCTGGCAGGTATGGGTCATGGTTTCGAGCTGGAAGCTTGCTCAATGGCGCACCCGCAGCACTGTGACCGATAACTCCCGCAGCCGGTAGGACGGCTCCTAATCACTGAGACAGCCAACCACAGCGGGCCCATGTAACACTTCCGGGGGAAAGGGGTTAATCACATGACCCTAGCTGTGAATGTATTCAGTCCTAGAGTTCACTGCCTACAAGGAGGCGCCTTTATCTCTCATTGCATGTCATGGAATGTCTACCGATCTTCCTTCTCCACAGGTACAAGCTGGCAGAAAACATCGACGCACAACTGAAACGCATGTCCCAGGATTTGAAGGATGTCATCGAACATCTGAACACGTCCGCCGGACCCGGAGACACCAGTAACCCGGTGAGTCTTATCTGCTTCCTTCTTGTCTTTTCATCACTGCGGGGTCAGGGGGGGGCAACCTGGGCACTCCAGCTGTGGTGAAACCACAAACTA
>NW_017306349.1:693643-707160 GCF_000935625.1 Nanorana parkeri | reverse complement strand
GGCTGGACGGGGGAACGGAGAAGCCAACAGACCAGGGGGGGACAGCAGCAGAGGTACTGGGGCAGCGGAGGAATGCAGCGGGTCCCCGCTGCCTCCGCCAACACAGGCGAGGAGAGCAGCGGGGGATTTGAAGGCACACAGACCGCTGCAGCACACAGTTCCCCTAGGGCCCCATTCACACTGAGCGATTCGCAAATCGCGCGATTTGCATTTTGCGCGATATCGCGCAAATGGTTGCATTGAGCAAACTAGAATCGCGGCAAAATCCGCTCCAAAAAGGGTCCTGCTGTAGCGACGTACAACCCGTGACAGCGACGGACAGAGCCCCATTGCCATGCATTGGAGAGCGATATCGCGCAGTGTGAATGGGGCCTTAAGGTAGCGCCAGCTGGCGGCTGCCGTTCCATTTAGGAGAACTGTGTAACCTAGGGATGCACCGATACGAGAACTTCTGGTCATAAGGAGATTTCCTCTGACCGGCAGTGCCGCAAGGGAACATGGAGCCGGTGTTCTATCAAATTCTCCAACTTGTCAAGATCTCCAACTCCCGTCAGTGCGCCCGCGCAGCCACCCAAGTGAAGCATCAAGCTCTACAATCTGCGGCAGTGCGCCTGTGCGAGCATCCGACGCCACAAGCACCGGCGGGAGTTGGAGAACTCGGTCGCAATTTGTAAGCCGCACAGGCGCAGTTATGGCAACTGGAGAAGTCAACGAGGATTGCTAAACCTGACGACTGGAGCAGGTGCAGTAGCGCCATCTTGTGGAAATCTACAACAGACGCGACGTCACGAGTTGGAGATCTCGACGCCTTGGCCACCTCGGCAGAACAAAGGCTTCCCGACCAATCAGGAAGCCGAGCAGCGGGTGTTGACCCAGCTTCCTGCTTGGCCAGGTAGCCGGTTCCATGCTAATAATCAGCATGGAGCCTGCTTCCTGGCCACTCAGCATGGAGGCGGCTTCCCAGCCTATCAGGAAGCCGGGCGGCGGGCTAGTGACTCGCTGCACGGCTTCCTGATTGGTCGGGAAGCCGGCTTCCACCAGGTGACGAGGAAGCATGAATCCGGCTTCCTGGCCAATCAGCAAGCTGGGGGGGGGCATGTAATGACTTGCTGCCCGGCTTCCTGGTTGGCCAGCTCCTGATACCTATGCCGATACCGGATTGGTCGGGAAGCCGGCTTCCACCAGGTGACGAGGAAGCATGGAGCCGGCTGGTGACGAGGGAGCATCACCCTATTCTGTGGTTCACCAGGGGAGAATGAGACGGGGCTGACAACACTGCCTGGGATTTCATTGCAGCAGTTGTCAGCTCATATGGAGAGTTCGGAGCTCACTGGATTTCTGTCGGGTGTCGGTTTGGAATGGACTTTAATATTCTCTACTTTTTGTTTTCTGACAGCTCCAGCAGATCTGTAAAATCCTCAACGCTCACATGGACTCGCTGCAATGGGTTGATCAGAACTCTGGTGAGTGTCACATTTATATTTGTAGCTAACGCTTCTCATAGAACCTCCCCCGACTGAGCCCAAATATTCCATTTGTGTCTCCCCCAGCTCCCCCTCCCAGTCACTGCAGCTCACAGTGGGAGGGGTTTCAGCAGACCTGTCAATCCAAACAGCAGTGGGTGTGGCCTGGTGCTGATTGACACACTATAGCAGAGTTAGGCGAAGTTCTGCTCTCCAGCTGCAGAGTACCGACATCTCATTAGGCCGGGCGTGGGCGACTCCCACCCTCCAGCAGTCCCATGAGGCATTGCAGGACTCCCACAGGCATGACTTCCAGAGGCATGTTGGGATTTGTAGTTAAAGCATAGCTTGAGGGCTGGAGTTTTGCTTTGCGTTAGGCCAGGGATGGCCAAACTCCGGCCCTCCAGCTGTGGGTGAAACTACAAATCCCATGATGCATCTCTCTCCGGGAGTCCTGCCTGTGGCTGTGAGAATCTTGCAAAGCCTCATGGGATTTGTAGTTCCACCGCAGATGGAGGGCAGGAGTTTGGCCATCCCTGCATGAGGCATTGCTAGGTTATGACAGCCACAGGCATGACTCCCAGAGGCAGATGCATGATGGGATTGGTAGCTTCACCACAGCTAGGGGGCCGGACTTTGCCGTTGCTGCAGGCTAGCGAATCGGCAGTGACCATTACGATAGCCACGCCCCCATGACATCCTGTCCCCCTGCTGTAGTGTAAGCAGACACAGCCTGCATGAGGGCGACAACTCTGCTCTGAGTTCAGGAGCATTGCAGCATTGTTGCCCCCCAACACAGGAAGCTGCATTGTGTGCAATAGTTCTACTTTACATGAGGATAGCCATGCGGGGGGAGCGGGGTTTTGTTATACGCATGGCTTCCTGCATGCATCACCCGGTCCCCGTCTTTTTATTTCTCCAGCTCTTCTTCAGAGGAAAGTGGAACAGGTGACGAAGGAATGCGAGACTCGGAGGAAGGAGCAGGAGAGAGGATTGCCTCTGGCGTTTGATTAAAGTTTAACGAATGTCCGGCTCTCATTAAAAAAATAATTTGTGCCGAATTGTGTTTTTTTTTTCATTTTGTTAAATAAAGCTTTGTTATTCATCCCGCTGGTTGTGATCTTTAGTGGAGGTTACAACGTATCATCAGATGAGTTTACTCCAATCGGAGGCTTTGGCCTTCATACAGGGCAGAACTCGCTAGCCGGGGCTCAGGTAGAGCCATTCCATTTTAACTTCCTGTCGCGCCGACACTATTTCACGAAACAGGAAGTGAAGGGGAATCTCCAACAGCAGCACACGGGGAAACATAGTCTTCCCCTACATACTAAACACATAGGATTGTGTTTAGTATGTAGGGGAAGACTACATACTAACCCTTCACTTCCTGTCTGGGGTGTCGGTGGGAAGCTGGGGAGGAGAGTGGCGAAGGTCCGTTCACCGATCTCCCCGTTCTATGGGACCGGGAGCGACGCGTATTACATCACTTCCGGTCCCTGGGCTGTCATTGGTCGGCTCCTGAAGCCCAGCTATAAACTATTGAAGGGCGATCTGCACCCCAATAGCTTATTCAGAGTGTAAAGGTGACACTGGGGGTGGGGGGTCTTTTGGACCCCCAGTATCACCTTTAAAGAGGACCTGTCACTGCCAATAGCAAGCCCCCCATAAACACGCGTCGGGTGCGCCTACGTATAAAAAAAAAGCTGATCGCGCTACACATGTTGGGTATCGCCGCGCACACCTGAGTGAGAGCAATAATTCCAGGGCCAATATTTACACGTATCTCTAAACTGATGACCTGTGGAGGGGCTTTTACAGCGTCGTCTATTGACTTTTTGGGGTACTGAAATTTGTCGCCGTTTCACAGTCCCACGCAATTTTTATGTCGGGCATCTATCGATATCACCAACTTTTTTATATATATATATATAAAAAATGGGTATTTTGGGGCATTTAAGTGCAATTTTTACAAACTTTTTGGGGTTTGATGAAGAGTTGCGCCAATCTCGTGCAACATAAAAATTTGCAACTGCCGCCATTTTATACTACAGGGTCTCTGCTTTCTGAAAATATATCACGTCTGGGGGGTTTGAAGTCATTTACGGGCCTAAAATGTGGATTATAACACGGGTGTAAAAATGAAAAAGGCCCTGGCAGCGAAAGGGTGAGACTTGTTATCGGGTGACAACTCTCGTTCTCCTGCGTTGTCACCCTACGTGGGCTTCCGATGGAGACCGCAAGTGGCCATTTCAACACGCATAACACAGACACGGTCCACTGTTGTCACCATCAGGAAACCCGACCTGAGAAATGCCACGGCAGCCATCGCTGGGGGTGCATGGAGACGGGAAGTGGATGTAAAGAGGCAGCGGGAGATCGGCAGCACTGAGACGCAACAAGGGATAACAAAAATAAAATGAAAACAAGTGTTTATAAAAAAGGCAACTGTTTATTATACACAGTGCTTTATCAAATTAAATGTTCCGTTCTACATCCATATAATTACATGAAAACAGGAAATAAGTGCGGTGATGTACAGGGTCCGCCTCCACTTATGGGCCTTTTATGTCTAAGCTGGAATGGGGTGGGTGTTTTTTAATTTATTAAATAACAGTTGCTGCACTGGTCAGTTTGTAATTATCAAAGTTTTTTTTAAAGTGTTGGCACGCCTCAGCTGAGGTACCCTGGTACTGGACCAAGGAGGGCACGCTCCATCCATGACTGGAAGCCTCAGCTGAGGTACCCTGGTACTGGACCAAGGAGGGCACGCTCCATCTATGACTGAAGGCCTCAGCCGAGGTACTGGACCAAGGAGGGCACGCTCCATCCATGACTGGAAGCCTCAGCTGAGGTACCCTGGTACTGGGCCAAGGAGGGCACGCTCCATCTATGACTGGAAGCCTCAGCTGAGGTACCCTGGTACTGGGCCAAGGAGGGCACGCTCCATCTATGACTGGAAGCCTCAGCTGAGGTACCCTGGTACTGGGCCAAGGAGGGCACGCTCCATCTATGACTGGAAGCCTCAGCTGAGGTACCCTGGTACTGGGCCAAGGAGGGCACGCTCCATCTATGACTGGAAGCCTCAGCTGAGGTACCCTGGTACTGGGCCAAGGAGGGCACGCTCCATCTATGACTGGAAGCCTCAGCTGAGGTACCCTGGTACTGGGCCAAGGAGGGCACGCTCCATCTATGACTGGAAGCCTCAGCTGAGGTACCCTGGTACTGGGCCAAGGAGGGCACGCTCCATCTATGACTGGAAGCCTCAGCTGAGGTACCCTGGTACTGGGCCAAGGAGGGCACGCTCCATCTATGACTGGAAGCCTCAGCTGAGGTACCCTGGTACTGGGCCAAGGAGGGCACGCTCCATCTATGACTGGAAGCCTCAGCTGAGGTACCCTGGTACTGGGCCAAGGAGGGCACGCTCCATCTATGACTGGAAGCCTCAGCTGAGGTACCCTGGTACTGGGCCAAGGAGGGCACGCTCCATCTATGACTGGAAGCCTCAGCTGAGGTACCCTGGTACTGGGCCAAGGAGGGCACGCTCCATCTATGACTGGAAGCCTCAGCTGAGGTACCCTGGTACTGGGCCAAGGAGGGCACGCTCCATCTATGACTGGAAGCCTCAGCTGAGGTACCCTGGTACTGGGCCAAGGAGGGCACGCTCCATCTATGACTGGAAGCCTCAGCTGAGGTACCCTGGTACTGGGCCAAGGAGGGCACGCTCCATCTATGACTGGAAGCCTCAGCTGAGGTACCCTGGTACTGGGCCAAGGAGGGCACGCTCCATCTATGACTGGAAGCCTCAGCTGAGGTACCCTGGTACTGGGCCAAGGAGGGCACGCTCCATCTATGACTGGAAGCCTCAGCTGAGGTACCCTGGTACTGGGCCAAGGAGGGCACGCTCCATCTATGACTGGAAGCCTCAGCTGAGGTACCCTGGTACTGGGCCAAGGAGGGCACGCTCCATCTATGACTGGAAGCCTCAGCCGAGGTACCCTGGTACAGGGCCAAGGAGAGCACGCTCCATCTATGACTGGAGGCCTCAGCTGAGGTACCCTGGTACTGGACCAAGGAGGGCACGCTCCATCTATGACTGGAAGCCTCAGCCGAGGTACCCCGGTAGTGGACCAAGGAGGGTACCTTCCAGCTATGACGAAGCCTCAGCCAAAGAAGGGCAAAGGCAAGGTGTTGGGTTATCTTATCATCCCGTCTAGACCAGGGGTAGGCAGCCTCGGCCCGCCAGCTGTTGTGGAACTACAAGTCCCATGAGGCATTGCAAGACTGACATCCGGAGGCATGACGGGATTTGTAGCACAGCTGGAGTGCCAATGTTGCCTATCCCTCCTATACAAGAACCAAACCTCCTTGCTGGTTACTGCTTGAGGGATCAGTACAGGGGAAGGGATACGGTAGCAGCCTACAGCTGGTTTTCTCTTCAGAGACCCGACCTAAGAAAATAACGCAGTGCCTACAACGCCTGCTGCACTGCAACACCCCCTCCCCCTCCCCCCCAGGCCATTTGGTGAAGAGCTGTTGGAACCGAGGCATTTAGACCCAAATACTGCTCCTATTCAACTTCATGGTCCATCGCCTCATCCCCACTCCTCCTTGGGACAGAAGCCTTGCTCTCTGTGGGAAAGCAGTGGTCTCTCTGCAGAGCTCTGACGCAGACCAATCAGCAGGAAGCATCATTTTTTTGCTGACTGCAGAGCTATGGGTGTCATAACCTCTGCGGAGAGACCGCTGCTTCCACACAAGTGTCAGACCTTGAGCTTTGCTGTACGTGGAACGGGTGGGTGAAGCCGATTTAAAGTGAAAGTCCGGCTGGAACTTGATATTCATTCAAAAATAATCGTATACAATATGCCGACAACGCTGGCCGCCCAAATCCCAAGATCTCAGGGCGGGCGACGGGTCAAACATTTCCGGGCACCGTCCAACCTCCGAAAGCCTTTTCCAAGTGCTGGGCCACCGCCAACGTGAGGCGGTCGTTGTACTGGGAGGAGACGATTTGTATGCCCAGCGGCAGTCCAGCCTGACTGAGCCCCAGCGGGCACTGAGTGACCGGGACGCCCAATACATTGAATATGCCTGTGGAGACAAGACGCGGGTTAGTTCGCTCACTGCGCCTTTCACTCTGCTGTGTCTGTAAATTGTTTTTAAGGGTCCTTTTTGCCGCCTGACCTCAACCACTCCCCCTCCACAGATCCGTACTTAAAAGGAGAACTATGGGGTCAGTGTTTATCCCCATAGTTCTCCTTAGGGTAACGGGAGGACACAAACTAGCGTCCTCCCGTTACCCTAAGCGCAGTATACCGCGAGCTACAGCTCTCTATATACTGAGACGCCGGAGCGGATCCCGACCTGGACGTCGGGATCCGCCCAGCTGCGTGAGTGACAGCTGGCTCTGCCTATCTAGAGGCAGAGCCAGCTGTACCCGCCCCCCTCCCCCATCCGTTCTGCCAGTCAGCACTGGCGGATCGGAGCAGGGAGGGGGGGAATCCAGCCCCTCCCCCTGTGACGGCAAAGAGCCGTGACAGGATCGAGAGGTGAGCGAACGCCGGTATGTGTTCGCTCACCTCCCGATCTACTGAGCCGACCTGTGACAGTCTCATTGTCACAGGTCGGCTAGAACTATGAGGGGAGTGAAAAGCACACCCCTCCCCCTCATAGTTCTCCTTTAAAGAGATCCCACGGGCACTGTTCTGCTATTGTGAACATCCAGCGCCACCATGCTCCCTCTGCTGGCCACACCTGCACATTGCAGCCCCATAGACTTCTATGGGGCCAGAAGAGGTAACCTTGCAGTGCCAGATGGCAACAAAGAGCAGAGCAGCGGCCCTCGGTAAGGGGGTAAAACAAAAACATGATGTATAGAATATTTGATTGTGACGACTGAAAGTACTTACCAGTGTAGGCAAAGTTGAACGGCCAAGCCAGAGGTTGGTGGTGTCTCGGGGCGATTTTCGGATGAGACGGATAGATCAGAATTCCGTCGTTCCCCAGCAATGTATTGAGTTCATCTTTCAGGTTTTTGCCTCTTTGAATCATTTTTGCACTTCCTTGTGGATTCAGGTTTGCTAAATTCTCGGTGATGGCCAGACCTGCATAGAGACGTATAACAGAACTTATATAGGCAAGGCTATGAACACCAGGTCTCCTCTTCCGACAGCAGTACGTGACCTCACAAAAGGTTATTTGGGGGGGGACAACTCCATAGCAATGGCCACGGGGGGGGACAACTCCATAGCAATGGCCACGGGGGGGGACAACTCCATAGCAATGGCCACGGGGGGGGACAACTCCATAGCAATGGCCACGGGGGGGGACAACTCCATAGCAATGGCCACGGGGGGGGACAACTCCATAGCAATGGCCACGGGGGGGGGACAACTCCATAGCAATGGCCATGGTTTTGGAATGGGATTTATGGGATATATTTGTGATGGTCAGGTGCCTACAAACCTTTTTAGAGTAATATACTATATGGCCTAACAAAAAAATATAGTTGATGCCCCCTGACTAGGACTTTAAGGCTGGTGAGTAAATAGCAGTGTTTAATAATGGGACATTGCCACCTAGGAAGGTCCAGAACATCTAATAACGGGACCCAAGAAGGTCCAGAACATCTAATAACGGGACCCAAGAAGGTCCAGAACATCTAATAACGGGACCCAAGAAGGTCCGGAACATCTAATAACGGGACCCAAGAAGGTCCGGAACATCTAATAACGGGACCCAAGAAGGTCAGGAACATCTAATAACGGGACCCAAGAAGGTCAGGAACATCTAATAACGGGACCCAAGAAGGTCAGGAACATCTAATAACGGGACCCAAGAAGGTCAGGAACATCTAATAACGGGACCCAAGAAGGTCAGGAACATCTAATAACGGGACCCAAGAAGGTCAGGAACATCTAATAACGGGACCCAAGAAGGTCAGGAACATCTAATAACGGGACCCAAGAAGGTCAGGAACATCTAATAACGGGACCCAAGAAGGTCAGGAACATCTAATAACGGGACCCAAGAAGGTCAGGAACATCTAATAACGGGACCCAAGAAGGTCAGGAACATCTAATAACGGGACCCAAGAAGGTCAGGAACATCTAATAACGGGACCCAAGAAGGTCAGGAACATCTAATAACGGGACCCAAGAAGGTCAGGAACATCTAATAACAGCACCCAAGAAGGTCAGGAACATCTAATAACGGGACATTGCCACCAAAGAAGGTCCACTGCTCCTCGACTGCCACACTGAAACATTGTGAAGAGTTATTTGGATACGTCATTGTTCATTTAGAGCATATGTGTCAAACTCAAGGCCCGCGGGCCAGGACCAGGTGCCACCTGGAGGTCTTCTCACCTATTGCTGGTATTGTGTGCTTGGATAAACCAAGCATCCATTTCACGAGCTCCCAACTCGGCCACATCCGCGACCCATCGGACATTAAATCTGTAAAACTCTAAAAAGGAGAAAAAAAAAAGGAAAATATTCAGCAAATCATCTGGTTACAGGTTCATTCTTATAAAGCTGGAAACAGAAGCCTCTCCGATAGTCTGAAATGACCCCGTGAAGGTAATAAAGACAACCCTGCTTTCATGAACACGCAAGGATGTCCCTGCTTCTGCTTCAAACACTCTTCTTGGCCAACCACCATCATAGCACCAGGATTTCTAGTGAAATATAAAACTACGAACCATACCACAAAGCAGGAGGAGGAGGCCTTTCACTCGAAACGCATCAGTCAGGCTTCTTTCATGATGCTACCGAGACACAATTCTCCCTTCCATGCTACCACTTTCCATTACTATAAAGCTTTACCTCTTCTTTGCCCCCGCCTGATGACATCACAGCGGACCAGATCTGGAAGGAATACCGCATGTTGTATATGTTGATCGGTTGAACGCTGACTCCAAGTGAAGTCTCTAAATGCTGGACCACCTGTAAAAGTGATACTGGACTTTAGAGGATGAACAAGCCCTGATATCCCGCAACAAAGGATTCAGCAATTGCGGATGTAGATAGTTATCTGTATACAGGCAAATCGGGTAACTTTCGGAGAGGAAGTGATAGAATAAGGGGGGGGTCAAGGCTCTGGCGGGGTCACCACGGGCTTGAAGGTGTGGTGATCTGTGGGGTGAGGGGCCGTATGATGGAGGGAAGAAGGACAGAGACAAAGGCCATTACTTCCAGAGAGGAAGTAATGGAATGTGGGGTCAAGGCTCTGGCGGGGTCACCACGGGCTTGAAGGTGTGGTGATCTGTGGGGTGAGGGGCCGTATGTGGGTTAACTAGGAGGAGAGTGATGGAGGGAAGGACAGGGGAGTATGAGCAAAGGGAAGGAAGGGCGAAAGAGGGGGAAAAAGGAAAGGGTGAGGCTGGGGGAGGGGCTATGGGGTGTAGGAGGTCAAACACGATGGCCAATGGAGGGACAGGGGTGTAGGAGGGCAAACACGATGGCCGATGGAGGAACAGGGGGGTAAGAGGGCAAACACGAGGGCTGATGAAGGAACGGGTGTGCGAGCGAAGGGAAGAAAGGACAGAAGAGGGGAAAATCGGAGTCGGAGAAGAACGGAAAGGCGAAGGAAGGAGGAAGGGGGAGGGGACAATAAAAAAAGGGGGGAGAAGGTCGATCATCTCATGGACCCGTTTTTTCTCACCCGCCTTTGCGCTTGGACTAATTCTTCATCCATGGACGACACAAAGAGACAACCGCCGTCATTCTCCATGGTGAAGAAGCGCAGACTGCGCAGAGATACTTCCTGATCAAGAGAGAGCCTGGGGGAGGAAGAGAACCACTGATGAATATCCTACAAATCAGCCCCGATGGTTCCACATTGACCCCATGGTGGGTCATTCTCATTGGCGACACACTTCCTGTTCCTGGGTGACAACTCTCTTCCATTGTATCCACCGAGGACGTCATGGTGGTCACCCAAGCTGGACTTTAAACACATCTGCCTTTGTACATCTCCATTACAGGAAGGTGGGGGCACCGGGGTGAAAATGTTCTTAGCCTGAAAAGAGAAAACTAATGCGGCCGCCACATCTGAGGACCGGTCGGCCATTTTGGGTTTGGGCACACGTGACGCCGCCCTTCATAAAACTCCATTAACGGTCTTGTACTCACTTTTCCGAATCTTTCCCACCCATCACCTTCAGGAGGAGCGGGAGGTCCACTGCATAGCGGCACATGGGCCCGGTGCACAGGAGCTCAATGCGGGACCCGTGGGCGTTCGGGAACTGACCCTCGTTGGGGACAATACCTGGCAAAGCAGAGACACTCATTGGCATCATTTCTCAGTACATAGAAGTCTGGCTAGTCCTCCCAGACCTCATATCCTTCCAGCTCTGCCCCATTCTGAGTCCAGCCCCTGAGCAACCCCACAGGTCCTCCCCCAGCTTCTCAGGGAGGGGCAGCACTTGGGACCAATCAGGTCTCCTCAACAGCTCTGTTTACCTTGCTCCCCCTTCTCAGAGTTCCTGCTGGGTTTAGGCAGGAAGGTTGAGTCAAACTGGGGAAGGCAGGAAGTAGGGTGGTGTGAGCTGCTGAGTCACTGCTGGGAGGGGGGGAGCAGAGCAACTGGTTGCTGGAGGAAGATGGGTGAGCCGAGCTAAAGAGTCAGTGTCGGGCAGGGGAAGCTGAGGAGAGGGAAGAGGCTGAGCTGAGCTGCTGAGTCACTGGTTGGAGCGTGGAACAGTGTGAGCTGAGCTGCCGGGAAGGGAAAGCAGACATGCAGTCACTGCTGGGAGGGGGGAGCATGGTGAGCTGAGCTACAGAGTTACTGCTGGTAAGGGGGAAATGGAGCTGCTGAGTCACTATTTGGAGGGGGCTGTAAGCTGAGTCACTTTAGTGGGGATCCGGGTGAGATGAGCTGTTGTGTTAGGACTAGAAGATGGAGCAAGGTGAGCTGAGCTGCTAAGGCGGGGCTTAGCTACAAAGTCCCTGCTGGCAGAGGGAGCAGAGTAAGCTGAGCTAAGTCATTGCTGGGAGAGGGAGCAGGGTGAGCTGAGCTGCTGAGAAGGGTGAGCAGGGTGAGCTGAGCTGCTGAGTCACTGCTGGGAAGGGGGAGCAGAGTGAGCTAAGCTGCCAATCACTGTTGGGAGGGGTGTAGCTAAGCTGCCAATCACTGCTGGGAGATGGAGCAGGGTGAGCTGAGCTGCTGAGTCACTGCTGGGAGGGGGTAGCAGGGTGAGCTGACCTGCTGAGTCGCTGCTGGGAGGGGGTAGCAGGGTGAGCTGACCTGCTGAGTCGCTGTTGGGAGAGGGAGCAGGGTGAGCTGACCTGCTGAGTCGCTGCTGGGAGAGGGTAGCAGGGTGAGCTGAGCTGCTGACTCACTGCTGGGAGGGGGTAGCAGGGTGAGCTGAGCTGCTGGGAGAGGGAGCAGGGTGAGCTGACCTGCTGAGTCGCTGCTGGGAGAGGGAGCAGGGTGAGCTGACCTGCTGAGTCGCTGCTGGGAGAGGGAGCAGGGTGAGCTGACCTGCTGAGTCGCTGCTGGGAGAGGGAGCAGGGTGAGCTGACCTGCTGAGTCGCTGCTGGGAGAGGGAGCAGGGTGAGCTGACCTGCTGAGTCGCTGCTGGGAGAGGGAGCAGGGTGAGCTGACCTGCTGAGTCGCTGCTGGGAGAGGGAGCAGGGTGAGCTGACCTGCTGAGTCGCTGCTGGGAGAGGGAGCAGGGTGAGCTGACCTGCTGAGTCGCTGCTGGGAGAGGGAGCAGGGTGAGCTGACCTGCTGAGTCGCTGCTGGGAGAGGGAGCAGGGTGAGCTGACCTGCTGAGTCGCTGCTGGGAGAGGGAGCAGGGTGAGCTGACCTGCTGAGTCGCTGCTGGGAGAGGGAGCAGGGTGAGCTGACCTGCTGAGTCGCTGCTGGGAGAGGGAGCAGGGTGAGCTGACCTGCTGAGTCGCTGCTGGGAGAGGGAGCAGGGTGAGCTGACCTGCTGAGTCGCTGCTGGGAGAGGGAGCAGGGTGAGCTGACCTGCTGAGTCGCTGCTGGGAGAGGGAGCAGGGTGAGCTGACCTGCTGAGTCGCTGCTGGGAGAGGGAGCAGGGTGAGCTGACCTGCTGAGTCGCTGCTGGGAGAGGGAGCAGGGTGAGCTGACCTGCTGAGTCGCTGCTGGGAGAGGGAGCAGGGTGAGCTGACCTGCTGAGTCGCTGCTGGGAGAGGGAGCAGGGTGAGCTGACCTGCTGAGTCGCTGCTGGGAGAGGGAGCAGGGTGAGCTGACCTGCTGAGTCGCTGCTGGGAGAGGGAGCAGGGTGAGCTGACCTGCTGAGTCGCTGCTGGGAGAGGGAGCAGGGTGAGCTGACCTGCTGAGTCGCTGCTGGGAGAGGGAGCAGGGTGAGCTGACCTGCTGAGTCGCTGCTGGGAGAGGGAGCAGGGTGAGCTGACCTGCTGAGTCGCTGCTGGGAGAGGGAGCAGGGTGAGCTGACCTGCTGAGTCGCTGCTGGGAGAGGGAGCAGGGTGAGCTGACCTGCTGAGTCGCTGCTGGGAGAGGGAGCAGGGTGAGCTGACCTGCTGAGTCGCTGCTGGGAGAGGGAGCAGGGTGAGCTGACCTGCTGAGTCGCTGCTGGGAGAGGGAGCAGGGTGAGCTGACCTGCTGAGTCGCTGCTGGGAGAGGGAGCAGGGTGAGCTGACCTGCTGAGTCGCTGCTGGGAGAGGGAGCAGGGTGAGCTGACCTGCTGAGTCGCTGCTGGGAGAGGGAGCAGGGTGAGCTGACCTGCTGAGTCGCTGCTGGGAGAGGGAGCAGGGTGAGCTGACCTGCTGAGTCGCTGCTGGGAGAGGGAGCAGGGTGAGCTTAGCTGCTGAGAGAAGGGATTACTTCAGTGCTCTCAGCTCGTTAGGAACCTGAGTGTCCATAACCTGCCTATAAATACACATTAATGACCCAGACAGGAGCTGCACCGAGTAAGCGCCATTGCGGCTGCGACAGATCACGCCAAGCTGATTCCGACTCCCATTGGAGCGGCACAGAGCGGATTACCATAAGCACGGCTCTTAAGAGATTTGAACCCGAGACCTTACCGTCACAGACCAGCAATGCCCACCCCCCCCCCCC
>NW_017306349.1:690641-693456 GCF_000935625.1 Nanorana parkeri | reverse complement strand
CTGAGAGTCACAGATCTGACCTCGCTCCGTGTGACTATCCGCAGCCACGGAAGGGCTCGCTCGGCATATTTTCGGCTTTGCAGTACTCGGTTCCCCTTTTCCCATCCTCCGAATCTGCACGCCATTCTATCCCTCTGACAAAAGCAGCCACGGCCCGAGTAAAAAAGCCTGCCCCCTGCTGCAGAGAATGAGCTTTGTGGGTCCTATGTGGAAGCAGTGGTCCCTCTGCAGAGATCCGGCATTCCATGTTGAGCACTAACACAACAGGAGGGGTGTTAGATCTCTGCAGAGAGGCCGCTGCTTCCTTCTGTGCATTGTGTACTCAATCTATGGAATGCACTGATAGCAGCAATACACAGGCAGCCTTGGATAAAAGTCAACATCACATGATAAGTATCGGGCTCGGCAGGAACGCGGCGACGCAGACAATGGCCGCCACCGGCTATCTGACCATCAGGAACCTTTGTACTGCAGTAAACCCGACTCCTGGGATCCCGGCCCCTGAGATACGACCGATAATGAGATCCATGGATCATAAAGAATATACATCGCCTTCACCTGGGGTAGACTTGTGTCCGTAGACTCCATTAAAGAACGCCGGCATTCGTATGCTGCCTCCGATATCAGAGCCGACGCCGATCACCGACCCGGCGGACCCCAATATGCAGCCTTCCCCTCCTAGAAAACAGGACAATACAGACACCGGATCACAGGAGGTTCCTTCAGTTTTGTGCCATTTATACAGATGGTGTTGATGGGCTTTTGTTCACTTTAAGCCGGTTGTCATACAAGTCCATGGGGGACGCAAAATCCACTTTAAGGGGGTCAAGTGCAGGAGGAGGTCAAGAACCTCAGTTTCATGCCATTTATAGGGCCGGTGTTGATGGGCTTTTGTTGGCGTCAAGCCGGTTTGGCACTCCCATACAAGTCCACGGGGATGCAAAATCTGCTTGAAGGGGGTCAAGTGCAGGAGGAGGTCAAGAGCAGGTCAGAAGGGGATGAGGAGTGGGTCAGGAGGAGGTCCAGAGCCAGTCAGAAGGAGGTCAAGTTCAAGAGTGGGTCAGAAGGGGATGAGGAGCGGGTCAGGAGGGGATGAGGAGTGGGTCAGGAGGAGGTCCAGAGCCAGTCAGAAGGAGGTCAAGTTCAAGAGTGGGTCAGAAGGGGATGAGGAGCGGCTCAAGGGCCAGTCGGAAGAAGGTCAAGAGACGGTCGGAAGAAGGTCAAGAGACGGTCAGTCGGAAAGGAGATCAGGAGCTGGTCAGAAGGAGATCAGGACTAGGCCAAAAGGAGGTCAAGTGTAGGCCAAATGCACCTCTCAATGAGTTCGGAAGGATCTTGGAAGCATCTCAAACTGATGCCAATTGTCAAAAGCTCGAGGCCAGTTCACACAGGTCCACAGCGTGACATAAATCCCGATATTAATTATTTAAATATTATAAAACATATAATTAATATGTAAGAAAACGAGTCCCAATAGACACCACATGGACCAAACCTGGTGGACACCTGACCAACATCACACCTATATGAGCTTGTTGGACATCCCATTTCAAAACCAACCATGGCCATTAATATGGCGTTGGCTCCCTTTATGGCTATAACATCCTCCACTCTTCTGGGAAGGCTTTCCATCATATTATGGAGGGTATCTGAGGCCTATTAGTGAGGTCAGGTTCTGATGTTGGATGAGAAGACCTGGCTCGCCATTGGTGTCCAGTAGTGTTGAGGTCTTGGCTCTGTAGAGGACTCGAGTTCCTCCACACCACACTGGTCACACCATGTCTTTATATATCTGACTTGGTACACAGTCATGGTCAGTAGGGTTGAGGTCAAGGCTCTGTAGAGGACAATCGAGTTCCTCCACCAAGCTGGTCACCCCATGTCTACAATGTATGTCCAGATGTTTGTGGTCACCTGACCATTCAGGGCCCTGATGTCACCTTCCCATTCACTTACCAGAGCTTCCTCCGACTATGTGCCGAGGGTTATACGGGTTCCTGGTCTTCCCGTAGACTTTATTACTGGACTCGTACCACATGCACAGCTCGCTGCAGTTGGTGACGCCAAGAGGAATGGCTCCAGCTGCCTTTAACCTCGAAACGACAACCGCATCCGTCGTCGAGCGCAACGACCTTCTAGAGATCAGCCCAGAGCTCTGCGGCATGCCTAAAAACCGTACACAGGACCAGAAAAGAAATGGAGGTCAACCATCTATAAAAGTCCTTTAGATCTAAGAATCCATTACCTATGACCAAGTCCGCGTACATTGTATCATATCGATGGGTCCCTGATGAAGGGGGTGATGCTTCAGCCTCGAAACGCGTTGGCTTTGTGCGGAATCTCATTGACAGCATTGTATGCATCGATGACAATAAGACGGTACCCACCTTGTAAGGCGAATGCTTCCTTCACCGATAAGGGGACGCCAAGAAGAGGGTACTTCTCTTTAATGGTTGCCTCGTCCTCCGCCTTGGAGGCCACCAAGTCATCCACCGCCCGCGCCTCGCAAAGGGCTTCCTCGAAACGGTCACATACCATAGCATTGAGGGCGGGGTTCACCTCTCTGATCCTGGAGATGAAGGCCTGCACCACGACACTGCTCTTCAGCTGAAAGGAGAGGAACGTTCAGAGTGACGGGGCCGGGAGAGGAGAGTTCAGAGTGACGGGGAAAGGGCCGGGAGAGGAGAGTTCAGAGTGACAAGGCCAAGAAAGAGAGGAGTGTCCATGTCGGGGGCGCGGCCGGGAGAGGAGTGTCCATGTTGGGGGCAGCGGCCGGCAGAGCAGCGTCCCTGTCGGGGGCGCAGCCGGGAGAGGA
>NW_017306349.1:690045-690570 GCF_000935625.1 Nanorana parkeri | reverse complement strand
GAGCAGCGTCCTGTCGAGTGCGCGGCCGGGAGAGGAGTTGATGGGCGGGTACACAGTGAATACAGCATTACATAACATACAGCAATCACCACCACCTCGCCTCCATTATTAAAGTGGACCTGTCATCGGATCGATCTTTGTTCAGGCATCATCCAGGGTCACCATGTGGACTGAGATGCCGGGCTCAGAGATGACAAAAATACCATATATCCTGGGGGGAGGGGAGACTGTGGAAATGCTTCCTTCTGCCTGTAGCAGTCTGATCACTGGGGGAGGGGAGACTGAGGAAATGCTTCCTTCTGCCTGTAGCAGACTGATCACTGGGGGAGGGGAGACTGAGGAAATGCTATATAATAAAAAGCTCCAGCCCAATGACTTTGCTGGGATGAGATGATGTGGTCGCTCTGCTGCAGGCAGTAGGGAGCCTTGGACTGTACACCGTAACTTTGCAGCAGGTCACGTGATGAGAGTCCGCAGAGCAGGGACAGGACACCCCATGACCGGTCCACTTTAAATCCTGATGCA
>NW_017306349.1:689031-689525 GCF_000935625.1 Nanorana parkeri | reverse complement strand
GAGGAGTTGATGGGCGGGTACACAGTGAATACAGCATTACATAACATACAGCAATCACCACCACCTCGCCTCCATTATTAAAGTGGACCTGTCATCGGATCGATCTTTGTTCAGGCATCATCCAGGGTCACCATGTGGACTGAGATGCCGGGCTCAGAGATGACAAAAATACCATATATCCTGGGGGGAGGGGAGACTGTGGAAATGCTTCCTTCTGCCTGTAGCAGTCTGATCACTGGGGGAGGGGAGACTGAGGAAATGCTTCCTTCTGCCTGTAGCAGACTGATCACTGGGGGAGGGGAGACTGAGGAAATGCTATATAATAAAAAGCTCCAGCCCAATGACTTTGCTGGGATGAGATGATGTGGTCGCTCTGCTGCAGGCAGTAGGGAGCCTTGGACTGTACACCGTAACTTTGCAGCAGGTCACGTGATGAGAGTCCGCAGAGCAGGGACAGGACACCCCATGACCGGTCCACTTTAAATCCTGATGCA
>NW_017306349.1:685557-687267 GCF_000935625.1 Nanorana parkeri | reverse complement strand
CGGAGCCGGCCCGGATGATGAGCAGAACGAGCCGGGAGAGAGTCAGCAGGAGGAACCCCAGGGCCCGGCGCAGGAGAGCCATCGTCACGATCGCTATCGGGTCACAGCTGCGGTCACGTAGAGCCCCGCCGCCTCATAGAGGGGGGGGGAGGGCAGCAGGTGTGTGCGGGAGCAGGACTCCGATACCGATAGGAAATAAAGATCGGTAAGAAATGTCATGACAGCACGGGATGGGGCGTGGCCGCCTTACGGAACAGCCGCTAGTTGGGTGAAAACTGCGTGGGCGGGGGTTAGGGAGGAGCCCCGGCGTCCTACGTCCTCCAGGGTGCATGTGTGTCTCCCCATCTGCCGCTAGGTAGCGCTGCTGCAATTGGAGATTTGCTGGACCAGCTGCCAATGAGGATTGACGGGGGGGTCTTGTATTTGGGTAATGGGGGTGGCTTATGGGTATTGGGTTGTCACAGGAACAGATGGGAAATCTTTCAATGGGGGACACTATTTCCAGGGATTTTTTCTCACTTCCTGTTGTGGCTATCGGACAGGAAGTGAAGAGACATCTCCCCTATGGGGGCACAAAAAATCTGGCGGGGTTACTCCAAAACTACAACACTGGCTTCAGTTCTACTTCCAGCTGATTTAAAGTGACAGTTCGCTGGGAAATTTACGTCTTTGTTACTGTAAACTTTACACATAAAATACAGGAATGTTCCTGTATTCTGTTATCAGGTGGAAAGCGTCTTATCTCTCGGTGACAGAGAGTATCAGGTGGAAGCATGTTACATGTCAGCGCTGCGGCACGCATGGCTTTCAAGGACTCGGAGATACCAGAAAGAAAGTGATGATAGTCAGCGTGTCAGAGGGCAAAGTTCATCCTAAGTTTTGTTTAAAACAATAATTAAAAAAAAATCTCTTCTGTTCCTCCCTTATTGATCCAACATCCGAAGTCCAGTGTGCCTGGAGACGTTATGGAGAACACCGGCCCTTTAAATCTGTACTGTGCACATGTAGAGCAATATTATTATCATCATTATTTTACATTATTATTTTGTATTAAGTATTATTATTATTATTATCATCATCATTTTTTTATTATTAGTATTTTTTTATTAAGTATTATTGTTATATTATTGATGAGGAGAGAAAGTGTGACAGCCGGCCGAGCGCTGCGGGAGGAGAGCGATGTGAGCGGCCGGTGTCTTTCCTCCCACACCGCTCAGCCTCCTATCACAGTCCGGCAGAGCGGTGTGGGGGCGGAGACAGCGCTGTCACAGGAGGCGGAGCTCTCCTCCCACACCGCTCGCTCAGCCTCCTGTGACAGCTGTCAGGAGAGCGGGTACAAGCAGTCAGTGATCGCTGAGTGTTTGTATGTAATTGAGGACATGGTATGGTTACTATATCCTCAGTTATGAATGAATGGGAAGTGATCTACATCACATCTACATCACTTCCTGTTCATTCAAGATTGTGGTTATAGTAACCATACTCTGTCATCATGTTATCAATGATCAGGAACACTCAGTATAGAGGATTCCTGTTCATTGATAACAGGAACACAGAATAAAAGATTGAGGACTCTGTGTGTGTCTCTGAGGACTCTGTGTGTGTGTCTGAGGACTCTGTGTGTGTCTCTGAGGACTCTGTGTGTGTCTCTGAGGACTCTGTGTGTGTGTCTGAGGACTCTGTGTGTGTGTCTGAGGACTCTGTGTGTGT
>NW_017306349.1:684284-685283 GCF_000935625.1 Nanorana parkeri | reverse complement strand
TGTGGGGGCGAAGACAGCGCTCTCACAGGAGGCTGGGCTTTCCTTCCTACACCGCTCGCTCAGCCTCCTGTGACAGCGTGTGTCTGTGTCAGAGAGGAGAGCAGGCTACATACACTCAGCGATCGCTGAGTGTTTGTAGATAATTGAGGACATGGTATGGTTACTGTATCCTCAATTATGAATGAATGGGAGTGATCTATATCCCCTCCTGTTCATTCATAGTTGTAGTTATAGTCAACATACTATATTCTCAATGAACAGGAACACTCAGTATAGAGGATTCCTGCTCATTGATAACAGGGGACACAGAAAAAGAGATTGAGGACTCTGGGTGTTCTCAATCTCTTTTTCTATTTTAAAAGGGAAATATTTCCCCAAAGCCCCTAAAAGTAAAGTAAAAAATACAAATATTTAATAAAAAATAATTAATAAAATATTTTAAAAAAATTAAAACATTAAAAAGTTTATTAAAAAATAAATACAAATAAAATATTTTAAAAATGTGAAAACATTTAAATAAAAAAAACATGTGGGGGGTGCAGTTCCAGTGGATTTTTATATAATGGGGGGGGGAGGGCAAAAAAAATGCTGCCCCGGGCGCCCATAACTCTGGTTACGCCACTGGGTAGTACTCTTGTCCTTCCCTTTTTTTATTTTCTCTTTCTCTCACTCTTGCTTTTTGTTTTTCTACTGTTTTAAAGTCATGCTACAACAACAAGGCACCAAAGTAAATCTGGAGCTTAAAGTGACATTAACCCCTTCATGACTGAGGCCTTTTTTTCCTTTTTTGCACCCATGTTATATTCCACATTTTAGGCCTGAAAATGACTTAAAATCCCCAAACATTATATATTTTCTGAATGCCAAGACCCTATATAATAAAATGGTGGTAGTTGCAAATTTTTATGTTGCGCAATATTAGCGCAACTCCTTATTAAACCCCAACATTTAGTGAAAAATTTAATTAAATGCCCCAAAACACAACAAAATACCCATTTT
>NW_017306349.1:683804-684224 GCF_000935625.1 Nanorana parkeri | reverse complement strand
AAAAGTTTATTAAAAATAAATAAAATATTTTAAAAATGTGAAAACATTTAAATAAAAAAACATTTTCAGTTTCGGCCTGACCATTTTTTTTAATTTCAGTTTCGTATCGGTTTTGAAGTCTCCATTTCGGTGCACCTCTAATTATTATTATTTATTGATATTATCATTATTATTTTTCCATTATTACTATCATTTATATGCAACTAAAACAAATACAAGCAGGTGGGCAAAGCCTTAGGCCCCGTTCACACTTAGCGATTTATCGCGCGGTAATTCCCGCGATATCGCTCTCCAATGCTTCTCAATAGGGCAAAGGGTCCTGCTGTCGCGGGTCGTGCGTCGCTACAGCAGGACCCTTTTTGGAGCGGATTTAGCCGAGATTCAAGCTTGCTCAATGCAAGCATTTGCGCGATATCGCGC
>NW_017306349.1:677387-680685 GCF_000935625.1 Nanorana parkeri | reverse complement strand
GTTTCGTTTCGGTTTTGAAGTTTCCATTTCGGTGCACCTCTAATTATTATTATTTATTGATATTATCATTATTATTTTTCCATTATTACTATCATTTATATGCAACTAAAACAAATACAAGCAGGTGGGCAAAGCCTTAGGCCCCGTTCACACTTAGCGATTTATCGCGCGGTAATTCCCGCGATATCGCTCTCCAATGCTTCTCAATAGGGCAAAGGGTCCTGCTGTCGCGGGTCGTGCGTCGCTACAGCAGGACCCTTTTTGGAGCGGATTTAGCCGAGATTCAAGCTTGCTCAATGCAAGCATTTGCGCGATATCGCGCAAAGTGCGAATGGCGCGACAAACGCGCGATTTGCGAATCGCGCAGTGTGAATGGGGCCTTAGTCACCACTGTTGCCTGCGGTCTCTCTGCAGCCGATCTTTTTCCCCATTACTGACTTTACCATTATTGAACTTTTTATAAAACATTTTCCTTTTAAAAAATAAAAACACTTAAATAAGATTATTTCCAAATGTACGTTTATTGTCAGATTTTGGCATCCACATTTGGAAATGAAAAGATCTACATCATGTTTTTCCATCGAACATTTTGTTGAACTTTTTTTTTTTTTGAGGCAATAAAAACACGGATCGTAGAATGTAAACCAAACACATAAAAACAAAGAGCAATGTACTAATACGGGGATCATAAGAAGTGCCGGGAACATGGAGGATGAGGGGGGCGTTGTGAGGGGGGCGGAGGGATGTGAGACGAAGGGTGAGCTCAGTTCTGTCAGTGGAAAGTCTTTACAATGGACAGTTCTATTCGATCTCACAGGGGGCTCTGAAAGCTGCAAGTCCCGTGGGAGGTCATTCAGGTCACAGCCATGGGTAGGTTGTCCATATGTGGAAAGTCACATCTCTATTGCAGTTCTATAGGCTGAAGTCCCTCCAGAGGGTTGGGCTTATGTTCATGTCAGAACCAGTTTTCTCTCAATAAAAGTCAACGGGATTGGAAGGTCAGCTTAGGGGAGAGAAGGAGACCAGAAGAACCTGTGAAGGAACTGAGAAGCATCCTTGATCTCCAATGCAAGTTGAATGTACCCACCTTTAGGGTTGGCGGGTTAACCCAGGCTTCTCTACCCAAAGCCCAAGGTTCATGTACCCGGGCTCTTGTGTGCCTCACCCACCTTGGAGTTGGCGGGTTCACCCAGGCTTCTCTACCCAAAGCCCAAGGTTCATGTACCCGGGCTCTTGTGTGCCTCACCCACCTTGGAGTTGGCGGGTTCACCCAGGCTTCTCTACCCAAAGCCCAAGGTTCATGTACCCGGGCTCTTGTGTGCCTCACCCACCTTGGAGTTGGCGGGTTCACCCAGGCTTCTCTACCCAAAGCACAAGGTCCATGTCCCCGGGCTCTTGTGTACGTCCAAGCTTTTCCCCAAGCTAGCCAACACTTGAAGGAGCTTGATGCAACATTGAAGCAGTTGAATGCAACTTCACCCAGGTCCTTCAGCAACTGATATGCAAGTCAAAGCAGTTCAGTTGTGCATCATAGCATCTCAGAAGGAACCTAAAGAGACCCTGTGACCACCCCAAGGCAAACAAAGTTACTAATGTGCCCATTGGTCACCAGGAACTTCTACCTATCAAGACACTCCAGCAGCGGGTTTTTTTTTTTGTAGTGCATACACCGTCCTCTCCTGGCACAGAATTCAGACTGTACGGGTGCAAAGGGCAACATAGAAAACGGGATCGTAGGTACAAAGAGCGGTGCGGAATCTTTAATACATCATCCCTATGGCTCTCCTGTCATCCCTTCTATGAAAAAAAGGCTCGCCCCCCAGGGCCCTCTGCACACTGCTCCAATCAATGACCCATCCAGAGGTTGAGTGTTGTTGATTAGAGAATAGCAGTTGTGAATGAGTAGGGGATGTTTGGGATCCAAAGGGTCTGGACTGCTGACTTCCACACTCTTTATGTCTAGCCCACCCTTTGCACACTGCTCCAATCAACGAACCATCCAGAGGTTAAGCGTTGTTGATTAGAGAATAGCAGTTGTGAATGAGTTGGGGACGTGTGGGATCCATAACAACCGGACTGCTGACTTCCACACTCTTTATGAACGGATCTCAGCGGTCTGGCCCACCCTCTGCACACTGCTCCAATCAATGACCCATCCAGAGGTTGAGTGTTGTTGATCAGAGAACAGCAGTTGTGACTGAGTAGGGGACGTGTGGGGTTCATAAGGTCCGGACTGCTGACTTCCACACTCTGTATGACCAGATCTCAGTGGTCTGGCCCACCCTCTGCACACTGCTCCAATCAATGACCCATCCAGAGGTTGAGTGTTGTTGATCAGAGAACAGCAGTTGTGACTGAGTAGGGGACGTGTGGGGTTCATAAGGTCCGGACTGCTGACTTCCACACTCTGTATGACCAGATCTCAGCAGTCTGGCCAACCCCCTGCACAGTGGTCTATCCCAACAACCCCTGCAACCTGAGGCTAAGCATTGTTGAATGGAGTACAGCAGTTGTGACTGCATAGGGGGCGTGAGGGACCCTTAAAATCCAGACCACATTGCAGTAGTCTGAGTCCACGTCATGCCACCAAGGAAGGGCCCCTAAGCATTAGTCAGGAACATTATCACTAAAAAAACAACCAAGCGAATAGTTTATTTTCTATGCGTCCTCAATTCAGAGCCATACGGACTAAATCTACAGTTGGGCCTTAAAGAGAGAGCCATTTCCCGTGACAACAGGTGAGTCTTTGAATGATTAGATTGTCATGCATATTCCCCGTACCGGGTCAGACGTTGTAGAGACATTCAGGAATTCACACTGCCATTGAACTAGGAGCAAGATTCTGTGATTGGGATTCCCCTGATGATATGGGAACCAACCTAAGAACCCGTCCACGTGGCCGATTGGGTGTGCCTCAGGAATTGCTCCATGAGACTGGTGTTCACATGTAATTGGACAACTACAATTACCTGCATAGAGGCGCCCCTGGACTCAGCAATACCTAAGACTCACCCAATGGGCCCCATTCACAAGATCGAATGGGGTCTAAGAAATACATTCTTATCATGACTACCATCTGTGGAATGTGCTGTTGCAACCCATAGAAATATCAGACGTATACCCCAAAGCTCTCATTAGTTCCTCTTGCCGACCTTTGCACCATTACAGGGTACAGTGTTGAGGTCAATGAGAAACCAGTGGGAGCGGCAAGGGGAACCAGAAGATCAGCACCCCCGGACAGGCCTGTATCCCTTGCGAAATTTGGTGGTGGGGGGGGGGGGGGGATTTTTCGGGTTCA
>NW_017306349.1:669324-677302 GCF_000935625.1 Nanorana parkeri | reverse complement strand
CAGGTTCAGCAGCACAGGCGGCAGGAAAGTTTATGGACACCCTTACTTTACAGGTAGGTACGTCCTGGGAAACCTTTGTATAGCAACAGGTTCCCTTTGAACGTCATACGATGATAGGAAATGCTCGCCGTGGAGTGGACAGTCCTGATACGCGCCATGAATGGACGCCAGCATCAGGAATGGAATCACTTGCATAGCTACCTTCTAATCTTCCCTTTCATGGAGTCTTTTGCTCTGCAGCAGAGCTCGGCTTGGGTGGCCTGAACACACAAACCAACAACGTATCTAGTTTCCAAAATGTTTTCCTATAAAACAATGGCGGTCGCTTCTGTCCTGTTCACAGTATATTGGTAGAGTTGCTTTACCCATTGGGTAAATCAGTCACTTTGGTCATCCAATCATAGCTAAGGCTAATTTCAGGTTTGTTTTAAAGTCTCCCTCGCATATAATTGGCTATTTGAAGGGAACACAACTTGGCTAAGAGGACATTGTCTACTTTTTAAGTCAACCAACCCTGTTATCCCATTATTACAGCAGAGTGCATGGCTAGCTTCAGATAGAAGAATGCCTGATTGGGCGATGCGGTATTCGTGTTTGCATAACGTGTTTAATGCAGTTCAAAGTTGAACTCCAGGCAGATATATAACTGATAAGGTCAGCTCTCTGCTCACTCTGTTCTCACCTCCTATCGGCATGTTCCTTCAGCAAATTTGCATGCTGAACAATGGATTGGCTCTCAGTTCTACCGCTCCCTCTCCTATTCTGAGTGCTGCTGTACAGGGGCTTGCAAAAAATGGATACAAAGTCAAGTTCAGGTACTTACACTAGTTATATAAAAAAATACATTTATATATATGTTAAAGAATACCTAGCTGTATTCAACTTGTGTCTTACTTATCTGCCTGGAGTTCAGCTTTAAAGTCTAACCCAAATAGAATCCTGCTCCCGGTCACCTTCATCCATTGGCCACAGCTTTAGGTTTCTATAATGCATAAAAAATAATTATTTGTACAGTGTAATGTCTCGAAACCTGAAAGCTGTAGGATGGAAGCATGCACTATATGGCCAAAGGTTTGTGGACACCTGACCATCACACCTCTATGAGCTTGCTGTACATCCCATTCCAAAACCATGGCGATTAATAGGGAGTTGACTCCACTTTGTGGCTTTACCGTCCTCCACTTTATTAGGAAGGCTTCCAGAAGATTTTGGTTTTGAGGGTGTCTGTGGGAATTCGTGCCCATTTGTGAAGTCAGGTACTGATGTTGGATGAGAAGACCTGGCTCACAATCAGAATTCCAATTAAATCCAATGGTGTTCAGGTGCTGAGGTGCAGGACAGTTGAGGTGCAGGACAGTTGATTTCCGAACTGGTCAAACCATGCCTTCATGGAGTTTTGTGCTCCTCAACTCAGTAATTCCTATGGAACACATATGTCTTATGTTCAATAGTTTTGAGTTCAGAACTCTGGTGTCGAGGAACTTTAGAGGCCTTCACAAACTGGTCAAACCATGCCTTTATGGAGCTGGCTTTGTGCACAGTCGTGTTTAAGGTCAGGGCACTGTGACGGCACCGAACTAGTCAGACCATGTCTTTATGGAGCTGGCTTTCTGCTCCTGAACTCAATAATTCCTATGGAACACTTATGTTCCTATGTTCAGGACTCCAGTGTGGAGGAACTTGAGTGGCCTTCACCAATGGTCAAACCATGTATTTTTGACTTTTTACACAGAACACAGTCATATTCAGTAGGGTTGAGGTCAGGTCTCAGTGCGGGACACTCAAGTTCCTCTACACCAAACTAGTCACACCATGTCTTTATAAAGCTGGCTTTGTGCACAGGGTACAGCCATGTTCAGTAGAGTTGAGGACAGATCAGAGCTCTGTGCAGGACACTCAAGTTACTCTACACCCAACTGGTCAAACCATGTCTTTATGGAGCTGGCTTTGTACACAGGGCACAGTCATGTTTAGTAGGGTTGTGGAAAGGTCAGGACTCTGTGCAGGACACTCAAGTTCCTCTACACCAAACTGGTCACACCATGTCTTTATGGAGCTGAACACAGGGGACAGCCATGCTGGAACAGAAAAGGGTCTTCACCAAACGGTTACCACAAGGTTGGAAGAGCACAATTGTCCAAAATATCTTTGTATGCTGTAGCATGAGCAGCACCCTTCACTGAAAACACCTGAACCATATAACATGGAGAGGTGCCCTCATACTTTTGGCCAAATCGGTAGTTGTAAAGGTCAGATGTCCAGAAACCTTTGGCTATATAGTGTATAGTACTCAGGCACCCAGACAGCAAGTCTTATTCCTTGTATACAATTTACTGTTGGGTCATGAATGATTATAAAAAAGCACAGCACGAAGCATAACAATATAACGAACGCAAGCGAGGAACCGTGAATCGAGAATCAAAAGCAAATATAGCTAAACACAGCGAGGACACGAAACAGTGTTATCGGTGACAGTGTCATAGCAAAAAAGACATATTCATTGTGCATTGTAAAAAGCCGTTGGGATCCGCTGATATCAATAGGCAAAGAGACTTATGCAGCATTTGTAGAAAGTAGAGACTATTCTGACTGTACATAGAAACGTGAGTGAAAAGGGGCGTGAGTGGCGTTGTTTCAGCAGAATATCACAGCATATAGTATAACACTGTAAAGATCAGATACAAATAAGGTTCAATTGGCATAGCAGCCAGCAAAGGGAGCATTCAATCTTGAGGTTTTGAGGAACACAGGGCATAGCATATGGATAACTATGTGCATGATAGGAATATTAGAGGCTTGTTGGCCTCGCGGTCATTGGCTGGATACAGATATGCTAATTACGCCTCCAAATATTGAGGTAAAGGTGCCGATAGATAAGAAATGCTGGTTGATAGATCCAACAACATGCATGCATGGTACGGTTGAGTTTATGCATTTGGCAGAACATCCACAGCGCTAAGGAGTCGTCCCTCTTCATTTATTGGAGGGCACAGCCCAGCCATTCTTGACATGTGGACACCATGCAAATCAAAATGAGGCCAGCTTCCCATAGTGCAGTGGTTCTCAACCTTTCTAGGGCCGGGACTCCTTGGTAACATTTGCCAAGCTTCCATTCTTAATGGATATGATGCGCTAGCACACCAGAGTTCTTTAGAAGTTTACGTGACGTCTTAGGCAACTGGACCTTGGTGATAACTCTTTTGCTTCCTGGAAGGTCCCAACCGTACAATTTAGGGATGCACCAATACTAGTATCTGTGTGGGCTCTCAGGAGGCTATGCGGGCTCTCAGGTGGTTAGTGGGACTCTCTGGTGGCGTCCAGTGCATGCTCTGTGGTGCCCAGTTGCAGGCTCATTGGTGCCCAGTGCGAGCTCTGTAGTGATCAAGCACTCACCTCCCCTCACTCCTACCTGCTCCCCTCTCTCTGACCTTCTACGGCTGCAGTGTCATCTAGGAGAACTGACACTGCTGCGCTAGGAGGGGGCTGAGGAGCCTCTTACCTAGAGCAGCACAAGGCACGTGGGGACCCCCTCAACTGTGGGTTGCGACCCACAGGTTGAGAACCACTGCCATAGTGGCTATACCAGGGCACCTGCTTAGTGCAGAAGGTCCCTGCCAAGGTGCCCCAGCTTCCATTCTTAATGGTTATGATGCGCTAGCACACCAGGGTTCTTTAGAAGATAGTTTACGTGACGTTTTGGGCAACTGGACCTTGGTGATAACTCGTTTGCTCCCTGGACTGCAAGGACCTGCTTCCTGGTCTTGTTGGGTGTAGGGTGCCCCTCTTGTTTTCTTTGCTTATGTCAGGGGTCCACCCTGACTTTACTGGTTTGCAGCATTCTGGCTTGGCTGCCATTTTACTCACCTGTTTCCTTCTTTGCCTGAGCAGGCTCTGGAACATTGCTCACTACTCCCAGGCTCCCTCTTGTGGCCAGACAGGAGAGCATCATCTGAGAGAGTCAGATGGGAGTTTCCTGTCTCTGAGTGATGATGTCACCCCACTCACTATATATAAACCACTGAGTCCAGTCTGACCTTGCCCTTGCGTGGTCTCCCTGCTAGTGCATTCCTGCTGCTCTGAGTATCCTGATTCTGTGTATGACCCGATCCTGGCTGACATTCTCCTCTGGCTCCTGCCCCTGGCTTGTTCCTGACAACGCTGATTTCCTGGCTCCTGCCCCTGGCTTGTTCCTGACAACGCTGATTTCCTGGCTCCTGCTCCTGGCTTGTCCCTGACAACGCTGATCTCCGTGTTCCTGACCTGGCTTGGACGTCTACCCACTCCGTCTCCTGACTTTGGCTTGTTCCGGTTTATGATTCTGCTTGCTCCTGTGGACACTGTTCTTAATAAATATTTTAACTAGCACCTTTTGCTTGTCTGATTTTCATCGTGCTCTGACAGCTTAGAAGTTAACTATCTCCTAAAGGATTTTGGTGTGGCGGCATATCACATCCATTAAAAATGGTGGCGTAAGAAGCTGGGGCACCTTGGCTGGGACATTCTGCACTAAGCAGGTGTAGGTGTGTAGCCACTAGAGGAAACTGGCCTCTTTTTGGTTTTCTGTTCCACCACCTGCCTTGCATCCAAGGTCCTTAAGGTGAGATGGCAGGATTGACTTTCCCAAACTATGTCTAACGTGATTCTCTAGATCATTTTTCGAACCCATGCCTTCAAACAGCGGGATCCTCCCTTGCTTGTCAAAGCTTACTCATCTAAGGTGATGAGAACTCCCTAGGTCTTCTGCTACCAGGCTTCGGTTTTACAGGTTTCTAAATCTTTGACCCCGTCCTTCATCCACACCTTTACCAAGTTCTATCAGGTGAAGGTGCTTGCATTGGTGGATGCCAGCATTGGTCCACACCTTTACCAAGTTCTATCAGGTGAAGATGCTTGCATTGGTGAATTCTAGCCTTGGTCCACACCTTTACCAAGTTCTACCAGGTGAAGGTGCTTGCATTGGGGAATGTTAGCATTGGTCCACCCATTTACCAAGTTCTACGAGGTGAAGGTGCTTGCATTGGTGAATACAAGCATTGGTCCACACCTTTACCAAGTTCCACCAGGTGAAGGTGCGTGCATTGGTGAATGTTAGCATTGGTCCACACCTTTACCAAGTTCTATCTGGTGAAGGTGCATACATAGGTGAATGCTAGCATTGGTCCACACCTTTACCAAGTTTTATCACATCAATGTCCTTGCATCAGTGAATGCTGCCTTTGGTCAAAAGGTCCTGCTCTGTGATGACTTATTTGTTCTTTGGACCACAAGGACCTGCTTCCTTGCCTTGTTGGGTTTGGGCCACCTCTATTTTTCAAAAGCTTTAGGCCATCCCACATGTAAAGAATTATTGTGCTTTGCCCCCTCTAATAAATGAAGGAGACATCTGGAATTTTTTTGTACTCACCATGCAATCCTTTTCTCTGAAGTTCATTGGAGGACATATCTTTCTTCCCCTCTCCTCCTGCCATGTTAAATGATGGAGGGAAGGATTTGGTGTCCCCATTGTTGCCTACAAATGAGCTTTGGAGCCGGTGTAGGTGTATATCAACTAGAGGGAGCTGGCCCATTTTTCATGTGCATAGCGTCCAGTAAACCCATTGTTCAAACCTCCTGTAGTTGACAGCAAGCCCACACATAAAGAATTCCGGTGCTTTGTCCTCTGATGAATCTCAAAATAAAAGATATTCTGGAGAGCACAAAAAAAATCATTTTTTCTCTATGGACCAACAGAAGGAATATCGCTGATCATTTGAAAGTAGATGGCTACGGATTGACTGCACACTGCTTATAGACATCTGTCTATAATTGACTGGATCCGGTGACCATCATTTCACATCCGTGGGCACCTTTATTGTGGTAAGTAGTGATGAGCGAATCGATCAGCAAGCAAATCGGTGAGCTGGCAAACTGCAACCTTGGCCGTCCACCTAATTCACCAAAACTAGGTAATTTTGTAAAATTGTGATTGACCGAGGTGGTCTGAATTTCCAGAATGAATGGAAAGTTAGCGAATTGACAGTTGGATTCGACCATCGCTAGTCCTATGCCCTCAAAACAAATAAGCAAAGTGCCCCTCTTAAGAGCAGATATCACAGTGAGCATAGAGAAACCCGGCAGCCTACAGGCGTTAGCTGGCCGCCGGCTGGACATGCACGACCCGGGCCACAGATCGCATGCACGTTCGTATCAGGCAAATGTGCGAGTATGCGCCTATGGGGGAGGAGAAGGAGGAGGAGAAGGAAGGGAGGAAGAGGGGAGGAACAATTTGGAGACATCCCTGGCGCCAGCCTATTTGGAGGAAAAAGGCTCATAGAAGGCTCAGGCAGGGGATGTCTGCCACAGTCAAGGAGGACCTACAAAAATGTGAACGTTCCCTAACCTGACCATGAATGGATTCATCAAGTGAACGTCCTCCTAGATCTGTAGGAACCTTTAGACATCTTAAATCAAAAAACAAAAACAGTAGGTGATACCTTGAGAAGAAACAGGTAACATGTCCCACACAAGTTAGGAATCAAAAAGGAACCTTTCTTTAAGGAATCATTTTGGAATCATTCCCTTGATTGATGATTCTCGGTTGACATAGGTCGCCCAGTACACCAGATTGAAGATGGCGAACAGGACGGGGAAGACGATGCGGGAAATCTTGTCGATGCGGCTGACGCTGTTGTAAGTCTTTTTGCCATCCAATGGCGTCAGCTCGGCGTGTGGCGGAGATAGAGGCGGGGGTGGGAGTTTAGCGTTCTTCGCAATTGTGGCCAAGGCCGGCTCCTTGATGTTCAGCATGTAGGTGGTCCCCACTATGTTGTAGCTGGTGTTGGACTTTCTCGCCAGGATGATGGGCTCCTTTATCTAGGGAGAGGAGAGAAAAAACATTATGCCGGGCCAATCGGCGCTGTCACATGGGGAGTCCATGGCACTATGTAGGGATTGAGTGGTGATAGAGAAACAAAAAGCTCAGTATAAACCTCTGGGGAGGTCTACATTTAAGTCAGCTTAAGCAGCAAAATACATTGCGGGTGCTTCAAAACAAAAAGAGTGCAAAGCCTTACCGGTCTTTTTCCTTAGTAAGCCACCACAGCCTCAGTAGTAAAGCCTGCGCCCTGCCAAACACACACATATACACTATATTGCCAAAAGTATTGGGCCCCTTGCGGCAAAGGGCGGAGCCAACCCAATACTGAACCCTACGGACTAAGACTGGGAGGCCATTAAAGTTCATGTGCGTGTAAAGGTGTCCCAATACGTTTGGCAATATAGTGTATATTGACTCTTCCTTACCTTGAAAGTCTGACCTTCCTGAGCTCTTTTCCCATCCCAGGCCCAGCCTCGTTTGGTGAAATAATTGACTGTAGCGAACTCGATAAGGGCGGAGAAGACGAACGTATAGCACACCGCCATAAACCAATCCATCGCTGTGGCGTAGGCAACCTTGGGCAGGGAGTTGCGTGCGCTGATACTCAGTGTTGTCATGGTCAAGACTGTAGTCACTCCTAAGGTTAAGAGAAAAGCTTTCATGAAAGCTGTACATAGTCACTGCACCCACAATTGAGGGATGGGGAGTCTACAAGATAAGGTTTAAAGCCTAGCTCCAGGCTATTTAATTTACAAAAAGGTCCCAGAGCAGCCTAAAAAAAGATGCAACATCCACCTTCAATGAGGAGCTGTCATGTGCAGTACTGTATTTTCTCCACAAGATGTCCTCAGTCTACCAGGTTGAACATCACCCGTTGTTATTCAACCCGGAAGACTGAGGACATACAGTGAATGCTGAGTCTTATGGGTGGATTCACAGTGCAGTCATGCAGAGAGTGGGGCCGATGTGGTCACATCAGAATTGCTCTCTGGATCTTCGAGAAAGGCCTACTGCTGGAGGAGGTCAGATGAGGAAGAGGACCTAGAAGGTACGTGTATATATATATATATATATAAAGAGCATGTGGGGCTTGCAGGACTTTAAGCAGTGTAAAAGTAAGTC
>NW_017306349.1:667682-667904 GCF_000935625.1 Nanorana parkeri | reverse complement strand
CTTTAAGCATTTTAAAAGTAAGTCATATAAAAATAAAAAAAGATAATAAACATAAAAACAGGTAATATAAAAATAAAAACCATAATAAACATAAAAACAGTTTAAAAAAAAGATACTAAACATAAAAACAGGTAATATAAAAATTAAAAACATAATAAACATAAAAACAGGTAATATAAAAATGCAAAACATAATAAACATAAAAACAGTAAAAATAAAAAG
>NW_017306349.1:664632-667648 GCF_000935625.1 Nanorana parkeri | reverse complement strand
TGGCATCTTTATACTCTTCATATCTGCTGTTTCATTGAACTTACCGAACACGGTCCTGGCTGGGACTGACTCCCTATTAAGCCAAAAGGAGACCTGTGACAGGATGACGGTCATTATACACGGCAGGTAGGTCTGTATGACAAAGTATCCGATTTTCCTCTTCAGGTGGAAGTGAGTTGTCATGACAATATATTCACCTGGAAGAGAGGGAAGAATACTGATAGACTCAGAACATAAATGGCGCGTGTTCTCATGTTTGCATGGAGTGGGTGAGCTGTAGAACATCTGTCACCTTCTTATGGTTGTCTCTGCACCATCTGGGGAGTTTCGGATTCTTGACCCGTTCCAGGATAAGATAACTCATGTCCCGGGTCATAATCCCAGGTTTGGACAGGGGAACAGACTGTGGAGCAGGTGGGTGTAATGGGTTGGGGGCGGGCTTTATGAAATCTTTGCTAAGAATGGGGGGAAACGAGTCAGGAAAGGGGTGGTACTGTAGGTTCATGGGAAGAAGGGGGAACCATTGAAGTATGGGGTGTATCCCCTTCCAAATAGTCCTGACCCCTTCTAACCAGTCCTGGCCCCTTCCAACAAGTCCTGGCCCCTTCCAACAAGTCCTGGCCCCTTCCAACAAGTCCTGGCCCCTTCCAACACGTCCTGGCCCCTTCCAACAAATCCCATCCCCTTCCAAATAGTCCTGGCCCCTTCTAACCAGTCCTGGCCCCTTCCAACAAGTCCTGACCCCTTCCAACAAGTCCTGACCCCTTCCCACAAGTCCTGGCCCCTTCCAACACGTCCTGGCCCCTTCCAACAAATCCCATCCCCTTCCAAATAGACCTGGCCCCTTCTAACCAGTCCTGGCCCCTTCCAACAAGTCCTGACCCCTTCCAACAAGTCCTGACCCCTTCCCACAAGTCCTGGCCCCTTCCAACACGTCCTGGCCCCTTCCAACAAATCCCATCCCCTTCCAAATAGACCTGGCCCCTTCTAACCAGTCCTGGCCCCTTCCAACAAGTCCTGGCCCCTTCTAACCAGTCCTGACCCCTTCTAACCAGTCCTGACCCCTTCCAACAAGTCCTGGCCCCTTCCAACATGCCCTGGCCCCTTCCAACAAATCCCATCCCCTTCCAAATAGTCCTGGCCCCTTCCAAATAGTCCTGGCCCCTTCCAACAAGTCCTGGCCCCTTCTAACCAGCCCTGGCCCCTTCTAACCAGTCCTGACCCCTTCCAACAAGTCCTGACCCCTTCCAACAAGTCCTGGCCCCTTCCAACAAATCCCATCCCCTTCCAAATAGTCCTGACCCCTTCTAACCAGTCCTGGCCCCTTCCAACAAGTCCTGACCCCTTCCAACAAGTCCTGACCCCTTCCAACAAGTCCTGGCCCCTTCCAACACGTCCTGGCCCCTTCCAACAAATCCCATCCCCTTCCAAATAGTCCTGGCCCCTTCTAACCAGTCCTGGCCCCTTCCAACAAGTCCTGACCCCTTCCAACAAGTCCTGACCCCTTCCCACAAGTCCTGGCCCCTTCCAACACGTCCTGGCCCCTTCCAACAAATCCCATCCCCTTCCAAATAGACCTGGCCCCTTCTAACCAGTCCTGGCCCCTTCCAACAAGTCCTGGCCCCTTCTAACCAGCCCTGGCCCCTTCTAACCAGTCCTGACCCCTTCCAACAAGTCTTGACCCCTTCCAACAAGTCCTGACCCCTTTCAACAAGTCCTGGCCCCTTCCAACAAATCCCATCCCCTTCCAAATAGTCCTGACCCCTTCTAACCAGTCCTGGCCCCTTCCAACAAGTCCTGGCCCCTTCTAACCAGCCCTGACCCCTTCTAACCAGTTCTGACCCCTTCCAACAAGTCCTGACCCCTTCCAACAAGTCCTGACTCCTACCAACAAGTCCTGACCCCTACCAACAAGTCCTGACCCCTTCCAACAAGAGGTACCAGTCCTGTGCCAATAACTGGAAAATTCCCTGAAATAAGTCTCACAGTTGTTGTCTATCATCGTCACGCATAGCAATGCTTACCTGTACTCGATCGGATTGTCTCCGTCCCTAACACCAGGCCGAGCAGGTCATATTGGTTGAGTCTGGAGCCATCTGGGGCGACGGCCACAGATTTGTCAGAGCCATTGGTCCAAGCGTAAACAACTTCTGAACTGGGATAGGCATCTGTAGAACAAGAACACAGAACCCCGGGAGTCTCAACTGCCCACTGAACATCCATAAAGTAAGCCAGAACATATAGTAACATCTATCTATCCAATTACTATTATCTATCTATCCAATTACTATTATCTATCTATCCAACTATCTATCTATCTATCTATCTATCTATCTATCTATCTATCTATCTATCTGTAGAATATCTCTCTCCATACTCCACCACTACTGGCAACAAATAATATCTACAATCATTAGAGTCTTTACATTGACCATAGGGCCTATGCTATGCTTGTTGGGTATTCTTGACTTGGCCAAATCTGGACGGATTTTCTGAACTCACCTCATCCAGATCTCCTTTCCAAGCCAGAACAATGATTGTTTTGAAATGAATGTCCCCAACCCCACCTACGTTATCCATGTAGACTCTGTGAATTCCATGCTCCGTTTAGAACATCTCACGTATAAGCTGTAGGGTAATCCACAAAACTTTTGAAAATATCTGGTGGGCCTGGTTGACTACTCTAGATTGGCTCCACATAGTCTGACATGGTCTGGCCTCCTTGACTCTTCTAGGTTGGCCACACATAGTCTGACATAGCATGGCCTACTTGACTACTCAAGGTTGATCACACATGGTCTGACATAGTCTGGCCTGGTTGTCTATTCTAGGTTGGCCACACATAGTCCGATATAGTATGGACTGCTTGACTACTCTACGTTGGCCACACATAGTCTGACATAGTCTGGCCTGGTTGTCTATTCTAGGTTGGCCACACATAGTCTGATATAGTCTAGCTCGGTTGACTACTCAAGGTTGGTCACACATAGTCTGACATAGTCTGGCCTGACCTAAA
>NW_017306349.1:663424-664416 GCF_000935625.1 Nanorana parkeri | reverse complement strand
AAAATTAATAATTAAAAAAAATGAAATGCAAGTATAAAGTGGGATAATTTACAATAATAGGTGGAGAGATTCATGGAAGCTCTTGGCAATAAAATGAGTCAATGGTTGAAGAATGAAAAGTGAAAGGCAGATACTTACAGCTTCCAAATTTCAGCGGGCAGGCATGGACATCCATAGGGAAATCTTCGAGGTGCATTGTGCATTCCGCGTGAATTGTAAGCCTGGGGAACAGCAACAAAACAATTAATCAATGCTCGTTACGGGCAATTAACTCCGGGCAGATACAAAAGACACAACGTAACGCAACTTTGTATTCATGAATAAATTATGACATTTATTTTGTTTTAACACAAGCAGTGTAAGTATCATAAACTGACTTGGATTCGGCCTCTTGCAGCCCCTGTACAGCACAGCTCAGACTGGAAGAAAGCAGCACAAGGAGCCAATCAGTTGTGCTGCAGTGCCTTAGGTCATAACAAGGAACGTGGTGATAGAAGGAGAGAGCAGAGTGACCGAGAGAGAGATGAGCTCATCAGTCTGCTGCTTCTCCTTTCACTGTCCAGTTACAGGCTGGGGGGGAAAAGAAATTCTGTGCTGTCATCACAGGGAGCATGACGGGAGGGAGGAGGCAGCATCACCCAGCTCAGTCTGTACAGAGAGATTCAGCCCAATGTGCAGGCACCGGATTTCCCACAAGGGCACCGGGGCGGCAGGGCGCAGAGGGGCGGCAGCGGTGTCCTTGTGGGGAAGTTGCGGGCGTCGGGCGGTAAGTTGCCCTCTCTACATTTAGTCCTGCTCTGTACAAGCAGGACTAAATGTAGTGTGAGGGAAGCCGATTGTTCGTTTACATGTCATCACGGCGATGTCCCCAAGATCACATGTAAAAAGTCTTCCGCCGGCCAGTCCGTCCTCCCCTCCCCTCCCCCCTGCACTTACCTCTCTCCCCGCTGGTTCCGTCCTCCAGGCTGCGCCGCCGAGTCTCTACGTACTGC
>NW_017306349.1:660068-663242 GCF_000935625.1 Nanorana parkeri | reverse complement strand
AAAAAAAAGTAAATAAGATAAATAGAAAAAAAAATGAAATTGATAAAAAATGATTAAATAAATAAAAATTAAAAAAATAAGAAATAATTAAATAAAAAGTGATAAAAAAGTTAAAAAAAAATAAAGAAACAGTAAAAAAAAAATTGAAACTAACCCCGCTAACCTTCCATCTGGTTGCCATTCCTGGCCTTGGGGCGGCAGGGAGAGTAAATCCTGCCGATGTGCCGATCTGCCCCTGGTCATACCAGGCCTAGATCTGCATGACAAGGAACCTGCGACGTCCTGCGGAGTGCATGACGCCTCATGAGCCTGGTCACATGACACCTCTATGGACAGTGATACAACATCCACATCCAAGGACGAGTCACCTCATGGTGTACAGCAGGGTCCCATTGTAGGTGAGCCTCAGCAGCTTGTTGGGTGTTGTCATATTGTGAGCCACTGACTTCTTTCCGTTGTGGAAGAAGGTGTCCGGGGTCCAGATCTTGCTGGCCAGCAGGTTGTTCAGGGGCAGGGTCTTTATAGGCCCGTCGAATTTCAGCCGCTCGTCCAGCCAGCTCTGTCGAAAGAAGACATCTATCGTGTACTCCTAAAAGAGGAAGGGGTCAAGAGAGGTCAGTACAAACAAATTGAGACACACATGGGGTCTATTTATAACCAATTCACAGAGCCATTGGCCCGACGAATCTTTCTGAACGCCGCTTCTGTGCGAATAGACCCAAAAACAAACCTTCTTTGGTATTTTCTTTTCAGGTCGAATGGTTTGAGATGTGATACCTCATTGTGGCCACTGGATGGAGATGAAGAGCACAGGAAACAAATGCTTATTTCTCCAGCGCAACAGCTCCATCTAGTGGCCACAATGAGGTATTTCATCTCAATACACTTGGCTTGAAAAGAAAATATATCCAAAAACGTTCACTTACCATGTCCGTGTCCGACACGGGGCCGAAGCTGGTGACGTATATTTCGGTCTTCACTTCCGTCACTGATTCTGAAAAATTAGGAAGTGATTATATTCATAGAAAACTGTGTAGCTTCTAGCGAATATTACATCATACAAATACATTACACATCATATATCAGTGCCTGCTCACCTATAGCTCTGCACGGGATTGGATTCATTGTGTGAACATTATCAACTCCTTTAGTAAATCTGCCTCATTGTGTCAGAATTCTGATTCACTAAAGGCAAATAGGTTGTTCACATGGCAGGGGAATCATTCCCTCAGATTAGTGAATGAGGTGAAGCTCTGCTGACTTTCATCATCCAATTACTTGCAAGCAAAAGTTACAATTTTTTGTTTATATTCCTTGCCCGGGATTGGATATTCGTTGCAGAGTGAAACTTCCCCACATTCACCAAGCTAAGTGCTAATTCCCTTCCATGGTGAAACTCGGCCACATTCACCAAGCTAAGTGCAAATTCCCTTCCATAGTGAAACTTCGCCACATTCACCAAGCTAAGTGCTAATTCCCTTGCAGAGTGAAACTTCCCCACATTCACCCAAATAAGTGCAAATTCTCTTTCAAAGTGAAACTTCGCCACATTCACCAAGCTATGTGCAAATTCCCTTCCATAGTGAAACTTCGCCACATTCACCAAGCTATGTGCAAATTCCCTTCCATAGTGAAACTTCGCCACATTCACCAAGCTATGTGCAAATTCCCTTCCATAGTGAAACTCCCCCACATTCACCAAGCTATGTGCAATTTCCCTTCCATAGTGAAACTTCGCCACATTCACCAGGCTAAGTGCAAATTCCCTTCCATAGTGAAACTTCCCCACATTCACCAAGCTAAGTGCAAATTCCCTTGTAGAGTGAAACTTCCCCACATTCACCAAGCTAAGTGCAAATTCCCTTGTAGAGTGAAACTTCCCCACATTCACCAAGCTAAGTGCAAATTCCCTTCCAAAGTGAAACTTCGCCACATTCACCCAACTAAGTGCAAATTCTCTTTCAAATTGAAACTTCACCGCATTCACCAACCTAAGTGCAAAGCTTCACCACATTCACCAAGCTAAGTGCAAATTCCCTTCTGTAGAATGTTCCCCATAATGAAGAATCGTCCTCTCCTTACCCCCCAGCCCCGGCCTGAGCCGGTTGTCATATCCGTCCAGAAGCCTGTCCAGGATCCGGGTGAATAAGGTGATGTTGTCCTTGCTGTCATCAACCACTTCGGGGGCATGTTTGGGAGACAACCTGAGAGATGAAGAAACGCGTCACATACGCCGGGCCGGTACTTCCTGGTGTAACCAATGATGTGTTAGAAGGATAGGAGATTCCTGTTGTCACTCGGCAGGGAACCCGGACATGGCCCAATTCTCACCCAATGGTTATAGATGGGGATGCACCAATAGCGCCGGTACTCGCCGATACTGAATACCGATACCGGAAGTCCCATTAAGGAAGCCAGGCGGCGTGTGTTCTTTTTCATATTCACTATGAGTTCTATCCCGGGAGTGGGGACACTCGGTAAGATTTTAGAAAAGGAATTTGGGCTTTGCAAAAAAAAGTACAACAAAGCAAAGTCCAAGAACATAAACTGTAAAGCTGAACTGGGACCTCGTTCACTGGGTCAACCACCCCTTTCCCAACCATAGCCGGTCTCCATGTTTCCTCACCTCAAGTATAGGCTCACCTTGTATCCATAGGAACAAGAGAAGACTCGGCCCAACCTAATCTTTTACTCAACATTGAACTTCACACAGCAGTTCTATTGTTTGCAAAATTAAGGTAAATTATGTGTTGGTTGGCTGGCCTGGTTCGAATTCACTGCACACAAGATGGGTCATCGGAGGTCAGTCCCCTTCCACTTGGGTTGCTCCAGCTATCCTGGCTCTGCTCTACTAGGAGGAGAAGTTCTGCCTTTGTCCTCGAAGGAGAAGCCACATGGTGGATCTATTACATCTTTCCAGATCCGGACCAATTTTTCTCACCAGGACCCTAAAGAGACTTGACTATTGTGAATCTTTACCTGACTCTATGAAGAGTGGTGAGGCGCCGTTACTGCTTACTAGCAATGAAATCCTGGCAGAGGCTACCCCTCATCACCCCATCACCCCCATAACCCTTCATCAACCCATCACCCCCATAACGCCTCATCAACCCATCACCCCATAACCCTTCATGAACCAATCACCCCCATAACCCCTCATCACCCCCTCACCCC
>NW_017306349.1:654701-659379 GCF_000935625.1 Nanorana parkeri | reverse complement strand
TCACCCCGCCACCCCGACACCCCCCATCAACCCATCACCTCATAACCCTTCATCAACCCATCACCCCCATAACCCCTCATCAACCCGTCACCTCATAACCCCTCATCAACCCATCACCTCATAACCCTTCATCAAACAATCACCCACATAACCCCTCATCACCCCGTCACCCCATAACCCTTCATCAACCCATTACCTCATAACCCTTCATCAACCCATTACCTCATAACCCTTCATCAACCCATCCCCCCCATAACCACTCATCACCCCACCACCCCATAACCCTTCATCAACCGATCACCCCCATAACCCCTCATCACCCCATCACCCCATAACCCTTCATCAAGCCATCACCCCTATAACCCCTCATCACCCCATAACCCTTCATCAACCCGTCACCCCCATCACCCCTCATCACCCTGTCACCCCATAACCCTTCATCAACCCATCACCCCCATAACCCCTCATCACCCCATCACCCCCATAACCCCTCATCACCCCACCACCCCATAACCCTTCATCAACCGATCACCCCCATAACCCCTCATCACCCCATCACCCCCATAACCCCTCATCACCCCACCACCCCATAACCCTTCATCAACCCATTACCTCATAACCCTTCATCAACCCATCACCCCCATAACCCCTCATCACCCCATCACCCCCATAACCCCTCCTCACCCCGTCACCTCATAACCCTTCATCAACCCATCACCCCCATAACCCCTCATCACTCCATCCAATGTTATTAAAAATTGGCTTTAGATAAACTTTAATGCTCAAAACAAAAACCACATTCCATCTCCTACCCTTTTCCTGGTGGCAGAAAACACATCTGCAGAAGAAACGCCAAAGCAACCAAAGACAGCCAAGATGTCTCTTCCTGCCCCAGCGCCATTGGGGGCTATCTCTGGGACCTGCAGAAGAAAGGAAACATGGCGGGCTCTCATTTAATAAAATGCCATTTGCTCTCAACACATAAATAAAAATATAACAATAAGATGAATTGAAATTAAAAAAAAGGTATACAATAAATATAATAATTTGATCCATTCCATGTAATACCACATTATGGCCACTAGATGGAGCATAGAAAATAAATACTTATCTCCCATGCTTCTTTAGCGCCATCTTGTGGCCATAATGTGATATTACATAAAAAACATTCAAAAATACAATCGCTTGTAAAGAAACGACTAAAGAAGGTTCATTTTGGAGTATATACCTGTACAGAGCGAATGTTCACAGATATTTGTTCAAATATAGACCCCCTGCATGTTTGCTGGTATCTGTGGCCTCAATGAGGAGATTCACCCCTCTATATGTCCTGGTGGCCATTGTCACACAATAGAGAATGAGGGCCAATTCAAAAATGTCAAGATGTCACCGGATCAAACGCTGAGGGAAGTTCTCCAACCTGTTGGGTGGGACACATGTTCCTGGGACAACACTCAATATCCAAGCCCTGATGAAGGGGGGAGAATTAAGGATTTTTATTGTGACTTCCTTCGCGCGAAATAAAGATTTACTGGACTTACACTTTATCTGTGGCACCATCTCCACACTTTTTAGACTACTTTGGGGACCCCAAAGGATACCCCCATTGACCGAGAGCTGCCTCAAAAATGTAGATCTAAAGTCTTCGGGGTCCATTTATAAACAATTCACAAAGGCATTCGTCCTGCGAAACTCTGTGAATGTTCGTTCTGTGCGAACGGAGGCAAAAACAAACCTTCTTAGTATATTTTCTTTTAAGGTCGAATGTAATCTTAGGAAAATACCTCATTATGGCCTCTAGATGGAGCAGAGGAGCATAAGAAATAAAGATTTAATGTATTGAGATGTAATGCCTCATTATGGCCACCGGATGGAGCAGAGGAAATAAACACTTATTTCCTATGCTGCTCACCTCCATCTAGTGGCCATAATGAGGTATTACATCTCAACACATTAAATCTTGATTTCTTATGCTCCTCTGCTCCATCTAGAGGCCATAATGAGGTATTACATCTCAACACATTAAATCTTGATTTCTTATGCTCCTCTGCTCCATCTAGAGGCCATAATGAGGTATTACATCTCAATACATTCGACCTGAAAAGAAAATAAAGAGTGTGTAAACCCTCAGATTGGACTTTTGTTTAGAGGCATTTTATAAATTGTAAATAGATAGATAGATAGATAGATAGATAGATAGATAGATAGATAGATAGATATTGTATTTTATATGGGAATAATATATAACTGGGGTGGATATAAGTGATTTCCCCATTCACCGTAGAGCGTTCCGTATAATATCTGCCGTGTTGCTATATATAGTTCTGATGTGCACTTAGTGAAGACGCTTAAAATAAGCCTCAGCTCCGCAGATTATCACTCACAGCAGATGTTTTCTGGAGTCCGGTGTTCATGAAGTCTACCCAGGGCCACCAGGTTCCTCAGAATTTCCTATCGATGTTGTGAATGGCGGGTGTGACACTTTCCATGATATACTTAATTTCTGTGTTTGCACCACCCTTCAAATTTCAGCAGGCTAGCAGATTCCTGTGCGGAAACACTGACAGCAGACGCAGCGTTCCATTATTCCTCCAAACTTTGTGTGCAGGCCTCGGAAACCTCCTCTGACACTTCCCCACTGTGCACAGAGACATGAAATGGCCTCGCCATCCCTCCCCCACAGGCACACATCAGCTGCAATTTCAAGGTCCGCTGGTTTCTGCATGCGTCTACTGTATGCAACCACGCTGGCAAGATGCGTCTTAGGAGGAGGGAGAAGAAGCAGAGCCCATTGATGATATGAATGAGAGAGAGAGAGAGAGAGAGAGAGAGAGGGAGAGGGCCTGAAATCACACACCTATAGAAGACCACTTCCTGTACTCACCTGGTGACACCGCTGGGCTTCAGATGGCTGCTGGTACTCCTATATACTCAGCTCTTTATACAACGGGTACCATGGATGTGTCACAAAAGCATAAATACATATTTTACATAAACATTATAATATCTATCTATCTATCTATCTATCTATCTATCTATCTATCTATCTATCTTATCTATCTATCTATCTATCTATCTATCTATCTATCTATCTATCTATCTATCTATCTATCTATCTATCTATCTATGTATCTGTTCTTGGCTTTAACTCTGTGTGTTGGGTCCCTATAGCAAAATTATTAAGTTACGTGCCATCTTTGTAATCTATCTCAAAGGCAATTCCCCTAATGATACAAAATACACTTATGCTTTTAGTGTAACTGTATAGAGATTGACAAAATCTATCTATTTTTCTACCCCCTAATTATATCTATTTACCCTCCCTTATCTCCATAACCCTCCCTCTCCATAACCCTTCCTCATCTCCATAACCCTCCCTCTCCATAACCCTTCCTCATCTCCATAACCCTCCCTCTCCATAACCCTTCCTTAACTCCACAACCCTTCCTTATCTCCATAACCCTCCCTCTCCATAACCCTTCCTCATCTCCATAACCCTTCCTTTTTTCCATATCCCTCCCTCTCCATATCCCTTATTTATCTCCATAACCCTGCCTCTCCATAACCCTCTCTCTCCATAACCCTTCCTCATCTCCATAACCCTCCCTCTCCATAACCCTCCCTTATCTCCATAACCCTCCCTCTCCATAACCCTTCCTCATCTCCATAACCCTTCCTCTCCATAACCCTCCCTTATCTCCATAACCCTTCCTCATCCCCATAACCCTCCCTCTCCATAACCCTCCCTTATCTCCACAACCCTTCCTTAACTCCATAACCCTCCCTTATCTCCATACCCTTCCTTATCTCCACAACCCTCCCTCATCTCCATAACACCTCCTTGTGCAAAGTCAGAGAGCACACAAAGTTATCACAAGCTCACAAGAGTTCTGGCAGGATGAAGAACGTTTTGCACGTATTGAACACATATAACAAGACATATTATACAGACCAAAGGGAGGGAATAAGAGAAGTTCATCGTCAGGGTTTCCATACACTTTAAAGCTGAACTCCGGGCAGATAGAAAATATAGAAATCAATGCAGCTCTGTAACCATTAATACATGATTGTACAATATTAGAGGGGCGAGCGTGAAGATACTGAAAGGGACCAAACAGATACATTCTTTCACTTATCCTGATGAAGGATACTTTTTTTTTTTAAGGTGACAGCTATTTGTAGCCCAATGAGATTTAAAAGTGACAGTCACGTGACTAAAATGACGACACTGATGGTAGCCCAAAGTGCAGTATCAATTGAACTTCTCCTAATTGACCCCCCTTTGGTCTGTTAAATATAGCACTGAAAGTGTTAAAGGAGAAGTATGATGGTAGGCAACCTCGGCGCTCCAGCTGTGTTGAACCTCCAAATCCCATGATGCCTCCGCCTCTGGGAGTCATGCCTGTGACTGTCAGCCGTGCAATGCCTCATGGGACTTGTAGTTCCCGCAACAGCTGGAGTGCCCGGGTTGCCTACCCCCGGTCTAATGTATGATATTACCTTGAGACAGAATCATGTAATTGTTTAGCCATGCGTCTTTGGACATGAGCAGTATCTGGAGCCCAATTCCCAGTGCAGACCGAGCGACGGTCGGAGGAGGCCATTACAGAACGAGCGTTCAGCCCCCCCCCCCCCCCCTTTTTTTCTGTGTTTTTTTTCCACTTTCAAACTCCCCGCC
>NW_017306349.1:653191-654132 GCF_000935625.1 Nanorana parkeri | reverse complement strand
CGCGTTCGCCCCCCCCCCCCCTTCTTTTTTGCTGTGTAATGGCCAGGGCCGGATTAAGAGCATCATGGGCCTGGTGCTGTTGGTCGGTGGCATGGGAAGTAGCTCTCTAATTAGGCGACCGCTCGCTCCTCGCTGGTGCCCTGCGAGGCTCCAGCTGGTCGGCTGCCTGTTGTGCCTGATTAGAGAGCCGCCAGCACCTCTCGGCCCGATTGTGTTCAGCCCGCCTGGCCTGGATTGCCATCGGGCATACTTACAAACTGGCCCGGCTGGGCCTATTTTCAGTGGTGCGCCTGGAGATGGAGCTATGTCAATCTGGCCCTGGCTGAGGCCACACTTTCCCTACACCAGAATCGCAAATCGGAGCATGCACTTAACTCTTATCGGCTAGCTTGGTTCCCACTTCTCTCCGGACTTAAAACATCTCCCCATGTTATAAGGCTGAGGAGAAGGGGAGTTGTAGTACTGTCCTGGGATGACAACGCTGCTCCTTCCTGCATACAGTACAGTAGCGAGTGTTGTCCCCCTAGGACAGGAAGTGTGTTACTGGCAGGATCATCAGGTGAAAATAAAGCTGGGAAAAAAACAGAAAAAAAGAAAACGAATGCAGCCGCCACATCAAAGGACTGCTAACCTTTGTTCTTGGGATTAGCTATGCCTCAAGAGCAGCCTTGCAGTTAATACAGTTGAACAGGGGGGACTCAAAGCAGGGAGGATGCCTCCCTTCAACAGTGCATGATGGGCTTCTGTTTAAAACTGGGGAACCTCCTTAACCAGTTGACATCCGCGGTGTTAAACCCCCTTCCCATCCAGGCCATTTTTCAGTATTCAGCGCTGCGGTACTTTGACTGACATTTATTCCGTCATGCAGCGCTGTACTGAAATGAATTTGATACCCTTTTTTGGGGACAGATAGAGCTTTCTTTTGGTGGTATTTATTCACC
>NW_017306349.1:652237-652588 GCF_000935625.1 Nanorana parkeri | reverse complement strand
GGGGGCGGGTACAGCTGGCTCTGCCTCTAGATAGACAGAGCCAGCTGTCACTCACGCAGCTGGGCGGATCCCGTCGTCTAAGTCGGGATCCGCTCCGGCTGCGGCGTCTCAGTATATAGGGAGCTGTAGCTCGCGGTATACTGAGCTTAGGGTGACGGTAGGACGCTAGTTTGTGTCCTCCCGTTACCCTAAGGAGAACTATGGGGAAAAACACTGACCCCATAGTTCTCCTTTAATGAGACTGGTGCCAGAAGAACAGAGCTCCCTGCAAAGAAGAGAGCTCTGCGGCCCACCCTGGCAGCCTTTGCAGTATTGAAGAAATACAGCTGGTTAAAAGAGAAGTCAGAATCT
>NW_017306349.1:649622-650897 GCF_000935625.1 Nanorana parkeri | reverse complement strand
GGTTCGTCCCGCTGCTCTTACACAACACAGTACTGGCTTAGGACGGTAGATCAAACCACTGAGCTCAGCAGGGCGACCCGGCATCCAGCACTCTCCTCCTTTTGGGGGTTTTATGGTATACCAAGCTTTACCAAAGCAAGTCAGCTTGATTATAAAACAGTCCTGGATAATAATAAAAATAATAACTAGGGATGCGCCGATACAAGTTTTTCGGTATCGAGTACGAATACCGATATTCTTTTTCGGTACTCGCCGATACCAAATGCCAATGCCGGAAGTCCCATTAAGGAAGCCCGGGCGACGTGTAATTACTCTCCACCCAGCTTCCCGATTAGCCAGGTGGTGAGGAAGCATGGAGCCGGCTTTCTGGCCAACCAGGAAGCCTGTGGGTGGGTAATGGCTTGCTGCCTGGCTTCCTGATTGGCCAGCTTCCAAACCAATCAGGAAGGATTGGCCTGGGAAGGCCGTTCCATGCTCCCTGGTAATGAGGGAGCATGGAGCCAGCTTTCCGGCCAATCAGGAAGATAGGTGGTGTGTAATGACTCGACCCCCCCCCCACCGGCTTCCTGATTGGCCAGCTTCCAAACCATCAGGAAGTATTGGACCGAAAGGAAGTCACATGCTCCCTGGTAATGAGGGAGCCTGGAGCCAGCTTTCTGGCCAATCAGGAAGCCTTGGGGTGGGTAATGACTTGCTGCCTGGCTTCCTGATTGGCCAGCTTCCAAACCAATCAGGAAGGATTGGCCTGGGAAGGCCGTTCCATGCTCCCTGGTAATGAGGGAGCATGGAGCCAGCTTTCCGGCCGATCAGGAAGCAGGGTGACGTGTAATGATTCGCCATCTGGCTTCCTGTACTAGAAGTTCCAGTATTGGGGATAGGCATTGGAAGCACTTGGCTGAGTACAAGTACTCGCCCAAATACTCGGTGCATGCCAAATAATAATATTAATACCAGAAGATCTAGCGCCTCTCTTTGCACATTCTGAGATTTTTATGTCTGCCCTGAAGATTTCCCCTCACTTCCTGTCTGGAAAAACCACTCTCAGCAGTGACAGGAAGTGAGGGGAAAGTCTCTCTAACAGAGAACCGAAGAGCAGTAGGACCCTGTAAACGATTCCATCCAACACCATACCCCCAAAAATGCTACTTTTGTAGAGCTGCGTGGCTAAGAGTAATGCCGAATCATAGCGAACAAAAAACATAGAAATAGCCCCAAACCCCAAATGTTATTGTAAAAGTGAACAACAAATTAAAAAAAAGACAGGTTCCACCTCCA
>NW_017306349.1:645955-646878 GCF_000935625.1 Nanorana parkeri | reverse complement strand
CCAGCTTTCCGGCCAATCAGGAAGATAGGTGGTGTGTAATGACTCGACCCCCCCCCCACCGGCTTCCTGATTGGCCAGCTTCCAAACCATCAGGAAGTATTGGACCGAAAGGAAGTCACATGCTCCCTGGTAATGAGGGAGCATGGAGCCAGCTTTCCGGCCAATCAGGAAGATAGGTGGTGTGTAATGACTCGACCCCCCCCCCACCGGCTTCCTGATTGGCCAGCTTCCAAACCATCAGGAAGTATTGGACCGAAAGGAAGTCACATGCTCCCTGGTAATGAGGGAGCCTGGAGCCAGCTTTCTGGCCAATCAGGAAGCCTTGGGGTGGGTAATGACTTGCTGCCTGGCTTCCTGATTGGCCAGCTTCCAAACCAATCAGGAAGGATTGGCCTGGGAAGGCCGTTCCATGCTCCCTGGTAATGAGGGAGCATGGAGCCAGCTTTCCGGCCGATCAGGAAGCAGGGTGACGTGTAATGATTCGCCATCTGGCTTCCTGTACTAGAAGTTCCAGTATTGGGGATAGGCATTGGAAGCACTTGGCTGAGTACAAGTACTCGCCCAAATACTCGGTGCATGCCAAATAATAATATTAATACCAGAAGATCTAGCGCCTCTCTTTGCACATTCTGAGATTTTTATGTCTGCCCTGAAGATTTCCCCTCACTTCCTGTCTGGAAAAACCACTCTCAGCAGTGACAGGAAGTGAGGGGAAAGTCTCTCTAACAGAGAACCGAAGAGCAGTAGGACCCTGTAAACGATTCCATCCAACACCATACCCCCAAAAATGCTACTTTTGTAGAGCTGCGTGGCTAAGAGTAATGCCGAATCATAGCGAACAAAAAACATAGAAATAGCCCCAAACCCCAAATGTTATTGTAAAAGTGAACAACAAATTAAAAAAAAGACAGGTTCCACCTCCA
>NW_017306349.1:643189-645917 GCF_000935625.1 Nanorana parkeri | reverse complement strand
CTACGGAAACCTTTCTCATGGTGACTGACACCTGTCATCCCCGAATCCTCAGTGGAGGTGGCGCGTGCCTTTTTACGTAGTAGTGGAACTGTTTGGCATAAGGCCTTGTTCACACCAAATGCAGAGCAGATCCGGTCAGGTTTCTGCACACGCAGTGCAGTGGGTTGTGCCGCGTTTCTGATGCGCTTTTGCCGTGTTTTTGATGCGTTCCGGGCCATTTTTGGTTAAGTTTAACATGGGCTTTTAGGCACTTGCATGCGTTTATGATGCGTTTTGCATGCGTTTTTGATGCGTTCCAAAGCAGATCCAGAGCAGGTAAAATAGGGCTTGCCGCCGTTTTTTCACCTGCTCTGGATCCGCAAGCTGCGATGTGAACTGGAGCTCAAAATATCATAGGAATACATTGGACGCAGTTTTGATCCGGTCTGCACCTGCTCTGCTCTGGATCTGCTCCGCGCTTGGTGTGAACCAAAATACCATAGGAATACATTGTACCATGGGATATACATTGCGCTTGGTGTGAAGAGTGGCGCCATTCGTTTCAAAGTATCCATTCCAACCATTTCAAGTAACAATTTGGATAAAAAGTTTCCTCAAAAAGTAGCATGCGATCTGGTCTCCGCGTGTCAGATGACAGCAGTATATAATGGGGGGGGGACTTACTGGTTACTCTTCTGACTTGTGAGCGTACATTGTCTGATTGGAGAAGAAAGTCAGATACTGAAGACGTGAGCTGCACCACGGCGACCAATTACTGGCAACCTAAAAATGGAAAGATCAAGCCAGAAATAAGTCCATTCGTTTGGTAATAAATCCTTGGAGGCAAAAAAGGAAGTGACAGTTATTAGCCCACAAAAAATGACAGTTAACTTATCATAGCTGTATATATATATATACTGTATATGCATAAAACTGCAGATGAGGATGGCGCCTGCCCGTGCGCTTATAAATGGATGCACATAAGTAGCAGGGATCCTGATGTATATACTAGGCTGCGTATGAGAGGGAATGGGGTGTGCATACCTGGCTCTTCATGGGAGGAGCTTCCATATGATCCTTATGGCTATAAAGGGCTAAAGGGACAGGCTGGAGTGTATACAGGGCTGCTTATGGAGGGGGTGGCTACTGGTAAATATGAGGTGGGAGGGGCTCTTGATGTATTTACATGGCGGTGTATGAACAGGGGTCTAGTATGTGAACACTGGGGCCAATTTATAATACATATTTAGATATATACTAGGCTGCATATGAGAGGGAAGGTGGTGTGTATACCTGGCTCTTCATGGGAGGAGCTTCCATATGGTCCTTATGGCTAGAAAGGTCTGAAGGGGCAAGCTGGAGTATCTACAGGGCTGCATATGGGGGATGGGGGTGTCTACTGGTACAAATGAGGTGGGAGGGGCTTTTGTTGTATTTGCACGGCGGTGTATGAACAGGTGTCTGGTATGTGATCACTTAATAGTTACACTGGGGCCAAATTATAAATATATATTTAGATACAGTATATATATATATATATATACTTCACCAGCCCTGCCCCATATCCAGCCATGTGCATACACCAGAGCCTTCATGTGCAGCCATGCACAGCGGCCTCATGAGGCCCCTCCATATCCGGTAAGCGCCCCCACCTCCCCAGTATCAGCCTGGCTTTGCCTCGGCAGTGACGGCGCAGGGTTGTGGATTGCCTGAGATCACCGCAGCAGACAGGACAGTCTCCTGGGTTGGGTTGCCACCCGTCCGCGATTCACCAGGACAGTCCTGGTTTGGGATCCTGTGCCCGGCTGTGAGCCCGCCTCAGAGTCCTGGGTCACTTTTAAGAAGCAGACCAGAGCTGATTGAGGTCAATGAGATTGGGTCAGGGGCAGCAGGGAGGTATCATCAGATGAAGCTATATAAGAATGTTCCAGAGATGTCTTCCTATTATCACCCGTCCCTCCTTAGCTATAAACATGCATGGCCAGGCAATCTGAATGTGCATATTTATGGATCTCCCGGCAGTCTGATGGTGCCTGCACATCGAAATCCCCTCTGCTGCCCTTTGACCTTCTCATGGAGACCATCTTTCAGGGATAGATTCTGAGGCCGGCCAGAAACATGTGTTTTTTTCTTGTTCATCCCGGAAACAATCATTTGATTTCCCCCTCCATGCTACACCCCGTGGATGTGGGAATCTCCCCTGCTGCCCATTGTATTCTGACAGCCAGCACCTGCCGCCTCAGCTGTCACTGTACAGCTGCAAATTTCCGCCCCGGCTCATTCAACAAAAGTCAAAGGAAATGCAGAGCCACCCACAGCTGGCATTTCAGGTGAGTCAGCAGAGCTAAATATGATTTGGGCTTCAGAAGGTTCCTGTCCCTTTAAACACTGTTGCATGCAACAGCATTTCTCCCTGGCCAGCTGCGCACAAAGTGGCGGCTGTAATGCCAGGCGCAGATGTGCTGTCAGACCACCGAGCCTCAAGGCGGGCGGCCACGCTCGGTGGAACCTATTCTTCATGTCTGGGTGGGCTCCAACCGTTCATTGTAACAAAGTCAAACTGTCTGCATCCGAATGAGAGAGAGAATCCGGCAATGAGAAGCTGTGACACCCACACAATGGAGGCCAGACATAAACACAGACAAAGAAGGAGCCCGAGGAACCCTCCAACATACACACTGCCATCTGTGCACATTGTGACAAGTGAGGGGAGAGAGAGAGGGGGGGGAGAGAGAGAGAGAGGGGGGAG
>NW_017306349.1:640365-641361 GCF_000935625.1 Nanorana parkeri | reverse complement strand
AGCGAAGGGGAGGGGGGGAGAGAGAGAGAGGGGGAGAGAGAGAAGGGGAGGAGGGGGCGAGAGAGAGAGAAGGAGAGAAAATATAGAGAAAGAAGATAGGAGAGAAGGAGGTGGGAAAGAGAGAGGGAAGGGGACAGAGAAATAGAGAGAAGGAAGGAGAGAAAATATAGAGAAGAATAAAGAACGAAGGAGAGAGAGAAAAGGAGAGAGAAAGAAAGAAAGAAAGAAAGAAAGAAAGAAAGAAAGAAAGAAAGAAAGAAAGAAAGAAAGAAAGAAAGAAAGAAAGAAGGAAAGGAGAAAGAGCAAGAGAGAGAGAAGGAAGGAGAGAAAATATACATAGGAGAAAGTATGAAGGACAGAAAGGAAGAGAGAGAGAGAGAGAGAGAGAGAGAGAGAGAGAGAGAGAGAGAGAGGAGAGAAGGAGAGAGAGATGGAGAGAGAAAAGGAGAGAAAGGGAAGAAGAGAGAGAGAAGGAGAGAGGGTGGGGAAGAGAAAGATTTAATCTTAATGTATCCCCCTCTCTCATTGATATATATACACACACCCTTTCACAAACACACACTGTATACACAAACACACACTGCACATCTTTAATGCAACATGTATGCTCAGCATTATTCTACCTCTCTCTGTTGATTCCTTTTGGGGTGCACACTTTTGGGGTTTCCCTCCTTGCGTATCCAGCCGTCCACAGTGGGCCCCCCTCCCCCTTTAATCTTCAGCCCGGCAATCTACCATTCCTCCCATCCGATCGTATGAAAAAATCTACAAACGCCCAGCGATCCTCCCGGCGTCGTTTCGGGGTCCTGGCTCTGTAGAGAATCCCATTGATTGGTGGATGTGACAACCCATGGGCTCCCCGGCCGCTCTCGAATTCGTACGCTTTCGCCCCCCTCGTATCCCGCTGCACGAAAAGTCCGGCAGGCGATGTTGAATAAAACGGTGGCGCGTCGGTGCTTTTAAAGGTAGAAGTAGACCCGGATAATAATCCCCCCC
>NW_017306349.1:639714-640105 GCF_000935625.1 Nanorana parkeri | reverse complement strand
GAGAAAGTGACCCGGGTAAAATACCCCCCCCCCCCCGGTGGGTTTTCCGCCAAGGTATAAGTGTGGCGATGAGTAGTCGTTAAGCTGGCGACTGGTTTACGCGTTGTGGCCTTTGTCCTTTTTTGTTTTTTTTGGTGCTGTCAAAGGGTGCCTATTCCATATGCGGGAGGGAGAGCTGGCTGACATCAGTCGGCAAAAGAGGGAAACCCCCCTCCTCCTCCTCCTCCTCCACCCCTCCTCCTTTTACTCGCCCATCACACCTCCCTTCCATTCCCATTATTTCAAATTCTAAGATTGCGTTCATCGTTTCGCCTCGCTGGCGGTGCACATTGCACGCTCCACTATCGCTCCGGATAAATCCCTTTAACACTCTGTTACTAATCATTCCATC
>NW_017306349.1:629795-639584 GCF_000935625.1 Nanorana parkeri | reverse complement strand
CCCAATCCCATTAGATATCAATTAGATACAGTATATATTTTGTAGAGTAAAAATTTTGCAACAATGACAGTTACATAAAATTGCAACAATGACAGTTAACAAAGAATCCTGCCAGGGTATTAAAAGCATCAAACGATGCTGCGGATGCAACGTTGCATTGTGCGGTGCATGTGGCATGGAATAAAGCCGCTCGCTCTTCCGATTCTCAAATTAGGGAACGTGTACGGCTTAATTCTAGCCTCCTACAATGATGTTATGTTGGCATGACCTACGTGTGCTCAGAAATTGTGTACATGGCTTTTCATGGACCGTTTTCTGCTAAAGGAGGCATGCGCGACATCCTTCTAGACGTGCAAGGCATGCAATACCCATGTTGGCCACAAGGTGGCGCTGCAACGCTGACAATTGCTGCCTGACTGCAACAGGTGGGATGGATATCATTATCAATATCATGCAATCAAAAGCAACGATCAATGTGCGATTCGATGGAAATGGTCAAAATGTTTGCTGAACATGGCCGCTCGCGATCGCTTTTCGATCGCCTGCACCAGTTTCGATCGATATGGGTGGATCTGGGGGAGCAGCCCGATCAAGGAGATCAATCAAACTTCCAATCGGTCTGGTTGGAGATCCCATATGTAGTTTATATAATACAAATAGTTACGGAAATTTTTGGTCAAAACCGAACTTTACATAAAAAATGGCGCTTTGTGGATTGAAAATGTTGCGCAACCGATATGTATTTTATTGATCTATCGGCGCATCTGTGGCCACCATTACACATGAGCCACCTATCTTGCGTCTGTGGGTCCTCATTGATTTGCCGAATAACACCCACCCATCAAGGCATTTTGATATTTGCATAACTCCTCCCAAGATCCAGCCCACAAATTGCTGCTCCTTAGATTTGGCGTCTGCATTCGTTTTCTTTTCTTTTTTTTCAAGCATGCTGACCTGCGATCCAAGCGCACCCATCCAGACCTTACTGCTGCATCAGGGTGTACTGGGAGGTCGCACGCTGACATGCATTGTGGTGAGGCTGCCCATGCAACACAACGCAGCCCGTTATGATGCACGGTTGGTGCGCTGTATGCACTGAAACGCACAGGTAGCTAGGTGCAAAATTCAAAATGCATTTCACGTATTACTGTACGTTGGGGTAATGTGTGCGTTATAACTTGCGGCAGAATGCGCTTTTCAATGCACATAGCGGTGAATTCCTTTGCTTGATCTTTGCTCATTTGAATCAGCCCCATTGCAACTGAGGAATTGCTTCCACTCCCCCCCCCCGCGTGAGCATCTCAGGGTCGGCAGGGATGGGGGGAGCAAGAGGAATCACATCCAAAGGGATGCCGGGGGTGCCCTCTTATAGAAGGCGTCTTGCATCTGGTTGAGTGAGAGCTGCGCTGACTGTTACTAGGTGAGTTGGATTCATCCAGCCAATCGCTAATATCCATCATCGGCAAAACGTAACGCGCGTCCAACGATGGATGCTGGACAGTGTAGACGCACTCCATACAGCTCGAATCGTCAATCTTCATTTATGGGTGAACCTTTTTTAGTGTTAGTGTGCTTATAGTGATGATTATATGACACTTAGCGATTTTCGCAAAACATCAAAAGCCCATTACCACAATCATGGCCAATTAAAGCCCAGCGTCGGGCACTTTTTTTAAAATAAATGGCTGCCCAGCAGTGGTGGAAGAAGAAGAGCCGCCCTGGCTGCAATACTGCCCAGCACTGTCCCCCCACCCGCAATATTTACATTTGGCCACTAGATGTCGTCAGTCTTCTGAGTTGACTGACAAAGCATCCTGTAAGTGCAGGAACATCGTGAGCCCGCCCCCGAGGGGGTCATCTTCTTAACCATATCTTACAAGAACGGGCCTGGATTTATCGCCCACAAATGTGTCTGATTTTTAGAACTAGGAAAAATATATGACGTGCATTCTCTCCTTCCCTTCCACGTGCCCAGCAACACAACCACAAGATCCACAAGAACCATGACTCCCAAGAGCCGGCCCACTGCTTGCATCAGGGCTGGATTGGATTTCAGTTCTTGCAATCATGGAGGGTCAGCATCACAGCTGGCCGTTACCTAGGGTGGTGTGCATGCAAATGCTGCCTGCTTAGGAACGCCCACTCCTCCAGACTAACACCCACCCATCAAGGCATTTTGATATTTGCATAACTCCTCCCAAGAACCAGCCCACTGCTTACATCAGGGCTGAGAGCTCTTGAGAGACGTACCGAAGCAGGGTGCTGTGATGTTTTCAGGGAGCTATGTACTGCACCCTGCTGGCCCCTCCCACCAGCTATGATCTGCCTGCATTGCTTAGAGAAGCACTAGCAGAGGACTAACATGATGGAGTCCTTGTCCATGAGAGCCGAGACCCAGCATTCTAAGATGGCACACTGTCTGCCATGTGGCCCAAGTATGTGTGGTACCCACCTTCCATGGGGCACGGACTGAAAGATGTAAGAGGCTAGACGCGTGCGATTCGCTTCGTTCCGAATCAAAAATTCGTACAAATTTTCCAAAATTCGGACGCATCCGAATTTCCCAATCCCAATGCGTCCGAATGCGTCCGAATCCGAATTTTCGTTTACGGATTTCGGATCCCGTACGAAATTTGGTTAAAAAACTAAATTGAATTGGACATGTGACTTTTCTGGCCAATCAGATGTGGTTTTCGGTTGAATGCCTCCAAATGGGTCTGAATCCGAATTTTCGAATTGCATTTGAGTATTTTTTCTAAAAGTGCGGTTTGTTTATTGACTTTGAATTTTAACCCTTTAGTGAATGAATAGGGGTACAAGTACCCCTTACTCATTCACAAGGGGAGGGGCGGCATCTGGGTGCTCCCTTAATTAGGGGTACCCGATGCAAATAAGCCCCCTTGCCCGCAGACCCCCACAACCACCGGGTCAGGATTGTGGGGAAGAGGCCCTTGTCCCCATCGGCTCCCAATGCTGAGGGCCAGCAGGCTGTAAGCCCTCCATGGTTTACGCGTTCCAGGGGATTGGTTCTGAGGAAGGAGGCGCGTCCTCTGAAACGCATAAACCGTGGAGGGCTTACAGCCTGCTGGCTGCGGCCTTTATGAATCATCCGTGTTTTTGTTTACCTTTGTAACTACATGTCTGCTTATCCCATGTGCTTGTGAGTATGGTCTTAGCTGATTTTACCGATTAATTAAACTGTTTCACACGATAGAGGCGCTCCTTTTGTTTTTTGTTTCAGTCTGTTAGGAATATTAGGGGGGACCCCACGTTTTCCCCCCCATTTTGGGGGGCTGGGGTTCCCCTTTAAAATTCCCACCAGACCTAAAGGGCCTGGTATGGATTTTGGGGAGAACCACACGCATTTTGTGGCCTTCACCAAACTGTTACCACAAGGCTGGAAGAACACAATTGTCTACAATGTCATTGTATGGTGTAGGATTAACAGGAGCTTCACTGAGAACACCTGAACTCAACCATTTGGAAGGGTTCCAACTCATCCCAATGGTGTTCAGTTGCGTTGAGGTCAGGGTTCTCTGCAGGACACTGGTGTTCCTCCACACCAAACTGGTCACACCATGTCTTTATGGAGCTGGTTTTGTACACAGGGGACTGTCACGGTGGAACAGAAAAGGGTCTTCACTAAATTGTGACCACAAGGCTGGAAGATTACAATTGTCTACAATGTCTTCGTATGATGGAGCATTAACAGGACCCTTTACTGGAAACATTGGAACGCAATCCTTTAGAGGATGTCCACACACGCTTGGTCTTATAGAATACTCAATTCCAAGATCTCAAAGGTGACAAACAAGTTCCTTCAAGTTCCATCTACTAAACAAAATATGATGATTATGGGACCACCTGAACTTAATAGTTTGAAGGGTTGAAGGGTGGTCCTTATACTTTTGGCCGTAGAGTTTGTCTTGCTTGGCCGGGGCAGTGACTTCCTAGGTGTGTTCATCAGACGGCAGTAGTACAAAATAACATCCTTTCCGTAATGGCATGAGGTTTGTCCTTGTTTATGGTCTCAGTGGGATGTGTACGTCTGCTCTTGATTCACAACCCGGGAACTTGAACTTGGTAGATCGATATCAACAAGAATGCATAAACCCAACTCGTTAAAACTCCCGGATAGGTTTACAATAACTGCTACCATAAAGATATAACAGGACTCCCCCAGACAATGCATGGAAGTCACAGTGATGAGAAGACAGGAAGGTGAGGGGGTGTGGGGATGGCGTTCCTCCATCATTCTCTTATTGTCCAATTCCTTCTGCTGCTGTCACAAGGCATTCAAGATCCCCTCGGCAGTGTGTTTTCTGTTTTGCTATAATAAACAGCTGCGTCTGAGGAAGGCATGTTGGACATTCCATTTACCGGGTTTCGAAGAATGGATTTCCTCTTGTTTAAGCAAATAAAACTTATTGTGCGCACGTAGCGCCCGTACCGAGATCCCACCAACCATCGCTGAAGTTCTCTTTTAGTTATGTGTCCTGGAAATCTCTAGTATTCTAAAAATTGGGAAATGGGGGAGTGCCAGATTGGCTATTCCCATATATTTGTATTTATCCAATTTCAAATGTAACAATATATATACAAATCTAACCATATATTATACATGTTGCATTCATTTTATCCAAAATATCCATACTTTACCCATTGGACCATGTGGTAGAGATGTTTGGTTGGCTGTGTCTTGACCAGTTTAGGCCAACACGTCTGCCCCATCCACCCATTGATACTTATGTTTGTAGCACTACCCCATTGCTCCATCAAGCCCTACCTGGTGCTTCAGGTCTGGAAGACCATGTGACCTCCTCCCCTTCCTTCCATGATGGGGCTAGGGTCTGATCAGCCAATTGCCAGGTCCAAACACTTGACAGGAAGAAGTTCTCTGCCTCTAGATAGGCAGAGCCAGCTGCCACTCACGCAGCTGGGAGGATCCCGGCACAATTGTCAGGATCCGCTTCAGCTGCGGCGTCTCAGTATACCGCGAGCAGGAACTTGCGGTATACTGCGGCGTCTCTGAATACCGCGAGCTACAGCTCGCGGTATACTGAGCCTAGGGTGACGGGAGGACGTTACCTCCTGTTACCCTAAGGAGAACTATGGGGAAAAGCCTTAACCACATAGTTCTCCTTTAACACTCTTTAGGCTTTTAAAGGAAATGTAGGGAAGGTGATGGTCAGTGGGTGGGTGGTTGTTCTTGGGCTTGGGTCTAATCAGCCAATTGCCAGGCCCAAACAGGACAGGAAGAAGTCCTTATGTTCTGTAGGCTTTACAAGGAAATTGGAAGAAAGTGAGTGTCAGTGGGTGGGTGGCTGTTCTTCTAAGAGAACCTGTCCCTTTGTCCTTCATGGGTAGACTACTGAAGTCTCTTCAAATATAACCTTGCTAAAGCTTTGTGCATCATAAAAAAATCAATTTTTACATAAAATGGTTTCATTTTGCTCATCTGATCTTCTCCAGCCTTTCAGCCACTTCCTGTCTACATGCACGTGCTCCCATGTTGGCTGCACATCATTGCATTGGACCAGCTTCCTGGTAGTAACAATTGTGGACCATACCTGTGCCATTATGTGAATACAGTCTCTTGTAGTCTCCATCAGACGCCTGTGTGACAGGGTGACAACGCAGGAGAACAACTGGCTCACCCCATACACAGGAAGTGCCTGCACAAGGACCTTCATGGCAGGATCACCAGGGATTGATATAATGAGAACTGCAATTTAAAAAGATTGAGAACAACTTTTGGAATGACATGCTAAAGCTTTTATGAGAGTTTAATGATTAGGTTTACATCTACTTTAAAGCCAGGTTGGACACTCCACAGACCTCTGACCTCCTCCCTCCTTGCTGACACCCCCTGATGCATTTTATTCATTCTTTTTAGTAGTCACCATTTACAGTTGTCTTTAAACTGGTCACATGACACGCTGGATCCTCTTCCTCCAGCCTTATGCTGTAGAGAACAATACGACATCATTGTAAGGCACTGTACTCTGCAACATTCTCCTGTGAGCCCAGAGCAACCAAGGGGGCGGGTCCTTGACATCTAAAGCTCACAGGAAGTGAACCCTGGCCGTCATGCAACTCATCAGATGACCGGCTGCAGCAAGTCTATGGGGGACAGTCTATGAAAATGGGAGTTGGACCTTAACCCATAAAACCCATACAATAAAGTAGACAAAACTGGCATTTTCCAATAAAAAGTTTATTTAATTAATTAGTTACATTTTAGAAAAAAATGATTCCATTTTATGATACAATATATACATCGGAAGGGTTTTCACACCTAAATGTTAAAGCTGAACTCGAGGCAGCTATAAAAGACGCCAAATAATGCAGCTCTGCAATCAATATTCAATAATCAGTATATGTGTTTTTTATTTTATTTATGTATTAAATCCAAGCAGGGCAAATGCCTGAAATTGACTTAGTGGTGGCATCTTGCAATCCCTGTACAGCAGAACTTAGAGAGGGGAAGCAGTGGCTGAACAATCACCATAGCGACCCAGGCAGCCGCTATGGGGCCCAGGGCACAGGGGGATCCGGCCAGGACGATGAACAAAGGGGTCCCTCTGATGCCGAGCGTGTCACCTGGGTCGCTATGGCATCACAGGCCGCTGGCTGTCACTCTCGGCTGTGAGGAGAAACGCGCCACTGTTCAGATAACTGACAACCTGTCTGTGATCTGTGCAGCGGCGCGTTCCTCCTCACAGCGGCTGCTGAGTCAGTGAGAGCTAGCAGCTGCGGTGGAGGAGGCTGGCGTCGGCAGCGGAATAGAAGGCGGGGCCCGGCGTTGGCAGAAAAGGAGGAGGCGGGGCCCGGCAGAGGAGGATGCCAGGCCTGGCGGCGGTGGAGGAGGACGAGGCAGGGACCGGCGGTTAAGGAAGCTGAGAGCGGATCGGGGCTGACAGGTAAGAGGTGTGCAGGGGTGCAACCAGCCCACCTGAGACCTTGCAGAGCCCACCATAGACAGTCTATGGTGGGCTCTGCAGGGTCACTCTCAGGTGGGCTGGTTACACCCCTGCAGGTGGGTGTGTGGGGTCTCAGGTGGGCTCAGCAAGGAGCATAACTAAAAATCACAGGGCCCCATACAAAACTTTGCTATGGGGCCCTGTGATTTCTAGTTACGCCCCTGAGGGGAAGGAAGAAGCAGCACAAGGACGCAATTAGGTGTCCTGCATTAAAAGGAGCAAGATGATAGGAGGAGAGAGCAGAGTGATAGAGAGATAAGCCTATCAGTCTGCAGCTTCTCCTGTCCAATCACAGGGTGGGTATAAGAGCTGCAAGTGAAAGTGAAACTGTGCAATTACAAATCCTTTACCAGGTAGACCAGCTCTTGTATATAGCTGTTTGCCTGGAGTTCTGCTTTAAACCCTATAGACCCATCAAAAAAAACATTTTTGCATCAGTTTCATGACTAATATACCCTTGTTGGCTGTTTCTTAAATAAAATAAGGAATGATGTCAGCTGCTGAACAGGAAGTGGGAGTTTTCACCAGAAGTTTTATGATTCCCGAGAACTTCTTCTTTCAGAAATCTGCAGAAACAGAAGAGAAATGGTTCCTAATTTCTAATTTTATAGAGGAAATGAACCCAAAAAAAACCCTTTTCTCTGTGTTAACATCCGTTTTCCGTAATGCCACAAAAACTTTACCACTTTACATGTGATCAATTCACTTTTAATGGTGACATATAAAAGGACACAGAGATTGAGAGCCCAAAAACAAGACCATTCAATTGTAGGCAGTTTTAACGCCCAGTTTCCCATCCCCCCCCCCCCCTTATTGTTTGGCTGTCCCCAGTGGACTCAACTCTCCATGATCATACAACCCTTTTTCTGTGAGGTTGGGCAATTGTGGACACATCATGCACAATATTAGGGATAAACTGTATGGCAGAAGATGTGGACACCTGACCATAAACCCTATATGAGCTTGTTGGACATCCCATTCAAAAACCATGGCCATTAATATGGAGTTGGCCACCATTTGTGGCTACAACATGCTCCAGTCTTCTAGGAAGGCTTTGTAGGGTGTCTGTGTGAATTTGTGCCCATTTGTGAGGTCAGGTACTGATAATGGATGAGAAGACCTGGCTCACAATCGGCGTTCATCTCAAAGGCATTCAGTAGGGTTGAGGTCAGGGCTTTGTGTAGGCTACTCAACGTCCTCCACACCAAACTGGTCAAACCATGTCTTTACACCGTAGGGCCAATTGTTTGTGGACACCTGACCGTCACACTTGTAGGAACTGGTTTGACATCCCATTTTAAAACCATGGACATTAATATGGAGTTGGCCCCCTTAGTGGCTTTAACCTTCTCTACTCTTCTGAGAAGACTTTTTGGAAGATTTTGGAGGGGGTCTGTGGGAGTTTGTGACCATTTGTGAGGTGAGGTTGAATGAGAAGACCTGGCTCACAATCGGCATTCTTCTCAAAGGAGTTCAGTAGGGTTGAGGTCAGGGGTGTGTGCAGGACACTCGAGTTCCTCCACACCAGACACCATGTCTTTATGGAGCTGTATTTGTACACAGGGGACAGTCATGTGAAGTAGGGTTGAGATCAGGGCTCTGTGCAGGACAATAGAATTCCTCCGCTCCAGTTAAGCACTCTGGTATGGGAGGAACTCGAGTGGACTTCACAAACTGGTCAAACCATGTCTTTATGGAGCTGGCTTTATGCACAGTCGTGTTCAGTAGGGTTGACGTCAGGGCACTGTGAAGGCCACTGGAGTTCCTCCACAACGAACTGGTCAAACGATGCCTTTATGGAACTGACTTTATGCACAGTCATGTTCATTATGGTTAAAGTCAGTGCACTGTCAAGGCCATTGGAGTTCCTGCACACTGAACTGGTCATACCATGTCTTTATGGAGCTGGCTTTGAACACAGGGGACAGTCATGGTGAAACAGAAAAGGGCCTTCACCAGAACCAGTTGACAACCTGCGTTCCAATTCATCCCAAAGGTGTTCAGTAGGGTTGAGGTGCAAAACACTCGAGTTCCACCAAACTGGTCAAACCATGTCTTTATGGAGTTGGCTGTATTCAGAGGGGACAGTAATGGTGGTACAGAGGGTCTTCACCAAACTGTTACCACAAGGCTGGAAGAGCACAATTGTCTACCATGTCTTCGTATGCTATAGAATTAACAGAACCTTCACTGGAAACATCGGAATTCAATCATTAAGAGGATATCCACACATCCTTGGTCATATAGAATGCTCAATTCCAAGATCTCCAAGGTGACAAACAAGTTCTATCAAGTTCCATCTACTAAGCAAAATGTGATGAGTATGTCACAGGGCAGTGCTGATTCATCCCAAACCGCACAGGAAACTGAAACAGCTGACATATTAAAAGGGTTTCATAATGGACATATTTAGCCTATGTACTTGCCCTGTAAGAACCTTCTTCCTTAGATCAGGTTGTCAATGGATGAAACCATAGAATAATAATTGAAGAAAAACAAGAGTGTTTAGATACAGGACATACCCTAGAAGTACAAACGTCATAATTGCGTTCTAACTAGGAATCTTTGAAATGTTGGAGTTCTCAGGAAACTTCAGGAAAACTTAGCCATTTTGGCTAAGTGCATTGAAGTCAATGGGAGGGGGTTCTTGGGGGTTCAGTTGGCTTTACATGGCTCCTGATGGATATACTGCAGTTCCTTATTAACTATGGACCAGTGGCAGGACAAGGTCATCTAGTGCCCAAGGTGAAGATGCCAAACTGTGTCGCCCCCCCCCCCCCCCAACCCCCGGGGGGGGAGAGGGGGG
>NW_017306349.1:626300-628681 GCF_000935625.1 Nanorana parkeri | reverse complement strand
AGATGGTGGGGTTAATAACTGCAAGCAAAAAGTCAGTGGTGTCAGTAATAGGAAAAAATGCCCCTGTGTTGGTGGTGTCATTGGGAGGGAAAATGCCCCTGTGTTGGTGGTGTCCCTGGAAGAAAAAAAAATGCCCCTGTGTTGGTGGTGTCATTGGAAGAGGAAAATGCCCCTGTGTTGGTGGTGTCACTGGAAGGAAAAAATGCCCTTGTGTCGGTGGTGTAATTGGAAGGGGAAAATGCCCCTGTGTTGCCATTGGTGTCATTGGAAGGGGAAAATGCCCCTGTGTTGGTGGTGTCATTGGAAGGAAAAAACGCCCCTGTGTTGGTGGTGTCATTGGGAGGGAAAATGCCCCTGTGTTGGTGGTGTCATTGGAAGGGGAATATGCCCCTGTGTTGGTGTCCCTGGAAGGATAAAATACCCCTGTGTTGGTGGTGTCACTGAAAGGAAAAAATGCCTCCGTGTTGGTGGTGTCATTGGAAGGGGAAAATGCCCCTGTGTTGGCGGTGTCATTGGAAGGGGAAAATGCCCTGTGTTGGTGTCCCTGGAAGGATAAAATGCCCCTGTGTTGGCGGTGTCATTGGAAGGGGAAAATGCCCTGTGTTGGTGTCCCTGGACGGATAAAATACCCCTGTGTTGGTGGTGTCACTGAAAGGAAAAAATGCCTCCGTGTTGGTTGTGTCATTGGTAGGTGAAAATGCCCCTGTGTTGGCGGTGTCACTGGAAAGGGAAAATGCCCTGTGTTGGCGGTGTCACTGTAAGGGGAAAATGCCCTGTGTTGGTGGTGTCACTGGAAGGGGAAAATGCCCTGTGTTGGTGGTGTTACTGGAACGGGAAAATGCCCTGTGTTGGCGGTGTCACTGTAAGGGGAAAATGCCCTGTGTTGGTGGTGTCACTGGAAGGGGAAAATGCCCTGTGTTGGTGGTGTCACTGAAAGGAAAAAATGCCTCCGTGTTGGTTGTGTCATTGGTAGGTGAAAATGCCCCTGTGTTGGCGGTGTCACTGGAAAGGGAAAATGCCCTGTGTTGGCGGTGTCACTGTAAGGGGAAAATGCCCTGTGTTGGTGGTGTCACTGGAAGGGGAAAATGCCCTGTGTTGGTGGTGTTACTGGAACGGGAAAATGCCACTGTGTTGGTGGTGTCTCCGGAAGCAAAAAAATGCCTGTGTCACTGGTGCAATGGGCTTTAAATGGCTTTTGTGGGGTACAGTAGTTAAGTTCCTTATCAACTATGGACCAGTGGTGGGACAAGACAGGTCAGTGCCCTGGACAAGGATGCCAAACTGTGCTCCCCCAACCCCTGAGGGGAGAAGGGGGTGGGGTTAAGAATGGCACACAATGTATCAGTGGTGTCACTGAAAGAAAAACGTGCCCCTGCTTCTGTGGTGTTACTAAAAGAAAAAAAATGCCATTGCGTTGGTGGTGTCACTGGATGGAAATGATGCCCCTGTGCTGGTGGTGTCACTAGAAGGAAATAATGCCCCTGTGCTGGTGGTGTCACTGAAAGGAAATGATGCCCCTGTGCTGGTGGTGTCACTGGAAGGAAATTATGCCCCCATGCTGGTGGTGTCACTGGAAGGAAATGATGCCCCCGTGCTGGTGGTGTCACTGGACGAATATGGAGGGTGAGCAAAAAAGCCTTTGAAGGGGGCATTCCCTTAAAGGGCCACCAAAAGCAACAAAGCCTTTGGCCAATGGGAGGCACATTACCCCAAATTGGGTTCTTATTTCTAAGCACCGCCGTTCACTTACCGGTGAGAACTTTATCCAGATCAGAAATGAAGTTTTCCAGTTCTTTTGTGTCGCCGAGTTTGGCTACAAAAGAGGAAACAAAGAACTTCAGAAGTGATACTAACGGAATTAAAATGCGACCGTTGATGTCGCGAGTCGCAAATCTTACCTTTCGGTTGGTGTCTTGATGTCATGCTGGTTACCGGGTGACTCAACGTTTCTTCGCCGTTGTAGGCGGGGCTTCTTTGAGATGAACTCCCATCTGAAAAGATACAATATATACACCGGAGAGGATGAGAAGTGTATTTTGTAAAGGAAATGGGGGCGGGGGAGGGGTTCTTATGGTCAATAATTAGACTCTGGCTGTCATTTGAATAAATTGATTGGCTGCCCCGGGGCAACATTGACCGGTCCTCATATGCCAAATTCCCCCGGCTGATAACACGATGGCAGAGCACCTGTCACCAGACCATTTATTTCAAGAACAATCTTCCCATAAGATTATATGTCCATTTATCACATTTTATGTATATTATTTAAAGCCTCGCTTGTGCAGACTTAAAAAAAGCCATGAGGCTGCTGCTCAGTGCCGCCATCTTGGATTTGATATCAGCAGCGGTCTCTAGCACAATCGCTGCTGGAGACATGGGGA
>NW_017306349.1:623420-626265 GCF_000935625.1 Nanorana parkeri | reverse complement strand
GGTGGCCACGTTTGGGGAAGTGGGGAGGGGGGGTTGGCTCTTGGTGGTCCCATTCCTGGTGCGGTTGATGGGGTGCTGTTGGTGCATTCTAAGGGCGCTCTAGCCGGCATCCTAGTGGTGCACCGCCCTGCTCTGTCCAGCATCCTGTCTAGGCCAGAGCATCCCAGCATGCTGAGAGCTAGGTGAGGAGATGTGTATGGCTCTTGTGCCAGCAACCTGTGATACTTTGGCTGGAAAGGGGACCCAAAGAGATGCCGCCTAAGGCTACAGCCCCAGGCCTGTGGCGTCACTAGGGGGGTGCGGTTCGCACCTGGGTGACACCATTGGAGGGGTGACACCAAATGACTGGCAGTTATTTTGGTGTCACCCCCTCTGAAAAGTTGGACACTCAGTCATAGCCCAAGAGCTTGACGGTTGCAGGAGAGAGGATGGGACCCGGTGGCATACTTTATGCGGCCGGGTGAATGTCCCTTTCTCTCTCTGCCGGCGTCCTTCACCAAGGTGGCTGCCGGCAGGTAAACACGCGTGATGTCATCATGCGCATGAGTGTGCACGATGACATCACGCACATGTGCAATGGCATTGCGGGGTGTCAACCGGTGGTCGCTCCGGTTGACACCACACCTTGGTACACCCATGGCAAGGAGCATCCTTCCCACTGGCCACCAATGTAAGGAGCATTCTTCCCACTGACCACCAATGTAAGGAGCATCCTTCCCACTAATCTCCAATGTAAGGAGCATTCTACATACTGACCCCCAATGTAAGGAGCATCCTTCCCACTGACCACCAATGTAAGGAGCATCCTTCCCACTGACCTCCAATGTAAGGAGCATTCTTCCCCCTGACCCCCAATGTAAGGAGCATCCTTCCCACTGACCTCCAATGTAAGGAGCATTCTTCCCCCTGACCCCCAATGTAAGGAGCATTCTTCACACTGACCATCATGCTAGTGTACAGGGAGCTGTAGATACAGCCAGGAGGGGTTCCCCTAGACCAGGAAAGTCACTGTAAGGGTTCCTCTGCTCTTTGGGGGTTCCATCCTACAATTATTCTTCGATCTATCCGACATGCCGCCTTACCTTCTGCATCACAGCTGCTACCGCTGATCAACGTGAGGTGCTGTTTGAGTTTCTTGAGGTGCTCCTCCGAATCACAAGGCCCTCTTGTAAAGTCTTGCAAGGCGTCATCGAATTCCATCAGGGTGGAAACCAAATCTTCACCTAGAGAGGCTGAGAGGACGGGGCAGTTACTACGCGGTCATACTTTCCACATTGCCTGCTGATCCAAATGTAACATTGTATCGTCGGCTTTATATCTTTCGAGAAATGTTATAACATCAGATTCATATCATTTAAAGGAGAACTATGATGTCAGGGCTTTTCCCCATAGTTCTCCTTAGGGTAACGGGAGGACACAAACTAGCGTCCTCCCGTCACCCTAGGCTCAGTGTGAGTGAAAAGCACCCCCCTCATAGTTCTCCTTTAACTCCTTCACGACGTACAGTGTACTGGCATCAGGGCTGTTTAAACAGACTCCCGGCGGCTTTTGCTGTCGCCAGGACGCTTCTACGGGCCGGTGAATGGGTCCCACCCCGCCCGCCACCCCCGCCGTGTTTCCCGGTCTACGGGCCCAGAAACCGCTTCTTTGGAGTCGGCGGGAAGCTGGGGAAGAGATGGACGAACCTCCGTTTGTTGATCCCCTCCCCGTTCTATGGGACCGGGAGCGATGTAGATTGCATCACTTCCGGTCCCATAGCTGTCATTGTTCGGCTCCTGAAGCCTGCGATCTGCACTTCAATAGCTTATTTGGAGTGTAAAGGTGATATTAAAGGTCTTTTGGACCCCCAGCATCACCTTAAAGAGCACCTGTCACCACCATCTGTTATCACATGGGGGGCTTGTAAGCCCCCTATGTGATAACAATGAAAGTAAAGTTAAAAAAAATAACAGTTTTAAAATTAACGTTAAATAAAATAAATCTAAAAATAATAAAAAAATTATTTTTAAAGTCCCCCACGAGCGTCTTCACGTAAACACGCGTCGGGTGCGCCTACGTATGAAAACAACGAACGCGCTACACATGTTGGGTATCGCCGCGCACACCGGAGTGAGAGCAATTATTCTCGGGCCAGTATTTTTGTGTAATCTCTAAACTGATGACCTGTGGGGGGCTTTTAAAGCGTCGTCTATGGATTTTTTGGGGTACTGGATGTTGTCGCCGTTTCACGGACGCACACAATTTGTGACCTGGGCATGTTGGGTATCTATTTACTCATTGTGACCTCAGCTTTTATATTTTATTTTAAGAAATGGGTATTTTGTGTTTTTGGGCATTTAAGTACATCTTTCACTAAATTTTTGGGGTTTGATAAGGAGTTTCTCTAATATCGTGCAACATAAAAATTTGCAAATGCCGCCATTTTATTCTACAGGGTCTTGGCAGAAAATATGGAATGTTTGGGGGGTTTTAAGTAATTTTCAGGCCCAAAATGTGGAATATAAAGTGTGTGAAAAAAAGGCCTCAGTCATGAAGGGGTTAATGGTGACATCACGCAAACAGAGCATGCAATGCGATACAAGAAAAGCAGCATTGCCTAAAGTGCATGTAACCCCCAAATACCAAAGCTGTGCTAATAAGATTCCTTTTTTTGCTGTGCCAGTTTTTATATCTAACAATGTGAGCAAATGTTTAGTTGATCCTGACAGTTTTTGCTCTTTCTGAAGTCTCCCTTTAACAGGGTGACCACCAGCTCCCAATGTTGCAGGAGCGTGGTCACCGTCCCGTGTGAATCACAGGGCATCCAATCCGCTGGCTGAGTGACAGATGCACTGACCATATAGCA
>NW_017306349.1:617181-623029 GCF_000935625.1 Nanorana parkeri | reverse complement strand
AAGCCAACATATACACACATTTAAATAATTAAATAATTAAGCTTGGAATAAATAAAATCGGTCAATATAAAAACAAAAAAGTATTAAAAAAAAATAAAAATAATCCTCCTTAAGCAGAACCCTATGCCCACAGGTAACCCCCAGCTGATCCAGAGGAACTTCTATTGATCATAGACTTTGTTACTGGACCAAGTAAATAATAGACACACACAATTAAAAACATAAATAAATAAATCGCAGAATAATTGGTCAAATCAAATTTTTTTTAAAAAAAATGTAAAATAGAAAAAAAAAATCTGAACCCTATGCCAACAGTTGATCCAGAGGGACCTCCTTGGATTTAGATACTTTTGTTACTGGACCAAGCAAAAGTACACAAACTTAAATAATTAAGCTGGGAATAAAATTAAAAAAAAATTGGTTGATATAAAAACAAAAAAGCATAAAAAAAATAAAAAAAACCTTCATAGGCAGAACCCTTCATATGGCCACAGTTGATCCAGAGGAACTGTTGTTGATTAGATACTTTTGTTACTGGACCAGGCAAACATACACACACTTAAATAATTAAATAATTAAGCTTGGAATAAATAAAATCGGTCAATAAAACAAAAAAGTATTTAAAAAAATAAAAATAATCCTCCTTAAGCAGAACCCGATGCCCACAGGTAACCCCCAGTTGATCCAGAGGAACTTCTATGGACTATAGACTTTGTTACTGGACCAAGCAAATAATACACACACACTTAATAAAACATAAATAAATAAATCGCAGAATAATTGGTCAATCAAAAAAATAAAAATAAAAAAAAAAATAGAAAAGATCTGAACCCCATCCCCACAGTTGATCCAGAGGAACTTCCATTGATTTAGATACTTTGTTACTGGACCAAGCAGACATACACACACTTAAATAAATAAGCTGGGAATAAAAAAATAAAAAAAACGGTCAATCTACAAAAAAAAAAGAGTAAAAATTAAATTCAATAATAAAAAACTATCAAAAAAAAAGCCAAACGTTCTGAACAGACTTTCTAACAACGTCCAGAGGACAGTCCTCGTGATCGTCTCCATCACATGCTGATATCATTCAAAAAATTATTATTTTTAAAATAAAAAATAAATAAAAGGTAAAATAAGGTGTTTTTTTGGCTTTAGTTCTCTTTTTTGGGTGACAGGAGCACATGAGGAGCGTCCGCCTTACCTTTCCTGTCCATGGCTCCTCTCTCTCCCCTCTGATCTCTCTAGCAGCACACGGAGTCTGGTCTTCTTGGTAGGCTCGCCCCGTGTGCTCCGGGTAGACCAATCACAGAGGAGGACGAGTCTGGCTGAGTCTTCTCCTAGATGTGGTCTGTGAATGGAAACACCACCCGGCTGTGAGTTTCATGGCAGCAGAAACCCGGACACAAGATGTCAGGCAGACGGGGGCAACCAAAATTAAGATAGGAGCTACTAGAGTGTTTGGGTTTCGGTTGGAGAAAAGGTGGCAACCCTAGTACCACCGCCTGCACCTCATGGTCTACCAGTACCCCCCGCTGTACCTCATGGTCACCAGTACCACCTAGGGTTGCCACCTGTCCAGGATTCACCTGGACAGTTCGGGTTTTGAATGCTGTGTACGGGTTTCATGGCAGCAGTCACCTCATGGACTACCAGTACCACCCCCCTGCACCTCATGGTCTAACAACACCACCCCTGCACCTCATGGTCTACCAGTACCACCCCCAGCACCTCTTGGTCTGCCAGCACCACCCCCATGCACCTCATGGTCTAAAAGCACCACCTTCTGTACCTCATGGTCTGCCAGTACCACCGCCTGCACCTATTGGTCTGCCAGCACCACCACCTGCACCTTGTGGTCTACCAGAACTATCTCCCTGCACCCCATGGTCTACCAGCACCACCCCCCTGAACCTCATGGTCTACCAGCACCACCCCCCTGAACCTCATGGTCTACCAGTACCACCTCTTGTACCTTAGGTCCTGTCCACCCGGAAGGATAAACCCTTTAACCACAGAGGTTCCGCCATTTAGGAGTGGGTGTGTCAGTGTTTCTGGTCTGTGTAATCCTAAAGCAGAGAGTTCAATTTCCACAGCCGTCTATCAGAAAAAGAGACCGGATGTTTCTCTGCTTGAGATTTACTTACAGGTCCCCTTCCTTGCACCTCGTGGTCTACCGGCACCATCCCCCCGCACCTCGTGGTCTACCGGCACCATCCCCCCGCACCTCGTGGTCTACCGGCACCATCCCCCCGCACCTCGTGGTCTATCAGCACCATCCCCCCACACCCTACCGGCACCACATGCTCTCTGTGAGCGACTATGTGGCCCTGAGGAAGGGACTCTGCGTCACCCCGAAACGTTGGCTTTATGACGCCTGTGACACATTGCTTCAATCAATAGGCAAGCAACGATATGCTTCTGGTGAGTGCTGGTGATCTTCATCTTCTTTTGGAACCACGGCGCTATCCGTGCGATCACTGCAAGCACCACAACTATACTGAGGACCTATCAGGATTCCCCCAATGCTAGGGGTTGCAAGGTGTGGGGACTGCAGGACCAGGGTGACAACACTACCACTTCATAGAGGGAAGGTGGTTTAGCGTTGTCACCCTCTGATGGGAGGCTGTGAAAAAAACTTGTACTTATATCACAGTATGTCCTCCCTCTTTCGATAGGCGTCATTCAATTCAAAAGACTGAGGACATCTGGTGGTGAAAAGGGAGTACTGCGGGTGACAGTGCTGGAGGAGGTTAGTCTTGCACTTTGCACCCAGCAATAGGTTTACATGCGATCTATAGCTGCCGAACTGCATTGGATGGAATGGAGGGGGGATTGTCATATATCTGATGGCTCTGTCCGCACAGCTGCAAGATGAACATGCTAGTGCACTATGTGCGGTTGCATCGGTTTAGTTTTTGAGTGGGTGACAACGCTGCTCCTGCAATGAGACACTAAAGGAGCAGTTGTCACCCTTTGTCAGGAAGCAGGTTCACTAGATAAAATTGCAAAACTTTATTAAAATAAAGCCTGCAAACAATATTATTGCAACTGTTATATATTTTTTGTCAACTCTCCCCTATAAACCTGCAAAGAAGCTGCGCACACAATGAATGTATGGAGTCCTCTATCACCTACACACAGCAATGCACAGCATAGCACCGCCCCTACAGTCAAAACAGCTCCGCCCCCACCAGCTGCTCACAGCGAGAACCCAAGACCGCCCCCTCCTCCCTCCCTTTCTATAGGAACCAGACCCCTCTGTCCTTCATTATGGGGGGGCTGTCCATCTATAGGAACCAGACCCCTCTGTCCTTCATTATGGGGGGGCTGTCCATCTATAGGAACCAGACCCCTCTGTCCTTCATTATGGGGGGGCTGTCCATCTATAGGAACCAGACCCCTCTGTCCTTCATTATGGGGGGGCTGTCCATCTATAGGAACCAGACCCCTCTGTCCTTCATTATGGGGGGGCTGTCCATCTATAGGAACCAGACCCCTCTGTCCTTCATTATGGGGGGGCTGTCCATCTATAGGAACCAGACCCCTCTGTCCTTCATTATGGGGGGGCTGTCCATCTATAGGAACCAGACCCCTCTGTCCTTCATTATGGGGGGGCTGTCCATCTATAGGAACCAGACCCCTCTGTCCTTCATTATGGGGGGGCTGTCCATCTATAGGAACCAGACCCCTCTGTCCTTCATTATGGGGGGGCTGTCCATCTATAGGAACCAGACCCCTCTGTCCTTCATTATGGGGGGGCTGTCCATCTATAGGAACCAGACCCCTCTGTCCTTCATTATGGGGGGGCTGTCCATCTATAGGAACCAGACCCCTCTGTCCTTCATTATGGGGGGGCTGTCCATCTATAGGAACCAGACCCCTCTGTCCTTCATTATGGGGGGGCTGTCCATCTATAGGAACCAGACCCCTCTGTCCTTCATTATGGGGGGGCTGTCCATCTATAGGAACCAGACCCCTCTGTCCTTCATTATGGGGGGGCTGTCCATCTATAGGAACCAGACCCCTCTGTCCTTCATTATGGGGGGGCTGTCCATCTATAGGAACCAGACCCCTCTGTCCTTCATTATGGGGGGGCTGTCCATCTATAGGAACCAGACCCCTCTGTCCTTCATTATGGGGGGGCTGTCCATCTATAGGAACCAGACCCCTCTGTCCTTCATTATGGGGGGGCTGTCCATCTATAGGAACCAGACCCCTCTGTCCTTCATTATGGGGGGGCTGTCCATCTATAGGAACCAGACCCCTCTGTCCTTCATTATGGGGGGGCTGTCCATCTATAGGAACCAGACCCCTCTGTCCTTCATTATGGGGGGGCTGTCCATCTATAGGAACCAGACCCCTCTGTCCTTCATTATGGGGGGGCTGTCCATCTATAGGAACCAGACCCCTCTGTCCTTCATTATGGGGGGGCTGTCCATCTATAGGAACCAGACCCCTCTGTCCTTCATTATGGGGGGGCTGTCCATCTATAGGAACCAGACCCCTCTGTCCTTCATTATGGGGGGGCTGTCCATCTATAGGAACCAGACCCCTCTGTCCTTCATTATGGGGGGGCTGTCCATCTATAGGAACCAGACCCCTCTGTCCTTCATTATGGGGGGGCTGTCCATCTATAGGAACCAGACCCCTCTGTCCTTCATTATGGGGGGGCTGTCCATCTATAGGAACCAGACCCCTCTGTCCTTCATTATGGGGGGGCTGTCCATCTATAGGAACCAGACCCCTCTGTCCTTCATTATGGGGGGGCTGTCCATCTATAGGAACCAGACCCCTCTGTCCTTCATTATGGGGGGGCTGTCCATCTATAGGAACCAGACCCCTCTGTCCTTCATTATGGGGGGGCTGTCCATCTATAGGAACCAGACCCCTCTGTCCTTCATTATGGGGGGGCTGTCCATCTATAGGAACCAGACCCCTCTGTCCTTCATTATGGGGGGGGGGATGTTGGGGATGATGACAGTATACTGTGGCCTGACTTTGTGTTCTCTCTGTATACAGAATTCCTCCTCTGTGTGATGCCCAGCTCCGCCATGAAGAAAAAGGTAACGTTTATTAACGCTGTCACCACATCCCACCCGGATCCAGTGATATCATCACATGTGCTTCTCCATGCAATGCAAGCAGATCATGGCTGGGGGGGGAGGGGCAGGCAGGGTGCCTGCCCCTTGAAAACATCACAGCCCCCTGCCTCAGTACTAGTCTCGAGAGTCCTGAGGCAGGCAGTAGGCAGGATCGTGGGAGGAGTTATGCAAATATTATAATGCCTTGATGGGTCGGTGTCGCTCTGGAGGAGTGGGTGTTCCCAGGCAGGTTGTATTTGCATAGGTAACGCCCACATGTGATGCTGAGCCTCCGTGATTGATAGAGCTGAAATCTAATGAATAAAAGGGGCGGGGCCAGGGACTAAAATCAATTATCCAATGAAAACAAGTTTTATTCATAAATTCTCATTAGCATGTCAGTGGGGGGCAGGGAGGAAATGGTGACGGCAAATAGAAGACTGAAGGGGAGGACGGAGGTCAGATATAGAAGACTGAAGGGGAGGACGGAGGTCAGATAGGAGACTGAAGGGAAGGACGGAGGTCAGATAGAAGACTGAAGGGAAGGACCGAGGTCAGAAAGAAGACTGACTGGAAGGACAGGACGGAGGTCAGAGATAGAAGACTGAAGGGGAGGACGGAGGCCAGACTTATGCAGACAACCTTTCTCCTTACAGGTGCTCTTGATGGGGAAGAGTGGGTCGGGGAAGACCAGCATGAGATCCATCATCTTTGCAAACTACATAGCACGGGACACTCGTCGTTTGGGAGCTACCAGTAAGTAT
>NW_017306349.1:616270-617082 GCF_000935625.1 Nanorana parkeri | reverse complement strand
TGGTGGGGCCCGGGTAGGGAGGGGGGGGGGGGGGGGGACGGACGTTCCACATTGATATAAACACTCGTCAGTCACAATGTAATCATTGGATCTTCTTCTCCGCAGTTGACGTTGAACACTCTCATGTGCGATTTTTGGGAAACCTGGTACTGAACCTCTGGGACTGCGGGGGGTAAGTACAATGCAAAGTAGGAGCCTCCATCCCTCCCTTGAACTTGAGAGGACATTATAAAGATGAGATACATGTATATGGCAGACTGGTACTAGCCGGCAACATTTACAGCTTAAAAAAAAAAGAAAATGTGCCATGAGCGAGGCGGAGCCAACATCTCTTAGTGTTTGCTAATGAGCGCCAGGTGTGCAGAGCCCCTCATTGCAGGTTCATTTCATGGAAACTGGACTTAAAGTCGTATTAAACTTTTTTTGTGTCAATAATGAATCCAGTTCAGGCAAATCTACATCGGCCGGCACAGTATTTCTTTACACTTCTAGCCCAGCACTTAGTCTTCCTGTTTCCAAAGTGCTCCAGCTCTCTCAGCTTGTCTTCCCTGAACTTCCTGTCCGGTACATGATCGCCAGGGACAGAGCAGAATCCAGCAGCTGTCCGTCATGGAGGTGCAGGGCAGTGGATTTCCTTGCTGTGCCTGTGTGTATGTGGAGACACGCAGAGGTTACTGGCACACACAAGGGTGACTCCATAGGACCCTGCAAGGGAAAGGCAACAGGGAGTTGGGATCAGCTGATTCTATGTGAGTTCTGTAGATGAGGAAGCTGAATCATGAAACCATCTCTCCTCTCTCTCGCCTCCCTCT
>NW_017306349.1:609482-616248 GCF_000935625.1 Nanorana parkeri | reverse complement strand
ATGGAGAATTACTTCACCAGTCAGCGTGACAACATCTTCCGGAACGTGGAGGTTCTGATCTACGTGTTTGATGTGGAGAGCCGGGAGCTGGAGAAGGACATGCACTACTACCAGTCCTGCCTGGAGGCCATCCTGCAGAACTCCCCCGACGCCAAAGTCTTCTGCCTGGTCCACAAGATGGATCTGGTGCAGGAGGATCAGAGGGACCTGGTGAGTGCGGGTAGACGTGACGGCGTCTAGAGGAATAGCATAGGCGGTAACCCTTCGGTAAAGTCAAGCTGCAGGTTTTTCTATGGGGATTAAAGGGGCGTGTCCAGCAGAAACTACATCTCCCATCAGCACTTGCATGATGATGGTGGCCGCAGCAGGTAGGGCTGAGCATTGCCGTGGCGCTGATTGGCAACCTTCCTCGGCTTAAGGGATCGTGTCAGTCACTGTACTGTTCTCTTCCTGATCATTATATTCAGTGGGCGGGATCTTGGGAGGAGTTATGCAAATGTCACAATGTTGTACCTTGATAGGTGGGTGTCAGTCTGGGGGAGTGGGCGTTCCCAGGCAGGCTGCATTTGCATAGGTAACGCCCACGTGTGATGATGAGCGTCCATGATTGAAAGAGCTGAACTCTAATGAATGAAAGGGGCGGGGCCACGGACAGTCAGGCTGGGGAGGAAAGTACTAGATGATGCTGGACGTCCTTCCCAACAGAGTGCGGTTGCACCGTGCCCCCCTACCAGGGAGATTTCCTGTTGCTACCTCTGATGTCTTGTTGTCTCCCCAGATATTTAAGGAGCGAGAGGAGGATCTCCGGCGTCTTTCCCGGCCTTTGGACTGCGCGTGCTTCAGGACCTCCATCTGGGACGAGACCTTGTACAAGGTGCGGAGTTTACTGCTGAGGGCCCAGAAGCTACATGGGGAGGGCCCAGAAGCCCAATCAGCTGCAGGGCGTTCCCTACCCCACAGCTGCACATAAACAAAGGGGGTGGGACGCTTGTGCTGATGTCATTGACCTTATATGGTCATATTAGTGCTATTGACCAAAATCTAACCACGTGACCATATAAGGTCAATGATGTCACTGCATCCCGCCCCCTTGGTTTACGTGCAGCTGTGGGCGGGGGAATTCCCTGACGGCAGCAGGAGGAGCTTCCTTCCATGTGCGAGGGAGCTCAGGTTTGGACCGGGATCTAGCTCCTCCCCCAGTCACTGTCCCTAAGAATTGGACCAATAAGGGCTGCGGGGTGTCATATTTATTGTTGCAGCCAACCAATACAGACCAGGGGCAGGCGGCCGCCTCAGCACTCCGACCGTTGCCGTACTACAAGTCACATGACTTTGGGAGGAGTAGGTGGGAGCTGAGCTGCTGAGTCACGGCACGGAGTGGGATCACTGCAGGGAGCGGGGCCACTGCTGGGAAGGTGGAGCGGAGCAGTTGTCACTGCTGGGAGTGGGGTCACTCCTGGGAGCGGGATCAGGGCGGGGAGCGGGATCAGGGCGCTAGTGGGATCACCGCGGGGCCACTGCTGGGAGGTTGGAGCGAAGCAGCTGTTGTCACTGCTGGGAGGGGGTAGCTGAGCCACTGCTGGGAGGGGGGAGCTGAGCGGCTGTTGCCACTGCTGGGAGGGGGGAGCTGAGCGGCTGTTGCCACTGCTGGGAGGGGGGAGCTGAGCAGCTGAGTCACTGCTGGGCGGGGGGAGCTGAGCGGCTGAGTCACTGCTGGGAGGGGGGAGCAGGGTGACGTATATGGAAGTCAATGTGGACAGCTGTGTGAGCGTCTGCCTCTCTCCCCTTGCTCCCAGGCCTGGTCCAGCATCGTCTATCAGCTCATCCCCAACGTGCAGCAGCTGGAGTCCAACCTGAGGAACTTTGCTCAGATCATCGAGGCGGATGAAGTGCTGCTGTTCGAGCGAGCGACGTTCCTGGTGAGAGATCTGCGCCCCGGGATTGTGCGTTTATCCGATTATATACGGAATGTTGTGTGACTCCGCCCCTTCCTGTCCTCAGGTCATCTCCCACTACCAGTGTCGGGAGCAGAGGGACATCCACAGGTTTGAGAAGATCAGCAACATCATAAAACAGTTCAAGTTAAGCTGCAGGTAAGAAAAGTGTCCGCGTGATACTACAAATCCCATCATGCCCTCTGCCTCTGTGGGGGGGGTCATGCCTGTGGCTGTCAGTCTGCAATGCCTGATGGGATTTGTAGTTGCGGCGCAGCTGGAGTTTGCCTATCCCTGATCTAGCACTTCCCTCTCCAACATGACTGTCCTAGGCCCCGCCCCTTTCATTCATTGGATTTCAGTTCTGTCAATCTTGGAGGCTGTTTCACATGTGGGCGTGGTCTATATGCAAATACAGCCTGCCTAGCAACGCCTCGCTTCCATGACGCTCATCCGTCAGGGCATAGTGTTTTTAGCATAACTCCTCCCAAGATCCCCGCCCCCTTTCATTCATTGAAAGAACTGATACCCAATCATAGAGGCTCAGTGTCACATGTGGACGGTCCATATGCAAATACAGCCTGCCTAGGAACGCCCACTCCAGACTGACACCTGACATTTTTATATTTGCATAACTCCTCCCAAGAGCCGACCCACTGAGGCAGGGTGCTGTGATGGTTTCAGGAAGCTATATAGAGGATCTGCTGGCTCCTCCCACCAGCTATGTACAGTACCCTTCCAGCCCCTCCCACCAGCTATGTGCAGTACCCTTCCAGCCCCTCCCCCCAGCTATGTACAGCCCCCTGCTGGCTCCTCCCACCAGCTATGTACAGCCCCCTGCTGGCTCCTCCCACCAGCTATGTACAGCCCCCTGCTGGCTCCTCCCAACAGCTATGTACAGCCCCCTGCTGGCTCCTCCCAACAGCTATGTACAGCACCCTTCCAGCCCATCCCAACAGCTATGTACAGCACCCTTCCAGCCCATCCCAACAGCTATGTTCAGCACCCTTCCAGCCCCTCCCACCAGCTATGTACAGCCCCTGTTGGCTCCTTCCACCAGCTATGGACAGCACCCTTCCACCAGCTATGGACAGCACCCTTCCACCAGCTATGGAAAGCACCCTTCCACCAGCTATGGACAGCACCCTTCCAGCCCCTCCCACCAGCTATGGACAGCACCCTTCCAGCCCCTCCCACCAGCTATGGACAGCACCCTTCCAGCCCCTCCCACTAGACATGATCTGCCTACATTGCCTAGAGAAGCACAGAATCCCATTGGTGACATCACAGCGGCTAAAACAAGGCACATAATTGCATGTTGGTTTTATGGTCACGTGTTACTATTGGGTAGTAGCGGCAATTGTATGCCCCGCCCCCTGCCATTGTACCTCTGTGGTAACCTGGAGTCTCTCTTCACCCTTCCAGTAAACTGGCCGCCTCCTTCCAGAGCATGGAAGTCCGGAATTCCAACTTTGCTGCCTTCATCGATATCTTCACCTCCAACACCTACGTCATGGTCGTCATGTCCGACCCCTCCATCCGTAAGTTTCCTTTTCACAAGGCGTGGTCTCCCGGGTCATAGGTCACGCAGCGATGTGCTCTCCCGGGTCATAGGTCACGCAGCGATGTTGTACGAGATCCGATTGCGCCGTGTATTTTGGTTCAGCTCCGCCTACCTTCTGGCCCCCTTTAGGTCCTGGCTCTATGTATGCAAATGCTGCTGAATGTGAGGGCCAATGGAAATGCTTTCAATGCATTCAGTCGAGTGACCACACCCCCATGGCAGCAGCTTCATGTGCATACATGTGGTCAGCGCTTCGAGCCGGAGTTCCAGGCAGATGTAGGACACAGCCAGGTTCACCCGTCATTCAATTCAACCAATGAGGGCATTAGAAATCCCCCTATACAGCAACAGTCCCTGGTCAAGAGGAGGGACTAGGATCAGGAGCCAGGCACGCTGATAGGAGGAGAAAGCAGAGTGAGCAGAGAGATGATCTCATCAGTCTCCTGCTGCTCCTTTACTGTTCAGCCATAATCTGCCCTTTCTGAAACCCCTCCAAGCGAATACTACAGATCTGATTGGGCGTCGTGACCCGACCGTTGATGGCCTTGTGTCGGGTGACTCCCACACGGCATCCACCAATCATTGTGCACCGGAAATAGGATTGCGTCGTTGCCTCGCGTTGAGATTTCTGGGCCGCCTCCGAAACGCGTCTTTTTTTTTTTCCTCTAGCTCTGACCTCTCGTGATACGGTGACGCAAATTGCTTTTGTAGATTTCAATATGAAAATGGCGGCCGACCTTAATTACGTATTTTTCCCCCGCGGCGGTTCGTCGCTCGTGTTTCTGGGTTGGGATACATTTTACTTTTTGTTGTTGTTGTTGTTGTTGTGAGAAGCCGAACGATTCCGAAACCAAATCGCAATTCATGCTTCAGAATAATAAAATATTTATGCTTGTTTAAAAAAAAAAGTGTTGGGTTTATTTTGCTCCTCCCCTTTTTGTTTTAGTAGCCTCAAGGCCCCCATGTGACCGATCCTCCTCCTACCTCTCATGTGGCCCCCCTCCCCCCCATGTGACCTATCCTCCTCTACTGCTCATGTGACTTCTCTCCTGGACTGGAATGTCTTCCTCTGATGTCACTGCACACCGGGAGCTCCTCACAATGTACATCAGAAGCTGCAGCGAGTCAGAGATAGCTCCGCCTCATTTCCTGGCTGGAGGACTTCCGGCGTCATCTAGAAGTGATTAACAAAAAGGGGAGGCGGTGTTTAATCTGTGAGGTGTAAACTATATCGGGGGGCAGTCAACCTCATAACTGTATACAGTTATAGAACTACAAATCCCATGAGACATTGCAAGACTCTGGCAACCACCAGTATGCTTTGCAGAAACAAAGGCATGATGGGATTTGTAGTCTTTACAATCAAGTGTCCCCTCTCTCTGTAGTGCTGAGTGCGATGGTCACATGAACAGTCACAGGGAAATATTGCTGGGAGAGCAGGAAACCGGCATCCTGGGGGGAGATTTGTAGTTCAGTGCTGGGCAGAGAACCTCCCTACCAGGAAGATGCTATGGATCAGGATGGGAAACCCCGGCACTCCAGCTGTTGTGGAACTACAAGTCCCATGAGGCATTGCAACAGCTTCTGGCGTGGTGGAGCTCACGTTCTCCTAACTTTGGTGCCTCGGCCCCCCCCCCCTGTAATAAAACAAATGGCACACGGTACTTGCTTTCTCTACCCCGCATGCCCTCCTGTGTGACACCAACTTGAATGACACCAGGCATCACTCCGCCCTCTGCGTCATTCAAGAACCGCCCACCAGTGACTCAGGAGGAAGAGGACAAAAGAGACGCCACTGGCACGGCTGCATCATGTGATTAAAGGTGAAACGCGTCAGCCATTTCAATGGGAGTTGTGATGGAACAATGGCCATGGGCTGGTGTCAAAGTTTATTGAAACTGAAGAAGAAAAAAAAAAGATAAGTGTGCACGGCCTGGTCTTCTGTCACTAAGGAATCTGCTCAGGTTCGGAATGGACCCGAGCTCGTCGGAAGCCACCAGTACCGGCCCAATCAGCTGCAGCCGGGGCATTCCCCCCAGCTTCAAGTAAACAGAGGGGTGGGATGTTGGTGACATCATTGACCTTATATGGCCACATGACTATATTAGGTGAATGATGTCCTCAGCATCCCGCCCCTTTCCTTGTCCTGCAGCTGCCGTTTGACAAAGGGGCATCCTTGACCTTATATGGCGTTGACCGTCATCGACCAAATATGGCCATATAAGGTCAATGATGCCCCCAACATCCTGCAACTGCGGGTAAACAAAGGGGCGGGAGGCTGGTGACATCATTGACCTTACATGGCATTGACCGTCAATGCCATCAACCAAATGTGGCCATAGATGTGACCGAAGATGGCCATGTGACCATATAAGGAGAATGATGTCCCCTCCCCTCTCCCTGTACTGCAGCTACATGTAAACAAAGGGGATGGATGCACAGGAAGTGCATCCGTCCCCTATATTTACCAGTAGCTGCAGTACAGGGAGAGGGGCGGGGACATCGTTGTCCTTATATGGTCACATGGCCATCTTTGGTCACTGACATTGACCTAATATGCCCATCTCAGGTCAATGAGGTCACCAGCATCCCACCCCTTTGTTTACCTGCTAAATTGTTTACGTTTATAACCGACGAATCGTATTCGCTGATGTATTTCGTGCGGAACAGTAGTGTCGTTCGATATTTGAAACGTGTCATGGGTGACAGATCGCTCGGTGTATGGCCGCCTCTGCCGGTTGTAAACAAGTGCCGCCGCGTCCATAACATCCCGCAGCCCCCCTCCAACAGCTCGGTCACGTGACGCACAGGCCCCCGAGAACAGCAGCACAGCGGGCATTCTCCTTATCACGTGATCTCTACCACCAGTCATGTGACCGGGGAAAGAAAAAAAAAATCCTCAGCACCCCGGGTCCTCTGTGTTGTCATCGTCCCCCCTCAGTGTCGTCGCATCGAAGCGGCTCTGACCGGCCTGGATAACGTCCTCCTGCGTAACCAAGACGTAATTAGCGATCGGTACGCCCCTGTGGGAAGGCTGTGATGATAATCTGTCCCTCTCCTGTGACTCAGCCCATTCTCCGGAGATAAGAGGAGGAGGACAGACATGACGCTGAAGTTCGAGCGAGCCTTGTCCGATCTGTACCTGGAGACCCTGCTGCAGAGCAAGGCTTCCCCACAGGTGAGATACTCTGCAGGCCGGGGGGCATAAGAGACTTTACTGAGGGGGTGTTTTGCTCTGCAGAGAAAGGGGGGGGCATGTCCTTCACAG